>NC_092736.1:12115700-12415700 GCF_047496885.1 Scyliorhinus torazame | reverse complement strand
CCGGCTGGCGTGGCGCCAAAGGCCTTCCACGACAGCCGGCGGGACGGCAACCACTCCGGCGCGGGCCTAGCCCCGAAAGGTGAGGGCTTGGCCCCTAAAGGTGCGGAGAAATCCGCACCTTTGGGGAGGCCCGACGCCAGAGTGCTTCACGCCACTCCATCCCGCCGGGACCCCCCGCCCCTCTGGGTAGGGGAGAATCCCGCCCCAGATCTCTAAACGCTACAGGGTCCAGTGTGTTAACTGCCGGTTGACTGGGTTTTCTCAGGAAGGGCTGGGCTCATGTGTAGCGGCATTTACTCATAATTCTTCCTGTCGTGACAGGCCATATGGTACACCAGAGAGAGGGGGCCAACGGGACCAGTTTATGGAGCCGCTGATCACTGGGATGGCGTTGGCATCTTCTTTGACTCGTACGACAATGATGGCCGGGTAAGTAGCAAAAGCAAGGAAAATGCAAAATTGTCCATTTTGACAGGAAGGATGAAAAGGAAACTTATTTCTCTAAATGGTGAGTGCTCTGAGGGGCAGAGGGATCTGGGAGTCCAAGTGCATGAATCACAAAAGGCTACTATACAAGTGCAGTAATCAGGAAAGCTAATAGAATGTTGTTGCTATTGTGAAGGGAATTCAATACCAAAGTAAGGAGATTATGCTTCAGTTATACAGGGCATTGGTGAGACCACATCTGAAATATTGTGCACGGTAATGGTCTCCTTATCTAAGGAAGGATGTAAATGTGTTCGAAACAGTTCAGAGAAAGATTACTACTAGGTTAGTACCAGGAATGGGAGGGTTGTCTTGTGAGGGAAGGTTGGAGAGGTTAGCTTTGTATCCACTGGAGTTTAGAAGTGTAAGAGGCCACTTGGATCAAAAGTGTATTGACAGGATGGATGTGGGGAGGATGCTTCCTCTCCTGGGGGATTCTGGAATAGCGGCCACTGTTAAAAAATAAGGGATCGACCATTAAAGACAGAGATGGAGGAGAATTATTTTCTCTTCGAGGGTCATGTGCCTCTGGAACGCACTTCCTCAATAGGCCGTGGAAGTAGAGTCTTTGAATATTTTTAAGGCAGAGCTGTATAGATTCTTGATTAACGAGAGGGTGAAAGGTTATCGGGGTTGGCAGGAATGTGAAGTTGAGGTTACAATCAGATCAGCCAACGATCTTCTTGAATGGCTGAGCAGGCCCGAGGGGCCGAGTGGCCTACTTCTGCTCCTAATTCGTATGTTCACATGGCCCCTATTGGGCTGGCTCTTGTTAAGTATGTGCATGAGATTTGAATTAATTGTTACGCCGCTTTGCTTTAACTGAATGACTTGTATCGGGAGCTGGGTCGTTTTGGATAGAGGAACGCTACATGTTTGCAGCCCTGCTTATTCTCCCGTCTCCACCCAATATTGTATGTGGTTGTCCTGCCAAAGCTGGAGTTCCACTCTGATGAGATAACCGAATAACCATTATTGTCTATTTGTGTTCCGTTCTGGGTGCTCAGCTTGCATCTTCTTTGGCAGCTGCGCACTTTCTCTCATGTTTAAAATTGGGAACTCCCTTCAGGGGCGCATGGATCTCTTAAATATGTTGACGCTTTATTGGCAATAGCGGAAATTAGTGCCTAATCCTGATTTTGAATGGAGGCTTGTAGCGGGATACAGAAGTGGATTGTTTGAGCGTTATGTGCCTTTTGGAGTGATTGGACGCATTCCTGAAATTTGGATGTCCTTGCAGTCGGAAACAAAATGCGAGATTGCGGCAAATCTGATCTGCATAAATCTTTTCAACGGTTGGTTTTACTGTTCACCTCTCACTCTTCTAAAACTCCAAAGAGTACGGGTCCAGCCTGCTCAATCATTCCTCAGAGGACAACCCCTTCATCCCGGGATTCAGTCAGTGAACCTTGGCTGAATTGCAAGTCCATCCTTCCTTATGGTGACCAAAGCTGGTCACTGTACGCCAGGTGTGGTCCCACCAATGCCGTGTACAGCAAAACTTCCCAACGTTTACACACTCCTCCCCACCCACCCATCCGGCAAGAAAGACCAATGTTCCATTTGTCTTCCTAATTACTTGCTGTAGGTGCATGCTAGCCTTTTGTGGTTTATGTAGAAGGGCATTTTTGTTTTAAATTTTAGAGCACCCAATTATTTTTTTCCAATTAAGGGGCAATTTTAACGTGGCCAATCCACCTCCCACATATCTTTGGGTTGTGGGGGTGAGACCCACGCAGACACAGGGAGAATGTGCAAACTCCACACGGACAGTGACCCAGGGCCGGGATCGAATCTGGGTCCTTGGCGCCGTGAGGCAGCAGTGCTAACCACTGCGCCACCGTGCCGCCCGAGAAGACCATAAGACATTGGAGCAGAATTCGGCCACTCGGCCCATCGAGTCTGCTCCACCATTCAATCATGGCTGATATTTTTCTCATCCCCATTCTCCTGCCTTCTCCCCATAACCCCTGATCCTCTTATTAATCAAGAACCTATCAACCTCTGTCTTAAAGACACTCAGTGATGTACCTCTGTATTCTGCAATCTTTCTCCAATTAAATAATCTGCTTTTCTATTCCTCCGACCAGAGTGGACAAGCTCACGTTTTCCTACATCTGCCAATTCTTTGCCCACTCACATAACCTATCTAGGTCCCTTTACGGGCTCTTTGCATCTTCGTCACAACTTGCTTTCCTACCTATCTTTCTTTCATCAGCAATTTCTTTTTTAAAAAAATATATTTATTAAAGTTTTTTAACAAAACAAAACAATTTTTTCCCCTTACAAACAATAAACCTCCCCCCACCCCCCGTAACAAAATAACACAAAATCGCCCTGAGCAAGATATATACATGGTAAGATTATATATTTACAGAGCTTTATACACTGGCTCTCGCCCGTTCGTGCCAGTTTCCCCCACCCTCCATGTTATCACCCGCTCGTCCGTCCCCTCAAGCAATCTCTCGTGTCCCCCCTTCCCCCCAAGGTTGCTGCTGCTACTGACCGACCTTCCTCTAACGCTCCGCGAGGTAGTCTAGGAACGGTTGCCACCGCCTGTAGAACCCCTGCGCAGACCCCCTTAAGGCAAACTTAATCCTCTCCAACTTTATGAACCCAGCCATGTCGTTTGTCCAGGCCTCCACGCTAGGGGGCTTCGCCTCCTTCCACATTAGCAAGATCCTTCGCCGGGCTACCAGGGACGCAAAGGCCAGAATGCCGGCCTCTTTCGCCTCCTGCACTCCCGGCTCGTCCACTACTCCAAATATTGCTAGCCCCCACTGACCCGGACTTTCACCACCTGAGATATTGCTCCCGCCACTCCTCTCCAGAACCCCTCCAGTGCCGGGCATGACCAAAACATATGGACATGGTTCGCCGGACTCCCTGAACACCTTCCACCTCTGTCCTCTACCCCAAAGAACCTACTCAACCTCGCCCCCGTCAAGTGCGCTCTGTGGATCACCTTAAATTGTATCAGGCTGAGCCTGGCACATGAGGAGGAGGAATTGACCCTACCTAGGGCATCAGCCCACAGACCTTCCTCAATCTCCTCCCCCAGCTCCTCCTCCCATTTACCCTTCAACTCTTCTGCTAGCGCTTCCCCCTCTTTCATCTCTTGGTGTATTGCCGAAACCTTGCCCTCCCCGACCCATACACCCGAGATCACCCTATCTTGAATTTCCTGTGTCGGGAGCAGCGGGAATTCCCTGACCTGTCGCCTCACAAAAGCCCTCACCTGCATATATCTGAATGCATTTCCAGGGGGTAGCTCAAACTTCTCCTCCAGTGCCCCTAGGCTCGCAAATGTCCCGTCGATGAACAGGCCCCCCATTCTTCTATTCCCCGCCCGGTGCCAGCCCTGGAACCCCACGTCCATCTTCCCCGGGACAAACCGGTGGTTACCCCTGATCGGGGACCACACCGAGGCTCCCACTGCACCCCTATGCCGTCTCCACTGGCCCCAGATCCTTAACGTTGCCGCCACCACCCTGCTCGTGGTATACTTTGATGGCGAGAGCGGCAACGGTGCCGTCACCAGCGCCCCCAAGCTCGTTCCTTTGCAGGACGCCATCTCCATCCTCTTCCATGCCGCCCCCTCTCCCTCCATAACCCACTTACGGATCATCGCCACGTTTGCTGCCCAGTAGTAGCTCCCTAGGTTTGGCAGCGCCAACCTTCCTCGGTCCCTACTGCGCTCCAGGAACCCTCTCCTTAACCTCGGGGTTTTGTTTGCCCACACAAACCCCATAATACACCTACCTACTCTCTTGAAAAGCCTTTGATGATCACGATGGGGAGGCACTGGAACACAAACAAAAACCTCGGAAGGACCACCATTTTTACCGACTGCACTCTACCCGCCAACGAGAGCGGCAACATGTCCCATCTTTTGAAGTCCACCTCCATTTGGTCCACCAACCTCGTCAGATTCAGTTTGTGTAGGGCCCCCCAGCTCCTGGCTATCTGGATCCCTAGATACCGAAAAGTCCCCTCCGCCCTCCTCAGCGGTAGGTCCCCATCCCTCTTTCTTGGTCCCCTGCCTGTAGTACAAAAAGCTCGCTCTTCCCTACATTGAGCTTATAGCCCGAGAACTCCCCAAACTCCCTCAAAGTCTGCATGACCTCCACCATCCTCTCCATTGGGTCCGCCACGTACAGCAGCAGGTTGTCCGCGTATAGCGACACCCGATGCTCTTCTCCCCCGCGGACCACCCCCCTCCATTTATTAGACTCCCTCAGTGATATGGCCAAGGGTTCGATCGCCAATGCCAGCAACAGGGGGGGCCAGAGGGCACTCCTGCCTCGTTCCTCGGTACAGCCGAAAGTACTCCGACCTCCGCCGGTTCGTCACCACACTTGCCACCGGGGCGCTGTAAAGGAGCTCAACCCAGCTAATAAACCCTCCCCCGAACCCAAACCTACGCAACACCTCCCAGAGGTACTCCCACTCAACTCGGTCAAAGGCCTTTTCCGCGTCCATGGCTGCCACTATCTCCGCCTCTCCCTCCTCCGATGGCATCATTATCACGTTTAAGAGCCGCCGCACATTCGTATTTAATTGCCTGCCCTTTACAAATCCCGTCTGGTCCTCATGTATCACCCCCGGGACACAGTCTACAATCCTCGTGGCCAGCAGTATCTCCCTCCATTGTCCGCTACGATAGTCTTTGCCTCAAATGACACATGTTTTCCCACCAGAATTGCCACCCCTCTGTTTTTCGCGTCCAGTCCCGAGTGAAATACCTGTCCTACCCATCCCCTTCTTAACCTAACCTGGTCCGCCACCTTCAGGTGTGTCTCGCCCCCGCCGACTAGCCATCTCCTTTTCTGGGCCAGTCCCGTGACCGCGTCTCCCTCACCTCCGTCCCGGCCAGCTCTTCTGTGTCCCATTCCCTTTCGGCCAGTGCAGCAGCAACCCTGTTTCCCCCCCCTTCCCTCCCCCCCCACTAGATCCCTGTCTAGCTTTTTTGCTCCCCCCATATCACTCCCGTAAGTCAGCTGACGCCTGCTGACCCCGGCTTCCCCCGCCATCCCTTTGACCCCCCCGTGTGGGAATCTCCCCATCAGTAGATGTTCCTACGCTTCCCCTCCCACCTTTCTTCCCGTGCGCGGGAGAAAACCCCCGCGCTTTCCAGAGCCTGCCCCGCCCCCCCTGACGCAGCTCCTGTCGCGGCCTTGTCTCTCTCCCCCAGCCCATATAACATTCCCTGCGCGTGCTTGCCCCCCTATATACAACCGCCATCATACTTCAACCCTCAAATACCCCCCACCCTCACAAACCCTCAATTAGAGTCCATCTTTTCTGTTAGTATAAAGGTCCACGCCTCTTCGGGCGTTTCGAAGTAGTGGTGTTGGCCATTGTGTGTAACCCACAGTCGCGCTGGTTGCAACATTCCAAATTTCACTCCTTTCCGATGCAGCACCACTTTGGCCCGGTTGAAACCCGCTCTCCGCTTAGCGACCTCCGTGCTCCAGTCCGGGTATATTCTGATCTCTGCATTGTCCCACTTGCTGCTCCGCTCCTTCTTGGCCCATTTCAGGACCCTCGCTCTGTCTGTGAACCGGTGAAATCTCACCACCATCGCCCTTGGTGGCTCGTTTGCTTTGGGCTTCCTCGCCAGCACCCGGTGCGCCCCTTCCAGCTCCAGCGACCCCGGGGGGGCCTCCGCGCCCATCAGCGCCCCGATCGTTGTGCCCGCATATGCCGCGGCGTCGGCCCCCTCCACTCCTTCTGGGGGACCCAGGATCCTCAAATTGTTTCTCCTCGACCGGTTCTCCAGGTCTTCGAGTCTTCCCGCCCACGTCCTGTGCAGCGCCTCGTGCCGCTCCACTCTCTCCGCCAGGCCCACGAGCTCGTCGTCGTTCTCACTCACTTTTTCCTGGATCTCCTGGATCTTCACCTCGTGGGCTTTCTGGGTTGCCCCAAGTCCTTCAATTATTGCCAGTATAGGCGCCACCATCTCCTTGCGCAGCTCCTCGAAGCAGCGCTTGATGAATTCTTGCATCTCTTCTTTGTCCCCGGCCGCCGCCATTTTGTTTATTTTACCCTTCTTCTCCCGCTGCTCCAGTGCCGTTTTTTTGGCCGTTTCGCTGCGGGTCCGGTCCATACAGGTTAGTGGGGGACCTCTCCCCTCTCTTCCCCACGGGTTGGCTGCGTGAAAAGTCCCGTTGGGGCTCTTTTATCGAGCCCGAAAGTCCGTCTTCGCGGGAGCTGATGATTCGTGCGGCTTAGCTCCGCATAGCCGCAACCGTAAGTCTTCATCAGCAATTTCTGGGACAATAAAGTCCGTCCCTTCATCCAACTCGTTAATGTGGATCGTGAATAGTTGAGGCCCCAGCACTGATCTCTGCCGCACTCCACTAGTTACAGTTTGCCAATCTCTGAAAATGACCCATTTATCTTGATACTTTGTTTCCTGTTAGCCAGTCTGGTATGCATATTAATATGTCATCCCCAAAGCCAAGAGTTCTTAACTTGTGCAGTAACTTTCATGTGGCACCTTATCGAATGCCTTTTGGAAACATCTACTGGTTCCCCTTCATCCACCCTGCCTGTTACATCCTCAAAGAATTCTAACAAATGTATCAAACAAACTTTTCCCTTTCACAATTCTGTTTCATTGTGAATTTCTACGTGTCTTGCTACAAACTCCAGCATTTTCCCAATGGCAGATGTTAGGCTAGCAGGCCTATAGTTTCTTGCCTTCTGTCTCTCTCCTTGTCGTCACATTTGCAGTTTTCTAATCTGTTGGGCCCTTTCCGGAATCTAGGGGAATGTGGAAGATTACAACCAATGCATCCACTATCTCTGCAGCCTCCTCCTTTAAGCAGGAGCAATCGGCTAAAGAGGGCTCGTTTGTAAGGTTATTGAGGAAAGAGCTGGCACAGCCAGAATGGGCTAAATATGCCCACCTTCTGTGCTGTAATATTCAATGTCCTGATCGAGCAATGAAGACTGGGGTGATGTGGAGGAAGAATGGTGGGGGAAGGGGGGAGGGGAGGAAGAATGGTGGAGAGGAGGAAGAACAGAGGGGGAAGTGGTAGGAAGAACGGAACAGTGGGGGGAGAGGGGAAAACAGTGGGGGGAGGAGGGAAGAACAGTGGGGGGAGGGAGGAAGAACAGTGGGGGGAGGGGGATGAACGGTGGGGGGGAGGAAGAATGGTGCATTCAGTATAAGAAAGGAAAAAGAAATGTCAAGGAAAAGGAATGTGGTAGGTGGGAAAGAGGAAAAATGGAAAATTGGCAAATACAACCATAGGTGATTTCAGTAAAGGAGACAAAACATCAAATGAAGGAGTGAGGATTCACGGATCGATGGGCAGATGCAGGCAAATTCGAAACACGGGACCGATAAATGAAGAATGTAGAATAGCTGCAGACTTCTGACCAAAGGCTCATAAAACCCAATAATTTGATTCCAACCACAAGAGAACTTATCAGTTTGGACAATGAGGCAATGTTGCTCAGTGATATGATCAAAATCACTTTGTGATTTCAGTGGCGAAGGCTGTTGAAATGCTATCGCTACAAGAGTGTTTGTCCTTCTGCTCATGTGATTGTAAGATTGCATCACCCCCTCTGCTCCTGAAGGTGGCTGATGCCAGGCTAGCGTTATCTGGAGGGCTGTGGTTCACAGGGAAGCAATTACGGCGAGGGGAGGGAGGGGGGGGCGGAGCAGAAGGGAGTGCAGGGGGAACCCACTGATCTGCTCACTAGTGTGGTGGATCCACATGCCTTAGAATCCAGCATTCATTTGTCTACAAGCTCCGCTCTGAACCCCGTTGCACCCATAAATGAAGGTTTGCTCACCCTAACCTGCTTTTTACCCTGTCTCCTAGGTGAACAATCCAGCCATCCTTGTGGTGGGAAATGACGGGCAGCTCACGTACGATCACCCAAAGTGAGTTTTCGCTTTATGTGGGGGATGAATTTAGGGCTGTTTTACATTTTAAAAAAAAGAACATTCGGCAGCACAGTGGCGCAGTGGTTAGCCCTGCGGCCTCACGGCGCCGAGGTCCCAGGTTCGATCCCGGCTCTGGGTCACTGTCCGTGTGGAGTTTGCACATTCTCCCTGTGTTTGCATGGGTTTCGCCCCCACAACCCAAAGATGTGCAGGCTGGGTGAATTGGCCACGCTAAATTACCCCTTAATTGGAAAAAATGAATTGGGTACTCTAAATTAATTTTTTAAAAAACATTCTTGTTTTGCGCAGAACCTTTACTTTTGTGGCCTCAAAAAGTCAGAGATTTGCAACATCTTTTTTTTGTAAACTTCTCTCCAGTCAGATAAAGTGGAGATTTGTTTGAAGAGTTAGGGGAACTTTTTTTTTCTTTTTTATAAATTTAGTGTACCCAATTTTCTTTTTCCTATTAAGGGGCAATTTAGCGCAGCCAATCCACCTACCCTGCACATCTTTGGGTTGTGGGGGCGAAACCCTCGCAAACACGGGGAGAATGTGCAAACTCCACATGGACAGTGACCCAGGGTTGGGATCGAACCTGGGACTTCAGCGCCATGAGGCAGCAGTGCTAACCATTGCGTCACCATGCTGCTATAAGGGTTCAGGGAACTGAAGTGACAGCTTGATGTCAAATCTTAATTTTTAAAGGTTTTTCTCTGGTCTGGGAATCCTAGTATCATGCAAGAGTGCCTTTAAGAAATGGATGTGTAAGCGATGTACCTTTAAGAAAACAGTGATGTCATAGAGTGGGTGGAGCTGAGCTCAGTTCAGCCATTTTGCAGTTTGGTTTTTCCAAGTTTTTAGTTTCAGTTTAAAAGCACTGTCTGTGTGTTTCCAGAGAGCTGCAAGTTTTGCAGTTTGGTTTTGCTGAGAGCAGCTAAAAAGTGCCTGGCTGGTTTTGCTGAGAGCAGTTTAAAAGTAGAAAGCCAGTTTGCGACAGTCTTTGCCATTCTACAGAAAAAATATATATCCTTTAACTTGATGTGATACTGTTTGAAGGTGTTAAGTCTCTTGGAAGTTTAAAGGAACATTTTAAGGAATTATTTACTGTTGCAATATTTTCTGAGTTATCTTTGAAGTAAGGGGTGTTAAGAGATCCAATGTTTATTTAAGATGTTAAATTGAGTTCATGGAATAAACAGTGTTTTGTGTTTAAAAACCCATGTGTCCATAATTGTAATCCCACACCTAGGGAACAAGCCGTATGCTCGGAAAAGCAACACATCCATTAAAGGGAGAGGTTGGTTGAACTCCATGATACATTTTGGGGTTCTGAAATCGCCTCGCCCATAACACTAGCAAGAGGCTATATATTTTTGTCTATCCTGTCATGAAGTCTTATTATGTAGCACCCTGGGACGATCGGCTTCTATGAAAGGCAGGAGATAAACAGAATTATTTATTATTTTGGTTGCCTCAAGAAGACGATCATGGAATCCCAACAGTGCAAAATTCAGCCCATCAAGTCTGCACCACCCCTTCAAAAGAGCACCCTTCTTAAACCCACGCCTCCACCCTATCCCCGTAACCCAGTAACCCCACCCAACCTTTGGACACTAAGGGGCAATTGATCATGGCTAATCCACCTAACCTGCACAACTTTGGGTTGTGGGGGTGAAACCCACGCAGATACGGGGAGAATATGCAAACTCCACACGGACAGTGACCCAGAGCCGGGATTCGAAGCCAGGTCCTCAGTGCTAACCACTGCGCCACATGCCGCCCCCTTGCAGGCCAGGCTTGGTAAGACGTCACCTTTTCCCTTTGCTTCAGGACCCAAGTGAACAGGTTTTGCAACCCTGTACCTCTTGTGGTCACTTTTCTGGCCCCAGCCTACAACCACCATGTTTTCACTTCACATCTCGCCATCGGGAGTTTTTGAACAATTAGCCTCCAGGTGATTATGTAGCAATCTAATTCTTATATTTCCATTCGGCCCATCATGTCTGCATCATTTCGCCTGCCTTCTCCCCATAACCCTGCAGGGTGCTTGTTTGTGAATTCGCTCTCATAAACCTGCCTCCACCACGCTGTCAGGCAGTGCATTCCAAACCCGAACCTCTCGCTGTGTGGAAAAACTCTTTCTCGTGTCACTTTTGCTTCTTCTACCAGTTACTTTAAATCTGTGCTCTCTGGTTCTCGATCCTTTCACAGGCAAGGACAGTTCCCCCCCCCTCCCCCTATCTATTCTTCCACGGGCCTCGGGGATTTTGAATTCTTCTATCATACCTCCTCTCGGCGTGCTCTTCAAAAACTGCAGTCTCAACTCCTCCAGTCTATCTTCTTAACTGAAGATTCTCGTGTCTTATACAAGTTCAACATGGCCCCCTTGCTCTTTCTCTCTACAAATATATTTGGTACTTTTGTACCAAAGTGATACAGCATAGAATTATAGAATCATAGAATCCCTATAGTGCAGAAGGAGGCCATTCAGCCCATCAAGTCTGCACCAACTGTGTGGAGTTTGCATTTTCTCCCCGTGTCTGCGTGGGTTTCCTCCGGGTGCTCCGGTTTCCTCCCACAGTCCAAAGTTGTGCAGGTTATGTGTATTGGCCGTAATGAATTCCCCCTTAGTGTCCAAAAGGTTAGGCGGCGTTATTGGGTTTCGAGGATAGGGTGGAGGTGTAGGATTAGGTAGGGTGCTCTTTCCAAGGGCCGGTGCAGACTCGGTGGGCTGAATGGCCTCCTTCAGGCCACTCTGTAAATTCTATGATTCTACAAATCCTCTGAAATAGCTCGCAATCTAGGTCAAATCCCCCATCCTATCCTCGGAGAAAACCAGAGCACCCGGACGAAACCCATGCAGACACGGGAAGAATGTGAAAACTACACACAGGCAGTAAACTGAGGTTGGAATTGAACCTAGGTTCCAGTGCTGGCACGGTGGTACAGTGGTCCGCACTGCTGCCTAACAATGCCAGGGGCCTGGGTTCAATTCCTGCCTTGGGTGACTCTCTGTGTGGAGTCTGCACATTCTCCCCGTGTCTGCGCGGGTTTCCTCCGGGTGCTCCGGTTTCCTCCCATAGTCCAAAGAAGGTTAGGTAGATTGACCGTGCTCAAACTGTCCCATAGTGTCCAGGGATGTGTAAGTTAAGTAGGCTTTCGGGGATAGAATGGGGGCCAGGTAAGTTGCCCTGTCAGAGGGCCGGTGAAGACTTGATGGACCGAATAGCCTCCTTCTGCACTTTAGGGATTCTATAGCTGTAACCACTGTGCCACCCCTAGTAACTCTATTCCATGTTGATAAAATAACTTAGAAGCAAGAAATCGCTTTTATGTCATAACTTGTCTACTTCAAATATGTTTATTAAAATTGTATTTGGGTTCATTTATCCTTTAATCCAAATTTCAGCGATGGCGGAAACCAGGCTTTGGGCTCCTGTTTCAGAGATTACCGCAACAGCTATCACCCTGTCGGAGTCAGGGTAAGGTATTACCAGAAAACATTGCAGGTGAGCAGTTCGGTTATTTTAATACTGACTTTATTAAACGTGTTAACATTACAGATTTAGTTCCCTCATGTTTGACCATTGTCTCGAGTGCCTTTATCCTGGACGCATTTTCAGTGTTCGCCTGTGTTGAGGTGCAGCGCCCAGACTGCATGTTTTTTCATGAAAGACTTTGAATCTATATTTAGTCATCGGAGAGGGAGGGAGGGAGGAGGGAGAACAGTCGATGGCTGATTGTCCAATTTCGATGTTCAGTGATGGTGTTCCTCAAAACTATTGTTGATTGTCATTAAAAAAAAAACAAATCTTGTTCATTAATGCCCTCTAGGGCAGGAAATCTGCCGTCCTTACATAGCCTGGCCTACATGTGACTCCAGACCCACAGCAATGTTACCCCACTGTTACCAGACTCCTAAATGACCCTCTTATGGACTGACTTCATTAACACTACACCCTGTATGCTTCACCCGATGCCAGTGCTTATGTAGCTACATTGTATATTGTGTTGCCCTATTAGGTATTTTCTTTTATTCCCTTTTCTTCTCATGTACTTAATGATCTGTTGAGCTGCTCGCAGAAAAACACTTTTCACTGTACCTCGGTACACGTGGCAATAAACAAACCCAATCCAATGTGGTTCATGTGGGCGGCACGTGGCGCATTGGTTAGCACTGCTGCCTCACGGCGCCGAGGACCCGGGTTCGATCCCGGCCCCGGGTCACTGTCCGTGTGGAATTTGCACATTCTCCCCTTGTCTGCGTGGGTTTCACCCCCACAACCCAAAAAGATGTGCGGGTAGGTGGATTGGCCACGCTAAATTGCCCCTTAATAGGAGAAAAAAATTTGGTTCTCTAAAATTGTCCGAAAAAGCAATGTGGTTCACTGTTAACTGTCCTCCTGAATGGCCTAGCAAACCACACAGTTCAATGACAAATCAGGATGGATGGCAAATACTGTTCTCAACAGTGACACCACACCCTATGAAAGAATACATTAAAAAAATTCATGTTGTAGATTCTCATTTATTATCTGTTGGCAATTTTCCAATTTTGGGAAAAGGGATTCTTGGGATGCTCCCTTTCCATAGCTAAGTTGATGTGATCCATTGGCGATGATTTTAGAAGCCAATTGCAATCACCAGTGCGTCAGGGAGATTAGTATCGAGTATCTTGGCCATCAAACCATCTTTTTTTTTCTCCTTTCACTGAATTTTTGTGGACGGTCGTTAGCACAGCAGCAAATTGAATCCACCCGGGATGACGTATATCCAATGTCCCAGCCTTAGTTGAGCAGCTAATATTGGTGAATGCAGTCAGGGAGATGACTAGCCCTGGGCTGCAGCTGGCTGGAGCCTCTCCTTAAAACACTTCCACTTCATCCAAAATCAATTAGTGACGGATAGGAAAAGACTCTCCATCTAGCCCGGGTTCCCCCACAACACACGCACGCACCTTCCAGCCCCCCCCTCCCCTTTCTGTGCACAATATGAAATTGTGATCTCCTAGGAGAGGTGGAAACACTAGATTTTTTAAATGCTGGACCGTATTGTGGTGGATGGGGATGGAAAACCTGCCAAATTATTTCCTGGACTCTCCCTAGCCAACGGAAACGAATCCAGGAGATCTCACTTGCTCTGGCCAATTTTACGCAGTGTCTGACTTTTGTGCGTGATGAGGATTCAGCTTTGCTCCCAGCCTCGCGCTGAGCCGGAGAATCAGCGCAAACACGTCCCGCGCCGGGCCAGAGAATCAGCACAAACACGCCCCGCGCCGGGCCAGAGAAACAGCGCCACGCCGCCCCAACGCCGGCGCGCGATTCTTCGAGGTGCGGAGAGTCGGTGCCATTTGCGCGGTGCTGGTTGTGGGCCGCTGTCCGTGGCCGGGCTGCCAATTCCCCGGCCCGGATGGGCCGAGCAGCCATGCGGAAACGGCAGTGTCCCGCCGGCGCCGTTCACCCCTGTGGGGCGGGGAAAAGCGCTCCTTCACCGGGGGGGGACGGGGGGGGGGGACTCTGATGGGGTCTGGCTCGCGATCGGGGCCCACCGATCGGCGGGCTCGCCTCTCTCCCCCCGGGCCTACTTTGTTGCATGGCTGGCCCCTGAACCCCCACGCCATGTTGCGTTGAGGCCGGCGCGCTAAAGAAGTCCCCCGCGCATGGGCGGGTTGGCGCGGTGCCCATTTGGCGCCAGGAAGGGAGGCTGGAGCAGCGTGAACCGCTCCAGCGCCGTGCTGGCCCCCTATGGGGGCCAGAATTGGTAGTCCCCGCGCTCGTTTCGCTTAGTCTCCATTTCGGAGAATCGCGCCCTTAGTCTCCATTTCGGAGAATCGCGCCCTGGGTCTCCATTTTGGAGAATCGCGCCCAAATAGTTTTGTTGCAGTGTTGTACTGATGCTGCTTTCCGCTCCAACCCTTGCAGCTGTACCTAAACGTGGGGGTGACCGATTTTGATGAGAACTATGAGTTTTGTGCGGAGGTCAGAGACATGAACCTTCCTTCAAGCGGATACTTCGGAGTCTCCGCAGCTACTGGAGGAGTTGCAGGTGAACAAGTGTCATGTGAGAGTATCTTTAAGAAATGGGTGTTTAAGAAATGTACCTTTAAGAAATGGGTGTTTATCAGTGATGTCAGAGTGTGGGTGGAGCTGGGCTGTCTGTCATCCTTTTACTTTCGTTTTAGGCTGTTTGCTGCAGGGTTTGTTTTAGTTTTGTTTTCAGTGTTGGAGCTGAAGCCAGACAGAGCAAGTGTACTGCTCTTCTCTCTGCCATGAAAAGACTATCTCTTAATCATTTGGCTAATTCAGAATTATAAATGTTCTCCGTAGTGAATATAAACCTAATGTACTTGTGTTAAAAGGTGTTTCTTTTGTCTTCTGGATGTCGTTTGGGAATCTATTAAGGATTACTTAGTGTTGTATTCTTTGGGGGTTGTATTTGAATTGATGGTTGCTAAGATGTTCATGGTATGTTTTAAAAAGATTAACTTGAGTTCATAGAATAAACATTGTTTTGCTTTAAAAAATACTTTTCCATTTCTGCTGTACCACACCTGCAGAATGGGCCGTGTGCTCCCCATACCACAATCTATTAAAAGTTGTGGGTCAGGTGAACTCCATGATACACTTTGGGGTTCTCCAAACCCTGGCCCATAACACAAGGAAGGAAATTGGATGGGTTCTTGGGGAAAAACATTGCCAGGCTGAGGGATGGAGAGGGTGGATTGTAATTATCTGGGCTGGTTTGCGGAGAACAGTTATGGATTCAATACGCTAAGTGACTCTCTGGTGCTAATCGATACCGTAGACTATATATTAGTACGAATGGCACTTGTATAGATTTTCTTGCACTCTTAATTAATTTGGGAAAACAATGTGCAGAATTTTTTTTTTTTTAATTTAAATTTTTAAAAATAAATTTCGAGTACCCAATTATTTTATTTCCAATTAAGGGCCAATTTAGCGTGGCCAATCCACCTACCTTACACATCTTTTTTGGGTTGTGGGGGCGAAACCCACGCAAACACGGGGGGGAATGTGCAAACTCCACACGGACAGTGACCCAGGGACGGAATCGAACCTGGGACCTTGGTGCCGTGAGGCAGCAGCGCTAACCATTGCGCCACCGTGCTGCCCCGCAGAATTTTATTTAATGTTTACTGGCCTACGGTTCTTTTTTAAAAAAATAAAAGAACATTTATGATCAAAATGCAACATTAACTTGCATTTATAATGTGCTTTTTCTGGGGTGAAACAACAGGAGCATTGTCCAACAGCATTTGACACATTGTTACACAGTGAGATCTCGGGACTGCTGAGCAGGAGCCTGGTTGCTAGCACAGAACATAGAATCAGTGCAGAAGGAGGCCATTCGGTCCATCGAGTCTGCACCGACCCTCCGACAGAGCACTCTACCCACAGCCACTCCCCGTAATCCCGCGCGTATTGATCACAGCCAATCCACCTAGCCTGCACATCTTTGGACTGTGGGAGGAAACCGGAGCACCCGGCGGGAGCCCACGCAGACACGGGGAGGACGTGCAGACTCCACACAGACTGTCACCTGAGGCCGGAATTGAACCCGGGCCCCCGGCGCTGTGAGGCAGCTGTGCTAACCACTGTGCCACCGTGTCGCCCCCCTTATCTCGTTCTGAGAAATGAGTTGCTGCTAGGACTTTTGGACATACTTCGTCGAACTTTTCAATCGAGAAGATGATAACGGCCGGAATGTGTTCCAGGGAGGAATGTGTGCCGATGAACCTGGTAGACTGTAGTGGACTGATGGCAGTGGAAGAGGAGACAAGGTGCCTTCTGAAGGACCCGTAGGGTATAGGGAAAAATTTAGGATTGGTGACTGGAAGAACCTCACCAAGTGAGGGACATTTGGGACAACCCTCATCTGGGATAGGTGGAGGTGGGGGAGAAGTGTATTATTCTTGATGGGTAAGCCAAATGACATTTCCCCCTCTGTATTTATCTTAAACACGTAATGAATTCTCCACAGTGTACGATTAGCATAAGACAGTGTAGCTTTGGTTCCATCTAGTGGTGCAATTGAAGCTAGACTCCGTTGGGATGAGATGAAAATGAAAATCGCTTATTGTCACAAGTAGGCTTCAATGAAGTTACTGTGAAAAGCCCCTAGTCGCCACATTCCGGTGCCTGTTCGGCCCTGGGTCACTGTCCGTGTGGAGTTTGCACATTCCCCCCGTGTTTGCGTGGGTTTCGCCCCCACAATCCAAAAAGATGTGTACGGTAGGTGGATTGGCCACGCTAAATTGGCCCTTAATTGGAAATAAAATAATTGGGTACTCGAAATCTATGTTAAAAATTTTTAAATAACAAAAAAAAAATTCTGCACATTGTTTTCCCAAATTAATTAAGAGTGCAAGAAAATCTATACAAGTGCCATTCCGTCAGACTTGGTGGAAAAAAAATCAGAGTCACTGTTTTCTGACTGAATCTAAAATTGGTCAAATAGCAGTTTGAAAATATTGCCGTCCTTTGTCAAAGACTCAATTCGTCAGCAAGGCTGCCTGCAGCTGAACTGCTCGCTTCGCAGTCTTGATGTCCGGTTTGACGGTGAGCTGGAAATTCTAGCCCATACCTCTCCGCTCTGTTAGCGAGATCATCGCCTTCCACCTCCCACACCATTGTCCACCTCCTCTCCTGCACCAGCCCATCTGCCGATGACGCCTCCGTCTGCTTGTTCCTGACCCCTCCTGGCCAGTCTCCCACTTACTTTCATCTGCAAACCTGAGCTCTTCCAAACTCTGCTTCCCAAATCCTACTGGCGCATGGCCCCTTTCACCAGTCACCCCTGTGTTCGCTGACCTCCGTTGTCCCAGGCCCGACAACATTGGTGATAGGGACTTGGGTCAAGGATTGGGGCAGCAGAGTTTGGGTCGAGCTCAGGTTTACAGAGGATGTAAGGATTGGCAGTACTTTGATTTAAAATTCTCTCACTTTTGTTCAGATCCCTCCATGGTCTTGTCCTTCCATGTACCTACGTGAGCTCCCCCAGCTCAAGAATAGTCTGCACTCCTCCAACCCTCGCCTTTTGTAAATCCCCAATCCGCTTTGCTCCACCATTAGCAGCTGTACCTTCAGCTGCCCCGGTCCCAAGCTCAGGAATTCCCTGCCTCAACTTCTCCATGTCTCGAGATTTACCCTCATCCAAGTTTTTCCTTAAAACCTACCTCTTTGAACAGGTTTTATGATCATCTATCCTAATGTCTCTGTGATGCTGTGTCAAACGTTGCCTGTCTCCACTTCACTGAACTGCCTTGTGTTGTTTTCCCCTGTTAAAGATACTACGTGAATGAAAAATGAAAATCACTTATTGTCACAAGTCGGCTTCAATGAAGTTACTGTGAAAAGCCCCTAGTCGCCACTCATGCTGGATTTGATAAAAATTTAAAAGGCTCTGGTGATTTTAGGTTAACTCTTTGATAATAATCTTTATTGTCACAAGTAGGCTTACATTAACACTGCAATGAAGTTATGCTGTAGCTTTACAAAACCCTGATTAGACCTCAGTTGGAGTCACTGGGCGCGATTCTCTGAGCCCCGGGCCGGAGAATCGCGCAACCGTGCCACGCCGCCCCGACGCCGCACCGACACCGCCCCGACGCCGCCCCGACGCCGCCCCGACGCTGCCCCGACACCGGCCCGATGCCGGCGTGCGATTCTCCGAGGAACTCTGCGCGAAGGGCGTGGGGCGGCCTATGCGGGGGGGGGGGGAATGGGGGCTCCCCCCCCAGGCCTACTTTGTTGCGCGTCCGGCCCCAGAATCCCAGCGCCATGTTGCGTCGGGGCCGCGCGTTCCGTAAAGCCACTGCGCCTGCGCGGGTTGGCGTCGCCCCCAGTGCGCACTAGGAAGTGAGGCTGGGGCCACCTGTGGGGGACAGAATTGCGAGTACCCGTGTCCGTTTCGCACCGCCGTGAAGCGCGACGGCCACTCTGTCTCGCGATCGGAAAATCGCGCCCCCATGTGCAGTTCTGGGGACCTCGCCTTAAGAAGGATATTTTGGCCTTGGAGGGAGTATAGCGTAGGTTTACAAAAATGACACCTGGACTACAGGGACCAAGTTTCGAGGACAAGGGGACTCCCCATGGTGGCCATGAGATGTGCTGTGGCACAAAAGGTGCCTCTTGTCGAGGAACTCTGTTTAGGCCTGTTAGCACCATCAAACGGGCAAAACCCCCCCCCCACACCCCACCCCCATCAATCACAGTACCAGCCAGAATGCGGCAGAACCAGCAATCCAGCCACAAAAGCGAGGAGTGGGAAGCCACAGCCTCGGAGCAGCGATGTCCACGTGGCGATACAGAACCGGCGACGACGGAACCCACAGAATTGCCAGTGCCTACCCTGATGGGGAAAAAAATAAAGAAGTTCATCATCACCGGGCTCCAGAAACACAAGTCACGAGGAGAGATTACACAAATTTGGCCTGTTTTCACTAGAATTTAGAAGGTTAAGGGGCGACGTGCTCAAAGTCTTCCAGATATTAACAGGAAAAGACTCCACTGTTTGGAGATTCTACATCTAGGGAGCATGAAAATGAAATGAAATGAAAACCGCTTATTGTCACAAGTCGGCTTCAAATGAAGTCACTGTGAAAAGCCCCTAGTCACCACATTCCGGCACCTGTTCGGGGAGGCTGGTATGGGAATTGAACCGTGCTGCCGGCCTGCCTTGGTCTGCTTTCAAAGCCAGCGGCTTAGCCCTGTGCTAAACCAGCCCCTAAGGCTTCAAATGAAGTTACCGTGAGAAGCCCCTAGTCGCCACGTTCCGGCGCCTGTTCGGGGAGGCTGGTACGGGAATAGTCTACAAATTCGGGCCAGACCGTGCAGGAGAGACGTTAGGAAGCACTTCTTCACTCAAAGGGTGGGTAGAGATTTGGAACTCGCTCCCACAAACAGCTGTTGGTAATTTAAAATCTGAGGTAGATAAATCTTTGTTGAGCAAAGATACTAAGGAATATGGGCCAAAGGCAAATATATGGAGTTGGGTCATTGATTAGCCATGATCTCATCGAATGGCGGCAGGACATACCCGAGGGGCTGATTGGCCTACTCCTGTTCTTCTAAGTTTCAGTCAGTAGTCTGCACCCGGTTAAAGTCCGATTATTTTAGGGACGTTTCTCTGGATGTCACCGCTAACTATCGGGAAAGGCAGACGCTGAATGTGTCTTTCCATTCTGGTTTTGGCAAGAACTGAAAAGTGCACCTCAGACGGGTTGAGGCCAGTCACGGCAACACTGTGTAATTTTGTGTGTCTCTCCTCTTGCAGACGACCACGATGTCCTGTCCTTTCTTGCATTCAGCCTGACGCAGCCTGGGGTGATGGTGAGTACTGTGGGGCGCGCAGCCTTTGTTGGGCCGAAAACGGCCACCCCGACAACCCGTGCTGTTGAGCAAATCAGCCAACCTACCTCAGCCCTGCTGAGACGACAGGGCAAGCAACGCTTTGTGCGTCGTTGCACAAATGGCAGATAATCCTAAGGGAGTTTTGTGGAGAGCACTTACCCCGTGTAGTTCATGCCCCAGTGACTAGTCGTTACAGCTGACTTATGAATTCTATTGAATGGTGCGTTACGAAAATTGCAAAGCAGCTGTCACTGCAGCAATGTAATAGTGGTTTTCAATTTAGAATTTATACGATGATTTGCCTTGATATTAGCTTCTTCTAATCCAGAAAAAAAATTCCTAACAGGAGGAAAAGTGGACAATTTAGGAGAGCTCATCACCGGCACAGTTGAATTGGTGGGTTTTAAGAAAGTCATCGAGTCATAACTCTCAGATCAAGGCCATTCAGCCCATCAAAACTGTGCCAGCCCTCTGTAGGACGGTGCCATCCCCTCAGCTCTTATCCCCAGGTCTACTTTACAAGAATGCCTATCCAATTTCTATCTGCTAGCTTTTTATTCACAATATATTTCATGAAGTACAAATTCCCTGGTTGTAGCGTTGGGATTTGAACTTGCGGCTCTGTTTCGTTAGTCTAGTAACGCAACCACCAGTCTACCGTTCTCCGTGTGCAAAATGCCAAACTTGTGTTCGTTACCTGACCCTGGTTCACCCTTTGTCTGTGACATATAGGATCCTTCAAACCAGATGTTAAATAGAGAACACGAGGAGTATCAGAAAGAGTACGAGCGCTTTGAGAAAGATTTGGAGAAACGGAAAGATGAATTTCTGAAAGAACACCCAGAGTTGCGCACGCCAGGTACTGTTGGCCAGTTGGAAAGTGCGGTGTATTCTTCAACTGCCTTTGCTCAACGCTTGAATCTTTATAGCTTTGTTCTTGATTATCTCCCAGAGAACAGTCATTATTTATCCACTTGGTCAGTTGTGGGGAGGTGATGGCATAGTGGTATTGTCACTGGACGGTATTCCAGAGACCCAGGGTAATTCACTGTGGACCTGGGCACGCATTCCACCAAAAGAAAACCTGGAGTTAAAAAGGTCTAACGATGACCATGAAACCATTAATGATTGTTGTAAAAACCCATCTGGTTCACTAATGTCCTTTAGGGAAGGAAATCTGCCGTCCTTACCCGGTCTGGCCTACATGTGACTCCAGACCCACAGCAATGTGGTTGATTCTTAACTGCCCCCTCCAGGGCAATTAGGGATGGGCAATGAATGCTGACCCATCCGGTGATGCTCACAACCCATAAATGATTTCTTTAAAAAAGAATTTTCACTGGTTACTTCAAACATCCCAATCAAACCACCTTCTGAGGAATATAACTCTGATCTACCCAGTGTACCATAAGTAAGTCCAATCTGCTCTTCCCTCCGAGGCCACAACTTGGTAAGCTGTCCATTGTTGGGTCATGCATTGACCTCCATTTGGAACAATTTTACATTTTGGTCATCCAGAAGTAGGCATTATTGGATTGACTGCCCGTTATGAGAGTTCAATGAAAAGGGAACTGCAGTAAAGGTGTTGACCCGTTTTATACTATGCCCCAAAGTCCAAATCACCCCCAGAGAGACCTGGAGATCCACCAGAACCCTTCTTTCTCAAGATGTGGAGATGCCGGCGTTGGATAGGGGTGGGCACAGTGAGAAGTCTTACAACACCAGGTTAAAGTCCAAAAGGTTTATTTGGAATCAGAAACAGGTGAGTGAAGAGGTAGGTTAACCCCCCCACCATCTGGCCTGGGCTTGCAAAATCCTACTAACTGTCCGTGAGACAATTCTCATGGCTTGAGACAATTCACACCTGTTTAACCTGTGATTATCCCTCTCACCAGTCGCTTCGTCTGGACCTGTAAAGACTTAATTACCTGCAAAGACTCGCTTTCAAAGCATCATCTTGCATCATTGACTTTGTCCATATATGCTGTGCTTGTGTAACCCACCTCTTCGCTCACCTGAGGAAGGAACTTCTTTCTCAAAGTCAAGCGATGATGTTTGGAATTGTTTCTAGGCTGTCATTTGTGGGAGAATGGTATTTTAAGTTGGAAGACAGTTTATTTTTCCTGACCTCCGATTACCTGAAACATCCATATATAAGTAATGAGTGTGTATGTATATATAAATTGCCCTGGGTGACAGTCATTCTGTCATCATTGATCAGAAAGCAACTAAAACCATTGGCATTGCAATGGCTGAAATTGGGCTTGAACAGCAATCTTCCTTTCGCCGTTCTCAAATTCAGCCCAGATTGATTCACAGATTGTCTCTCCATCTTCGTTGTAAGGAGTTGGTGGGTGGGGCGGGGTGGGGAGATAAGGAGTTATCCTGTTCTTGGTATCAGTGGCACAATATATATATATTTAAAATTTAGAGTACCCAATTATTTTTTCCTATTAAGGGGCAATTTAGCGTGGCCAATCCACCTACCCTGCACATCTTTGGGTTGTGGGGGGGAAACCCACGCAAACACGGGGAGAATGTGCAAACTCCACACGGACAGTGACCCAGAGCCGGGATTCGAACCCAGGTCCTCGGCGCTGTAGGCAGCAATGCTAACCACTGGGCCACCGTGCTGCTCCTCAGTGGCACAATATTAATCAGAATACAAAGGGCTGGATGCTCCGTTGGCGGGATCGTCCCCTTCGCCGGCAGCGCACTCACACCCGCGGATCTCCCGAAGGCGTGGGGGTGCCCACAACGGGAAACCCCATTGGCCGGCTGCCGGGGACGGAGGATCCTGCTGCCAATGGGGGTGGCGGCGCACCGGAAAACGGGTGCGATGGGATGGAGAATCCCCCCCAACATAGTTTTACTGGGAACATTAACGAGAATTCAAAACCCAATTGGTCTATGCACCCTGTCTGGTTAATGAAGCCTCCCCTGAATGTCCTGTTGGGTTCATTAGTGGCTGTCCCAGTCACGCCTGTGCCAAGAAAGGCGAAATAGAACATCTTCAAATTCTCCTGAGGTTCTTCATTCTAGACTAGATTTTCTGATTGGTATTTTTTTTTAATAGAATCCATTTATCTTATGATTGTGCCAATCAGATAATCTAGACGTTTGGAGGTGTATAAAAGGACATTTATTCCGCACCAGTTTTAGACTCTACTAGACTGTTCACTTCCACTGAGAGGGGTGCGAAAGGCTTCAATTCACCATGCATTTTATTTTATTTTTCTGAAAAATCTAAACCCTTGTAGAGGACGTTTTCGAGACGGAGGATCAGCGGGAGTTACAAATGGTTGTTGGGGGACAGTCGGTGATTCATCAGGTGCTGAAGGTACTTCGGGAGAGGTTGGACGAGGCATTCGAAGAGCAGAAGCAGTACTCGGAGCGCTTGAGCACGATGGGCAAGGACCTGCGCACGACCACAGCGAGAGATGCCTTGGAGCAGGCAAGTGCAGGGGTGGTGCTTTTCAAAATAAAAAAAGGCCTTTCTGTTCACCCGTGGCACAAAGCAGATTCGGCAGATACAGACATGACTGAGCAAAGAACAAAGAAAAGTACAGCACAGGAACAGGCCCTTCGGCCCTCCAAGCCCGTGCCGACCATGCTGCCCGACTAAACTACAATCTTCTACACTTCCTGGATCCGTATCCCTCTATTCCCATCCTATTCATGTATTTGTCAAGATGCCCCTTAAATGTCACTATCTGCCCTGCTTCCACCACCACCTCCGGCAGCAAGTTCCAGGCACCCACTACCCTCTGTGTCAAAAAGCTTGCCTCGTACATGTTCTCTAAACCTTGCCCCTCGCACCTTAAACCTATGTCCCCTAGTAATTGACCCCTCTACCCTGGGGAAAAGCCTCTGACTATCCACTCTGTCTATGCCCCTCATAATTTTGTAGACCTCTTATCAGGTCGCCCCTCAACCTCCGTCGTTCCATTGAGGAAACCGAGTTTATTCAACCACTCCTCATAGCTAATGCCCTCCATACCAGGCAACATTCTGGTAAATCTCTTCTGCACCCTCTCTAAAGCCTCCACATCCTTCTGGTAGTGTGGCGATGAGAATTGAACACTATACTCCAAGTGTGGCCTAACTAAGGTTCTATACAGCTGCAACATGACTTGCCAATTCTTATACTCAATGCCCCAGCCAATGAAGGCAAGCACTGATCCCTGCGGAACACCACTAGTCACAGCCCTCCAATTAGAAAAGCATCCTTCCATTGCTTCTCTCTGCCTTCTATGACCTAGCCAGTTCTGTATCAACCTTGCCAGCTCACCCCTGATCCCGTGTGACTTCACCTTTTGTACCAGTCTACCATGAGAGACCTTGTCAAAGGCCTTACTGAAGTCCATATAGACAACATCCACTGCCCTACCTGCATCAATCATCTTTGTGACCTCTTCGAAAAACTCTATCAAGTTAGTGAGACACGACCTCCCCTTCACAAAACTATGCTGCCTCTCACTAATATGTCCATTTGCTTCCAAATGGGAGTAGATCCTGTCTCGAAGAATTCTCTCCAGTAATTTCCCTACCACTGACGTAAGGCTCACCGGCCTGTAGTTCCCTGGATTATCCTTGCTACCCTTCTTAAACAAAGGAACAACATTGGCTATTCTCCAGTCCTCCGGGACATCCCCTGAAGACAGTGAGGATCCAAAGATTTCTGTCAAGGCCTCAGCAATTTCCTCTCTAGCCACCTTCAGTATTCTGGGGTAGATCCCATCAGGCCCTGGGGACTTATCTACCTTAATATTTTTCAAGACGCCCAACACCTCGTCTTTTTGGATCTCAATGTGACCCAGGCTATCTACACACCCTTCTCCAGACTCAACATCCACCAATTCCTTCTCTTTGGTGAATACTGATGCAAAGTATTCATTTAGTACCTCGCCCATTTCCTCTGGCTCCACACATAGATTCCCTCCCCTGTCCTTCAGTGGGCCAACCCTTTCCCTGGCTACCCTCTTGCTTTTTATGTACGTGTAAAAAGCCTTGGGATTTTCCTTAACCCTATTTGCCAATGACGTTTCGTGACCCCTTCTAGCCCTCCTGACTCCTTGTTTAAGTTCCTTCCTACTTTCCTTATATGCCACACAGGCTTCGTCTGTTCCCAGCCTTTTAGCCCTGACAAATGCCTCCTTTTTCTTTTTGACGAGGCCTACAATATCTCTTGTTAGCCAAGGTTCCCGAAAATTGCCATATTTATCCTTCTTCCTCACAGGAACATGCCGGTCCTGAATTCCTTTCAACTGACACTTGAAAGCCTCCCACATGTCAGATGTTGATTTACCCTCAAACATCCGCCCCCAGTCTAGGTTCTTCAGTTCCCGCCTAATATTGTTATAATTAGCCTTCCCCCAATTTAGCACATTCACCCTAGGACCACTCTTATCCTTGTCCACCATCACTTTAAAACTTACTGAATTGTGGTCACTGTTCCCGAAATGCTCCCCTACTGAAACTTCTACCACCTGGCCGGGTTCATTCCCCAATATCAGGTCCAGTACAGCCCCTTCCCTAGTTGGACTGTCTACATATTGTTTTAAGAAGCCCTCCTGGATGTTCCTTACAAACTCTGCCCCGTCTAAGCCCCTGGCACTAAGTGAGTCCCAGTCAATATTGGGGAAGTTGAAGTCTCCCATCACAACAACCCTGTTTTTTTAACTCTTTTCCAAAATCTGTCTACCTATCTGCTCCTCTATCTCCCGCTGGCTGTTGGGAGGCCTGTAGTAAACCCCCAACATTGTGACTGCACCCTTCTTATTCCTGATCTCTATCCATATAGCCTCACTGCCCTCTGAGGTGTCCTCTCGCAGTACAGCTGTGATATTCTCCCTAACCAGTAGCGCAACCCCGCCACCCCTTTTACACCCCCTCTATCCTGCCTGAAACATCTAAATCCTGGAACGTTTAGCTACCAATCCTGCCCTTCCCTCAACCAGGTCTCTGTAATGGCAACAACATCATAGTTCCAAGTACTAATCCAAGCTCTAAGTTCATCTTCCTTCCCGTAATACTTCTTGCATTAAAACATATGCACTTCAGGCCACCAGACCCGCTGTGTTCAGCAACTTCTCCCTGTGTGCTCTGCCTCAGAGCCATACTGGCCCTATTCCCTAGTTCTCCCTCAATGCTCTCACCTTCTGACATATTGCTCCCATGCCCACCTCCCTGCCATACTAGTTTGAACCCTCCTGTGTGACACTAGCAAACCTCGTGGCCAGGATATTTATGCCTCTCCAGTATAGATGAAACCCGTCCTTATATAGGTCACACCTGCCCCGGAAGAGCTCCCAGTGGTCCAGATAACAGAAACCCTCCCTCCTACACCAGCTGTTTTGCCATGTGTTTAGCTGCTCGATCTTCCTATTTCTAGCCTCACTGGCACGTGGCACAGGGAGTAATCCCGAGATTACAACCCTAGAGGTCCTGTCTTTTAACTTTCTGCCTAGCTCCCTGAACTCCTGCTGCAGGACCTCATGCCCCTTCCTGCCTATGTCGTTAGTACCAATATGCACAACGACCTCTGCCTGATTGCCCTCCCCCTTCAGGATGCCCTCTACCCGTTCGGAGACATCCTGGTCCCTGGCACCAGGGAGGCAACATACCATCCTGGAGTCTCTTTCACGTCCACAGAAGCGCCTATCTGTGCCCCTGACTATAGAGTCCCCTATGACTATTGCTTTGACCCTCCCTTCTGAACATCAGAGCCAGCCGTGGTGCCACTGTTCTGGCTGCTGCTGTTTTCCCCTGATAGGCTATCCCTCCCGACAGTATCCAAAGGGGTATACCTGTTCGAGAAGGGGACAACCACAGGGGATTCCTGCACTGACTGCCTGCCCTTTCTGGTGGTCACCCATTTCTCTGCCTGCACCCTGGGTGTGACCACATTTATATAACTGCGATCTATGACGCTTTCCGCCACCTGCATGCTCCTAAGTGCATCCAATTGCTGCTCCAACTGAACCGTGCGGTCTGTGAGGAGCTCCAGTTGGGTGCACTTTCTGCAGATGAAGCCATCCGAGATGCTGGAAGCCTCCCGGACCTGCCACATCTCACAGTCAGAGCACTGCACCCCTCTAACTGACATTGCGTCAATTAATTAATAAATTAAATTTAAAAGTTAAAAAAAAGTTACTGTTAACTATATGTTAATGCTCTATATGCTATATATGAATTATGTCTGTGACAAAGTTAGTTTTTAGCACTGAGATATAGACACTATTAAATTAATTCTGTGATGAAGTTACTGGCATTGTTACATTTAGCAACAAATTAATTTGTATTGCAAATTAACGAAAATTCACTCGAAAATACTTAACTCTTGAGTCTTGTTGATCCATAACTTTGAGCTTGTGTTCTATTGTGTGCACTGGATTTAATGATTCCAGTGCTGTTCTGGCTGGTCTCGCAATTTCCAGCCCCCCACCCCTATAATCTCACTCACATTCAAAACTATGTTACCCACATGCAAACTCTCACCATGTTATGTTCGCTCATTGTTCCTGTGCTCGTTGGTCTCTGTGAGCTCACTGTCTAGTAACGTCTCAATTTTAATCACCTTATCCTTGTTATAAAATCTCTCATGGCCAGGATCCTTGCTATCACAGTTGTCTCCTCCAATCCTGCAAGCTTCCAAGATCTTTGCACTCCTCCAATTTTGGCCCCTTCCACCTCTATTGTTTCATTGACTCCATCATTGGCGGCTGAGCAATCAACCCTTAATCTCACCTGCTCTCGACTTTTCCCTCCTTCTCTAAGACTCTGCTTAAAATGTGCACCTTTTAACACGATGAGTCTCCAATGAATCTTCTTTTAATATTCAAGGGAGGAATGTTGGCCGAGATACACTGTTTTCGCTTCTACACTGTGGGCGGGATTCTGCAATAGTGGGACTATGACCCCACGCCGGTGGGAAAACTGGCGCCAACCACTCCGGCGCCAACAGCCCCCGAAAGTGAGGACGTCTCACCTTTCTCAGGGGCTAGGTTGACGCCGGAGTGGTTCCCCCAGGTCCAGCTGGCGCCAAAGGGCCGGCGTGATCTCGCGCATGCGCGGACCGGCCGGCGTACTTCCGCGCACGCGCCTGGGTTCCCTTCTCTGCGCCGGCCCCCGGGCAATACGTCGGAGTCCTACAGGGGCCCGGCACAGAGGAAAGAGGGCCCTCACGGAACCAGCCTGCCCGTAGGATCGGTAGGCCCCGATTGCGGTCCAGGCCACCATGGCCCCCCCCCCCCCCCGGCCCCCCTGGGGTCGGATTCCACCCCCCCCGCACCTCCCCCAGGACCTCCCCCGCACACTTACCTGCCAGGTCCCTCTGTGTGTGAGGTGAGTAATTCACGCCGGCGGGACTGGGCAAAACCTGACGGCCCATTGTGGCCTGTAGAATCGACGGGGGTGGGGGGCCGTTTTGGGAATCCCGCCGGCCCCCGAAAAACGGCGCCGGCGAATAGGGCAGCCGGCGGTGGGGCGATATTCACGCCTCCCCCCCCCACGGATTCTCCGACCCGGTGCAGAGTCGGAGAATCCCGGCCTGTCAATTCAGTTCCCGATGGGGCGATGTTCTGAAATCCTGATGTGAGGCTTGAATGTTTTTCTGACTTGGAAGAAGTTACAGAAGCGAGCCAATCTGACCTTAATTGAGATTGTATTCGGATCCACATGGGTTGGTGAAGTTAGAACTAAGACACATCTGCTTTCTTCGGGGGAGCGGTTGTTGAATTAATACACGGTCAACACTCGTCCAACTCACCAGTGACCCAGCTATCCCCATTTATAGCTGTACAAATACCCATCACCTTTCCAACAATTTAATCAGCATTAAAGTTGAACAGTGTAATTAATAAGACATTGTATGAGAGAGTGGACACAGAGCGACCCACCAGATGGCCAGATCAGTTAGTTCAAAGCTGTGGAATATGAGGTCATATTTTACATCATATTAATAGACGTACACCTTTGTGTCGTTAAATGCCTGCTTGGATCATGTGGAAATCGCACTGGTGTTTAATCTGGGCCTATCCAATCTGCTGCTAAATTTCCGAACACATTGCTGCCCCAAAATAGACAACCATCCGTGCATCAACATTTTACTGCGTTGTTTTGCTTCGTGGTGTTGGCCCTGCTGACGGTCGGCCCTCTTTACTGTAGAACACAAACTTTGGTGAGGTAAGTTCTGTTTTAGTTTCTTTTTGAACCCTGCTGCCCTGCCCATTCACGTTGAACGTTCTGAGTCAATCTGGCTCCCTCGTTCTCCCCGCATTGTGACCTGGGGTCGTCAAGTGCAAGAGGCTCCGTGATTTAGGGCACCTTCTGAAACCTCGCCGATTCGAAAGGGAAACTTTGTTGCTGTGGTTTACGCGGATTGATGCCTGAATCCTGAACACGGTTCGCTCTATCCCCTCTGCTGCTTTGTGGTGCTGTCGCAGCCTTTACCCATGGAGCCTTCTGCAATGAACCCCACTTTCTGCAGCGGATGTGTTACAAAGTCAAATCCCTGTAGGGTGAACACTCCACAACGTCAGCAGCGAGGTCGATTTTCTGTTTGTTCAGCTTTCTCCCCCCACTCCAACGTGGCTGAGTTCAGTACTTCCGATAGGAGAGTGCTGTGGTGGCTGGAAATATGAAATTATATGGCGGCACATTGGTTAGCACTGCTGCCTCACAGTGCCAGGGTCCCAGGTTCGATTCCCGGCTTGGGTCACTGCCTGTGCGGAGTCTGCACATCCTCCCCGTGCCTGCGTGGGTTTCCTCCGGGTGCTCCGGTTTTTTCCCACAGTCCAAAGATGTGCGGGTCAGGTGGATTGGCCATGCTAAATTATAAGTTCATAAGATATAGGGGCAGAATTAGGCCTTTTGGCCCATCGAGTCTGCTCCGCCAGTCTATGGTGGCTGATCTCATCCTGGCCTCAACTCCACCGTCCTGCCCGTTCTCCATCACCCTTCAATCCATTACCAATTAAAAGTCTAACTCCTCCTTAAATTACTCGCTGTCCCAGCATCCACCGCTCTCTGGAGTAGCGACTTCCACAGATTCGCAACCCTTTGGGAGAAGTAGTTTCTCCTCAAATCTGTTTTAAATTTGCTACCTCTTACCCTAAGGCTACGACCTCTCGTTCTCGACTGCCCCACACGAGGAAGCAGCCGCTCCACGTCTACTCTATCCAGACCTTTTATCATCTTGTATACCCCAATTAGATCTCCCCTCATTCTTCTAAACTCCAGAGAGTATCGGCCTCAACTGTTCAGTCTCTCTGCTTACGACAAACTCCTGGGCCGGGATTCTCCCCGCTCCGCGCCGGGCCGGAGAATCGGCACGGCCGCCCCCACGCGGCGCCGGTCGTGGGCCGCTGTACGTGGCGGGGCCGCCGATCCTCCGGTCCGCCGACGCCATCCACACCTGGTCGCTGCCTGGCGGAGCACTGCGTGAAGGGCCGGGGGGCGGCCTGTGGTGGTGGTGGGGGGGGGGGGACCTCCGATTGGGCCTGGCCTGCGATCGGGCCTCCTTCTCCCCCCCCCCCCCCCCCCCGGGGACTACTTTGTTGCGTCCGGCCCCAGAACCCCAGCGCCATGTTGCGCCGGGGCCAGAGTGCTCAGTAAGGCCACCGCATGCGCAGGTTGGCGCCGCCCCCAGTGAGCGCCGGGAAGTGAACCGCTCCCGCACCGTACTGGCCCCAGAATCAGTCGTCCCCGTGCCCTTTTCGCGCCGTCGTGCAACGCGACGGCGTTCACGACGGCGCGAACACTCTGTCTCCATTTCGGAGAATTGCGTCCCTGATCTCTGGAATCCACCTAGTGAACCTCCTCTTAACTGCCTCCAATTCCACTACACCTTTCCTCAAATAAGGGGACCAAAACTGGGCGCAATACTCAATTGTCCTTGGTGTCCAAAATGGTTAGGGGGGGGTTACTGGGTTACGGGGATAGGGTGGGGGCGTGGGCCTGGGTAGGCTGCTCTTTCGGATGGTCGGTACAGACTCAATGGGCCGAATAGCCACTTTCTGCACTGTAGAGACTCTGTAACTTGTGCCCATTGGGTTAGCTTTACAGAACATCTTAAAGGAAGTGGGAGAGAGAGAGAGCCGGAGAGGTTTAATGATGGTATTCCCTAAAGGTGGGCAAAATTAAAATGCTGCATTTTGCCTCCAAGCTTTGTTTTTTGACCGATCATTGCGTTGCATCTCGTTGAGGTAGAGACGCTCTCTGTTTGTGGAGCTGTGCCTTGACACTTGAGACATGGGGCTGTTTAGCACAGGGCTACATCGCTGGCTTTGAAAGCAGACCACGGCAGGCCAGCAGCACGGTTCAATTCCCGAACAGGCGCCGGAATGTGGCGACTAGGGGCTTTTCACAGTAACTTCATTTGAAGCCTACTTGTGACAATAAGCGATTTTCATTTAGGGCAGCACGGTCGCACAAGTGGTTAGCACTGTTGCTTCACAGCGCCAGGGTCCCAGGTTCGATTCCCGGCTTGGGTCACTGTCTGTGCGGAGTCTGCACGTTCTCCCCGTGTCTGCGTGGGTTTCCTCCGGGTGCTCCGGTTTCCTCCCACAAGTCCCGAAAGACATGCTGTTAGGTGGGTTGGCCGTGATAAATTGCCCTTAGTGACCAAAAAGGTTAGGAGGGGTTATTGGGCTACGGGGATAGGGGGGAAGTGGGGGCTTAAGTGGGTCGGTGCAGACTCGATGGGCCGAATGGCCTCCTTCTGCACTGTATGTTCTATGTTCTATGAGACGAGAGTACCCACTCGGAAGCATGCCAGTGAGTATTCCACATGGACCATCTTAAGTCTGTCTCTGCCTTTTGTAAATGGTGTGGAAGGCGATTAGAAACCGAGGAAGAACAAACAGTTGAATTTCGCCTCGCCTTGAAACACAACGGGAGCTTCAACCACCTTTTATTCCTCTGGGTTACATTTGAGGCAATCTTGTTCATTAAACACTGCAAAATAAAACAAAGAAAAATTAAATTCCAGGCTATAGAGTGAACAACTCGCCGATAAACCTTTTATGTATTAAATAATCTTAAATCATCCGCATTTGCGCGATGTGGCGCGCTGTCTTTGACCTGTGTAGTTATTTAGCACCGTACAGCGGTGATGACGATCCGATGCTGCTTCTGCAGGGGATAATCCGGAGTATTCTAGCTGGTTTGTCTATCTCGGCAGCCCCCACTCTAAGAGGCTTTGTCTCAGGGATTACAGGGATTATAATTTACGATTAGAGTGAATAAGCATTATCTGACCCAATACACACACACCACACACCACATACACACCACACACCCCACACACACCACACACGCACACCACACACGCACACACCCCCCCCACACACACACACACCCCACACACGCACACACACCCCACACACGCACATGCACACACACCACACACACACACACACACACACACCCCACACACGCACACGCACACACACACAACACACACACCACACACACACACCACACACACACCCCACACACACACCACACACACGCACACACACACCCCACACACACCCCACACACGCACACGCACACACACACCACACACACACACCACACCACACACACGCACACCACACACACACACCACACCACACACACGCACACGCACACACACACCACACACACACACCACACACACACCCCACACACGCACACGCACACACACACCACACACACACACCACACCACACACACGCACACGCACACGCACACACACACCACACACACACACCACACACACACCCCACACACGCACACACACACACACCACACACACACACCACACACACCACACACACACCCCACACACGCACACGCACACACACACACCCCACACACACCCCACACACGCACACACACACACCCCACACACACCCCACACACACCCCACACACGCACACAGACACACCACACACACACCACACACACACCACACACACACCACACACACACCCCACACACACACACCACACACACACACACACTCTTACAGGAAGGATACCTCTGCATGGCTGCTAATAATAATAATCTTCATTAGTGTCACAAGTAGGCTTACATTAACACTGCAATGAAGTTACTGTGAAAATCCCCTAGTCGCCACACTCCGGCGCCTGTTCGGGTACACGGAGGGAGAATTCAGCATGTCCAATTCACCTAACAAGCACATCTTTGGACTGATCTGCTGAGATGCCGCAGATATTACTGGAGCTTCCTCCATTTCCCCTCGGCTGTTTCTAATGGGCATTTTCAAACTGTTGCGGGGATGACATCGTGGGCGGGATTCTCTAACGTTGCATTGTGTTTGACGACAGCGTGAACAGGCCAGTCCCACGACTAATTTTGGCCCCTACAGGGGGCCAGCACGGCACTGGAGCGGTTAATGCAGCTCCAGCTGCTGGTCTCAGCGCGAACTGGGCAGCGCGGGATCCGCGCATGCGCAGTAACGCCGGCGCCAACGCGCGCTTGCGCAGTGGCTTCCTTCAACGTGCCGGCCCCGACGCAACATGGCGCAGGGCTAGAGGGGCCGGCGCGTAGGAAAGGAGGCCCCCAGCCCGAGAACAATTGGTGGGTCCCGATCGCGGGCCAGGCCACAACGGCCCCAGTGTTCGGACCCCCCCCCCCGCAAAGGCCGCCTCCCGACCCTTCCAAGCCAAAGTCCCGCCGGCTGAGAGCAGGTGTGGACGGCGCCGGCGGAACTCGGTTTTCACGACGGCCGCACGTCTCATCCCGGGCCGAGAATCGACGGGACGGCCGCAGAGAGCGGCCCGCGACCGGCGCCGTGCCAACCACGCCGGTGCCAATGGCGGAGAATCGCGTGCCGGCGGCTTGGCGCGATTCGCGGGGATTCTCCGAACCGGCCCCGGGCTGAGAGAATCCCGCCCCAGACGTACGGATGCCTGCGCACTTTTATTATTCATTTGGGTGTTGCTGTCGAGGCCAACATTTATTTACTCTCCCTGGTTGGCAGTGCTGATCGACCTTGAGCGTCTGCATTCCAGTCTAGTTACTGCCCCAGGTTATCGTTGAAGATTTAAATAATTCAGATGAACCCCATTGCTTGGGAGGAAACTAGCACTGAGATAGCTTCTCTTGACGAACAATGGGCTTAAATTTGTCTTTTTTTTTATAGAATGCCGATGGTTCCCAGAGTCTGATGCTGGTTCTCAACGGTCAGAAGGAGATGATTCAACAAGTGCAAGAGATAAGGTACCCACCATCTTCCTGTTATGGGATGCATCTCTGACATGGTCAGGTTGAACGGGGCACGAGTTGGAACTTCAATCCCGGCACCTTTGGAATTCCGGGCAGCTGCAAAAGCGGAGTACAGTGTGGCCCGTATTTCTGGGTCCAGCCGTTCTTCCAATTCCCACAGAGGCCAATAAGTTTCTGAAGAAAAAAATTTGAATTACCAGCGACTGTCTCCAAGGGTTACCCTCCACGGGTTACCTCGACAAGGTTTCAAATTTTCAAACTTGCACTCAACACAACGAGTTGACTAAACATTACTTTCCTAAATCGTTCACGGGATGGGGGGGGGGGGCACCTCTGGCTAGGCCAGCATTTATTGCCCATTCCTAATTGCCCTTGAGCAGGTGGTGGTGAGCCGTCTTCTTGCACGGCTGCAGTCGCTGAGGTGCAGATACACCCACCGTGCTGTTAGGGAGGGAGCTCCAGGGCTTTGACCCAGTGACGGTGAAGGAACGGCTGATATATTTCCAAATCAGTATGGCGAGTGGCTTGGAGGGGAGCCTGCTGGTGGTGGTGTTCCCATATATCTGCTGCCCTGGTATTTCTAGATGGTAGTGATCGTGGGATTTGGAAGGTGCTGCCTAAGGAGCCTTGGCGAGTTATAGACGTACATCTTGTGGATGGTACACACGGCTGCTACTGTGCATCGGTGGTGGAGGGAGTGAATGTTTGAGAATGGGGTGCCAATCAAGCGGGGCTGCTTTGTCCTGGATGGTGTCAAACTTCTTGAGTGTTGTTGGAGCTGCACTCATCCAGGCAAGTGGAGAATATTCCATCACACTCCTGACTTGTGCCTTGCAGATGGTGGACAGGATTTGGGGGGGTGTCAGGGGGTGAGTTACTCACCATCGAATTCCCAGCCTCTGATCTACTCTTGCAGCCACAGTATTTATATGGCTGGTCCAGTTGAGTTTGTGGTTAATAGTACCTCCCCCCCCAGGAGTTGATTGTGGTTATGTTGATTGTGTAGTAGGCCACTTGTGCACTAAACTGCAGAAAAATATCTGCCCTTAATTTCCGAACAGCACTGAAAATAGCACTCCACAATTCCACTCTGCAGCACTTGTAATCTCTGCAGGAACCAATCAAACTCTCAGCTTCCAACAGGACCGTTTCATTGAGTCATAACATCCAGTATCGGTCAAAGGTCATTTTCCCTCGGTCTTCAAAGAATCCAGAACCGATACCCAACAGTAAATGAAATGAGATGAAAATCGCTTATTGTCACAAGTAGGCTTCAAATGAAGTTACTGTGAAAAGCCCCTAGTCGCCACATTCCGGCACCTGTTCAGCACGGGAATTGAACAGTAACGCCCACACTGCTGATTCTGTATTCCAGCCACCCCAGGGTGAATCTTTCCGGCTCCTTAAATCTCTGGAGGTTCCGTCTCCTCGACCAGAGGAAGAGTCTCACGTGCATTCTGCCTGGTCGCTACCAGAGAACAGCCTTTTCACCTCATGACTACATCAGTTGTTGGTTTCCCCCCCACGACACATTGCCCCATTGGCTCTCTTGGTGCTCCCTCTCCCTCTCTTGGCACTTTAACTGTCGTGGTCGATGCTGACCCCATCGCTGTCGGCACTGACCCCTCGCTGTCGGCACTGACCCCTCTCTGTCGGCACTGACCCCATCGCGGTCGGCACTGACCCCCTCGCTGTCGGCACTGTCCCCCTCGCTGTCGGCACTGACCCCCTCGCTGTCGGCACTGTCCCCCTCGCTGTCGGCACTGACCCCCTCGCTGTCGGCACTGTCCCCCTCGCGGTCGGCACTGACCCCCTCGCTGTCGGCACTGACCCCTCGCTGTCGGCACTGTCCCCCTCGCTGTCGGCACTGACCCCCTCGCTGTCGGCACTGTCCCCCTCGCGGTCGGCACTGACCCCCTCGCTGTCGGCACTGACCCCTCGCTGTCGGCACTGTCCCCCTCGCAGTCGGCACTGACCCCCTCGTGGTCGGCACTGATCCCCTCGCGGTCGGCACTGACCCCCTCGCTGTCGGCACTGACCCCCCCGCAGTCGGCACTGACCCCCTCGTGGTCGGCACTGATCCCCTCGCCGTCGGCACTGACCCCCTCGCAGTCGGCACTGACCCCCTCGCCGTCGGCACTGACCCCCTCGCGGTCGGCACTGATCCCCTCGCTGTCGGCACTGACCCCCTCGCTGTCGGCACTGACCCCCTCGCCGTCGGCACTGACCCCCTCGCAGTCGGCACTGACCCCTCGGAGTCGGCACTGACCCCCTCGCTGTCGGCACTGACCCCCTCGCGGTCGGCACTGACCCCCTCGCTGTCGGCACTGACCCCCTCGCGGTCGGCACTGACCCCTCGGAGTCGGCACTGACCCCCTCGCTGTCGGCACTGACCCCCTCGCTGTCGGCACTGACCCCCTCGCGGTCGGCACTGACCCCCTCGCTGTCGGCACTGACCCCCTCGCGGTCGGCACTGACCCCCTCGCTGTCGGCACTGTCCCCCTCGTGGTCGGCACTGACCCCCTCGCAGTCGGCACTGACCCCCTCGCTGTCGGCACTGACCCCCTCGGAGTCGGCACTGACCCCCTCGGAGTCGGCACTGACCCCCTCGCTGTCGGCACTGACCCCCTCGCTGTCGGCACTGACCCCCTCGCTGTCGGCACTGACCCCCTCGCTGTCGGCACTGACCCCCTCGCGGTCGGCACTGACCCCCTCGCTGTCGGCACTGACCCCCTCGCTGTCGGCACTGACCCCTCGGAGTCGGCACTGTCCCCCTCGCTGTCGGCACTGACCCCCTCGCGGTCGGCACTGACCCCCTCGCGGTCGGCACTGACCCCCTCGCTGTCGGCACTGACCCCTCGGAGTCGGCACTGACCCCCTCGCAGTCGGCACTGACCCCCTCGCTGTCGGCACTGACCCCCTCGCGGTCGGCACTGACCCCCTCGTGGTCGGCACTGACCCCCTCGCTGTCGGCCCTGACCCCCTCGCTGTCGGCACTGACCCCTCGGAGTCGGCACTGACCCCCTCGCCGTCGGCCCTGACCCCCACGCTGTCGGCACCGACCCCCTCGCAGTCGGCACCGACCCCCTCGCCGTCGGCACTGACGCCCTCGCCGTCGGCACTGACCCCCTCGCTGTCGGCACTGACCCCTCGGAGTCGGCACTGACCCCCTCGCTGTCGGCACTGACCCCCTCGCGGTCGGCACTGACCCCCTCGCCGTCGGCACTGACCCCTCGGAGTCGGCACTGACCCCCTCGCTGTCGGCACTGACCCCTCGCTGTCGGCACTGACCCCCTCGCTGTCGGCACTGACCCCCTCGCTGTCGGCACTGACCCCCTCGCTGTCGGCGCTGACCCCCTCGCTGTCGGCACTGACCCCCTCGCTGTCGGCACTGACCCCCTCGCTGTCGGCACTGACCCCCTCGCTGTCGGCGCTGACCCCCTCGCGGTCGGCACTGACCCCCTCCCTGTCGGCGCCGTCCCCCTCGCTGTCGGCACTGACCCCCTCGCTGTCGGCACTGACCCCCTCGCGGTCGGCACTGACCCCCTCGCTGTCGGCCCTGACCCCCTCGCTGTCGGCACTGACCCCTCGGAGTCGGCACTGACCCCCTCGCCGTCGGCCCTGACCCCCACGCTGTCGGCACCGACCCCCTCGCAGTCGGCACCGACCCCCTCGCCGTCGGCACTGACGCCCTCGCCGTCGGCACTGACCCCCTCGCTGTCGGCACTGACCGCCTCGCTGTCGGCACTGACCCCTCGGAGTCGGCACTGACCCCCTCGCTGTCGGCACTGACCCCTCGGAGTCGGCACTGACCCCCTCGCTGTCGGCACTGACCCCTCGCGGTCGGCACTGACCCCCTCGCTGTCGGCACTGACCCCTCGGAGTCGGCACTGACCCCCTCGCTGTCGGCACTGACCCCTCGGAGTCGGCACTGACCCCCTCGCTGTCGGCACTGACCCCTCGCGGTCGGCACTGACCCCCTCGCTGTCGGCACTGACCCCCTCGCTGTCGGCACTGACCCCCTCGCGGTCGGCACTGACCCCCTCGCTGTCGGCACTGACCCCCTCGCTGTCGGCACTGACCCCTCGGAGTCGGCACTGTCCCCCTCGCTGTCGGCACTGACCCCCTCGCGGTCGGCACTGACCCCCTCGCGGTCGGCACTGACCCCCTCGCTGTCGGCACTGACCCCTCGGAGTCGGCACTGACCCCCTCGCAGTCGGCACTGACCCCCTCGCTGTCGGCACTGACCCCCTCGCAGTCGGCACTGACCCCCTCGGAGTCGGCACTGACCCCCTCGCTGTCGGCACTGACCCCTCGCTGTCGGCACTGACCCCCTCGCTGATGGCACTGACCCCCTCGCTGTCGGCACTGACCCCTCGGAGTCGGCACTGACCCCCTCGCTGTCGGCACTGACCCCCTCCCTGTCGGCGCCGTCCCCCTCGCTGTCGGCACTGACCCCCTCGTGGTCGGCACTGACCCCCTCGCTGTCGGCGCCGTCCCCCTCGCTGTCGGCACTGACCCCCTCGCTGTCGGCACTGACCCCCTCGCCGTCGGCACTGACCCCCTCGCTGTCGGCGCCGTCCCCCTCGTGGTCGGCACTGACCCCCTCGCCGTCGGCACTGACCCCCTCGCAGTCGGCACTGTCCCCCTCGTGGTCGGCACTGACCCCCTCGCCGTCGGCACTGACCCCCTCGCAGTCGGCACTGACCCCCTCGTGATCGGCACTGACCCCCTCGCCGTCGGCACTGACCCCCTCGCCGTCGGCACTGACCCCTCGCGGTCGGCCCTGACCCCCTCGCGGTCGGCCCTGACCCCCTCGTGGTCGGCCCTGACCCCCTCGTGGTCGGCCCTGACCCCCTCGTGGTCGGCCCTGACCCCCTCGTGGTCGGCACTGACCCCCTCGTGGTCGGCCCTGACCCCCTCGTGGTCGGCGCCGTCCCCCTCGTGGTCGGCCCTGACCCCCTCGCGGTCGGCCCTGACCCCCTCGTGGTCGGCCCTGACCCCCTCGCGGTCGGCGCTGTCCCCCTCGCTGTCGGCACTGACCCCCTCGCTGTCGGCCCTGACCCCCTCGCTGTCGGCCCTGACCCCCTCGCTGTCGGCACTGACCCCCTCGTGGTCGGCCCTGACCCCCTCGTGGTCGGCCCTGACCCCCTCGTGGTCGGCCCTGACCCCCTCGTGGTCGGCCCTGACCCCCTCGTGGTCGGCCCTGACCCCCTCGTGGTCGGCACTGACCCCCTCGTGGTCGGCCCTGACCCCCTCGTGGTCGGCGCTGCCCAGCTTCTCTGCCTCTTTGTTCATTTGTGTTGAATCGGGCACTATGTTTTCAATAGGACTTGACCTGGGCCCCAGTCCCATGGCAACCCGGTCACATCAGCGAGTTACTGGGCAGAGGTAGCAGGAGGTCACATGCCCTATTTTACCTGGAATTAAAAGAACTTAAAACACCGTCTTATAAAACCTCTCACTTATAGCATATTTTTGTTCTTCGAAGAGGAGGAGAGTTCTCCCTGCTGTCTGGCCCAATATTTATCTCTTAATCAACATCACAAAATAGATATCCGGCCCCCACACATCTCTGTGCATGGAGGATTGCGTTGCGCAAATTAGCTGCTGCTTTCCTACGTTACAATAGTGTCCACACTTTACAAGTATGTTCTTGGCCGTAAAGTGCTCGGGTTGGCCTAATTTTATGGAAAGCTCGATATCAAACCTCTGTTTGTATCTTCTGGTTCAAAAGGAAGATTTACACCTGATAGTTTCCCTTTCGTAGAGCTGCTCAAGTATCTCCTCGCACCTTATTTGTTCACAGACTTTCACAGCGCAGAAGGAGGCCATTTGGCCCATAGTGTCTGCACCGACTCTCCTAGCCGAGCTTAGTGCCATACCCCAGCCTTTTCCCCGTACCCCTGTTGTTTCAGATTTCTAACATCCTGTAGCATTTTGCTTTCTATTGCCATAAATGAGCCTCTGGTCACTGTTGCGAGTGGGTTGAAATCTTTTAAAAGAACCCTTCTGTTGCGTGAAGTGCCATTTGGGCCATGAGGATCCCGAACAAGTAGCCTCGTTCGAACATCTTGAAGAGGGCGTTGCCGTGTTGGGTGTTCCGATGCACAAATGATCCAACACGGCTGTAGATGGTACAACTCTGTTTTATTGTCTAAACAACGGTAACAACTAACTGCTGGCTTGGGTACGTGCTTCACCAGCTAACCTGTGGACCCAGCCCTAGCACTATCTTAGTAAAGCACTCAGCACATGGTGTATGTCTGAGTGGCGCGCTGTGAGCTCTGTGCTCTGAGCTATCTCCTGGTAGAGTGAGCGGGAACTGTGGTGCTCCCTGTTTTATAGTGCGTGTGCTCTCACTGGTGATTGGCTGCGATGTTGTGTGTGTGTTGGTTGGTCCAACTACCTGTCCATCAGTGTGTGTGTGATTGCACCATGATATGTTAATGTGGATATCATGACAGACATGACAAGTGACAACTTGTATTCAAATATGCGGAAGCTACGCAGTGTTGGTGACAGCGGACTGGGATGTATTTTCAGTACTGCTCCTGGTTGCTGATTGGAACCGTGTGCAGACGTGTGTCTGTGCCAGAAAACTGAAGATTCGCTGCCAAAAGTATTTTTCTTCTTTCAACTGTTCAGCAGCCGTCCCTCCCCCCTTACCCTTTCATTCCCCAGCCCAGAAACTCGCATCAGAGCCATTGCTGTCTGATTGTTCGGCAATGTCTTGAGAATGTTGAGATAATGAAATGGGTCTGTCTGTAATTAGCCATAATCCGAAAGAGGGCTATGGGCATCTCGCTCTCGCTCTCTCTCTCTTGCCCACGCTCTCTCTCTCTCTCTCTCTCTCCACTCACTCTCATTCACTCGCTCTCTCTCTCTGTGTCTCTCCATTCACTCTCTCTCCATTCACTCTCTCTCTCTGTCTCTCGCTCTGTCTCTCTCTCTCTCTGTGACTCTCTCTGTGTCTCTCTCTCTCTCTCTCTCTCTCTCTGTCTCTCTCTCTGTCTCTCTCTCTGTCTCTCTCTCTGTCTCTCTCTCTCTGTCTCTCTCTCTCTGTCTCTCCTCTCTCTCTCTCCTCTCTCTCTCTCTCTGTCTCTCTCTCTGTCCACTCACTCTCACTCAGTCGCTCTCCACTCACTCTCACTCAGTTGCTCTCTCTGTCTCTCCTCTCTCTCTCTCCTCTCTCTCTCTCTCTGTCTCTCTCTCTGTCTCTCTCTCTGTCCACTCACTCTCACTCAGTCGCTCTCTCTCTCTCTCTGTCCCTCTCCACTCACTCTCACTCAGTCGCTCTCTCTCTCTCTCTGTCTCTCCTCTCTCTCTCTGTCTGTCTCTCTCTGTCTCTCTCTCCACTCACTCTCACTCTGTCGCTCTCTCTCTCTCTGTCTCTCTCTCTCCACTCACTCTCTCTCCACTCACTCTCTCTCTCTGTCTCTCTCCCTCTCTCTGTCTCTCTCTCTCTCTGTCTCTCTCCACTCACTCTCTCACTCCCTCTCTCCCTCTCTTGTCTCTCTCTCCACTCACTCTCTCTCTCTGTCTCTGTCTGTCTCTCTCTCTCCACTCACTCCCTCCCTCTCTCTACGCAGAGAGCAGTTAAGAGTCAACAACTTTGACTCTGTGGGGTCTGGAGTCACATGTAGGCCAGACCGGGTAAGGACGGCAGATTTCCTTCCCTAAAGGGACATTAGTGAACCAGATTTTTTATTTAAAATAAATTTAGAGTATCCAATTATTTCCAATTAAGGGGCAAATTTAGCCTGGCCAATCCACCTACCCTGCACATCTTTGTGTTGTGGGGGTGAGACCCACGCAGACACGGGGAGAATGTGCAAACTCAACACGGACAGTGACCCGGGGTCAGGAGCGAACCTGGGACCTCGGCGCCGTGAGGCAGCAGTGCTAACCACTGCACCGCCGTGCCGCCCTGACCATATTGGGTTTAGCACACTGGGCTAAATAGCTGGCTTTGAAAGCAGACCAAGGCAGGCCAGCAGCACGGTTCGATTCCCGTACCAGCCTCCCCGAACAGGCGCCGGAATGTGGCGACTAGGGGCTTTTCACAGTAACTTCATTTGAAGCCTACTTGTGACAATAAGCGGTTTTCATTTCGTTTCATTTCATATGGGCTTTTACGACAATCGATGATAGCTTCATGGTCACCGTTACGGAGACCAGCTTTCAACTTCAGATTTTCCGAATAGAATTCAGACCCCACCAGCTGTCGCGTGCACAGAGCCTCTGGATTACTAGTCCAGTAACATTACCACTGCACCACTGTGGTAACTAATGGTTGTAGTAAAGAAACAAAACGTCTGTCTGGAGTGAGCGTGAATGCCAGAATAATGAACAGCTCTTTTCAAAAACAAAAACATGGAAAAACAAGATTCAAAATGGGACATGGGCAAAAAATAAACAGAATCAAAATGGGCGCCAAAATTGTTGAACTCGGTGTTGAGTCCAGAGGCTCTAGAGTGGCCAATCAAAAGAAGAGGAGCTGTTCCTCGAGCTTGCCTTAAATTTCACTGGAACACTGCAGTAGGCCAAGGACAGGAAAAGGCCAAGGAAAGCGAGGTCGTCAATTGAAATGGCAAGCAACTAGAAGCTCAGAGTCGTGCTGGTGGATTGACCTGGGGGTGTTCTGCCACCCAACCTGCATTTGGCCTCCCCATTGTAGAGGAGGTCGCCTTGTGGGGAGCAAAACTCGCGTACTAAATCGAAAGAAGTACAGGTAAATCACTACTGCACATGGATGGAGTATATGGGGCCTTGGACCGTGAGGAAAGAGGTAGTTAGGTGTTACGGCTCCAGTGACTGCAGGATGCAGTGGGAGGGGGCAAGGTATTGAGATTTTTCCACTTTTCGATTCCCCAATTCAAGAGAAACTGATTCCTCGGGTTACTGAGTATTTACAACACAGACAGACCACTTGATCGAACTGGCTTACACTGGTATTTATGATACATATTGTTTAGCCCGATCAGCAGATCCACCTATCCCTAGAATCACTGCAGTGCTGAAGGAGGCATTTCAGCTCATCGAGTCTGCACAGACCCTCCGACCCTACCTAGGCCCACTCCCCCGCCTTCTCCCTGTAACCCCACCTAACCTGCACATCTTCGGACGGACACTAAGGGCCAATTTTAGCGTGGCCCAATCCAGCTAACCTGCACATCTTTGGACTTTGGGAGGAAACCCACGCAGACACGGGGGAGAAGGTGCAAACTCCACACAGCCAGTCACCCGAGGCCGGAATTGAACCCGGGTCCCTGGGGCTGTGAGGCAGCCGTGCTAACCGCCATGCCACCGTGCCACAGATGTTGGGAGGGAAATGAGCAGAACAGGATGTTTCATATGCTCTCTGGTGCCTGGATTGAATACCACCAGCTTCCTGCCTAGATGCCCAATGTGGTGCAGCATGGCTCATGATGGGAAAATCTAGCCTAACATACCGTCCTTTGCTGACTCGTGCTACCACTGACTTTCCTCCACTGAATATGATACCAAAGTTGCTGCGTATTTTACAGAGTCACTCTTCTGTTCTTGGAGTCATAGTATACCCACTCTCTGCTCCGATACACAGGGTTGCAGTCTAAAATAATCAGTGGCACCCGATACTACCAATAATCCTGTCAGATCTGAAGTGGAATCTATAAAGAGCATGTCATGGAAGATAAAACGCTTACAACTTTACATGCTGTGTCAGAAGGCCAAGGGCTCCCCTAATGCTTTGCTTTGACCTTCATTGAAGGAGCTGTTGAAAGGGAATGCTAATATCATAGACTACAGGTAGCATATTCACACTAATGCGAGTTAACCTTTGAGACTTGTCTTTTTCAGCTAGCTTCTGCCAGCGTTCTTATCTCCACACTGCCGTCAACTCCAACTTGTCTTCGTTTATTGTTGTTTCGCTTCCCGCATTTCGTGGCGCACAAGCCAGACTTTCGTCTGCTAGCTTTTTTTCTCCAGGAGCAGGTCGCTAGCCTGTCTGCATTCTGGATCACAATCACGTCACCACTAGCTCATATTTCACGCCATGCTGGAAGGTAACCAGTGCATCTCCTACCCCTGTAACCCCACCTAACTGTTGAACACTAAGGGGCAATTTAGTGTGGCCAATCCACGTAACCTGCGCATCTTTGGACTGTGTGAGGAAACCGGAGCACCCGGAGGAAACCCACGCACACACGGGGAGAATATTAATCAGATGAACCTTGTATCCCAGGTAGAAATGTCAAATAGCTATCCTCTAGACCCCAACTACATTCCAGTTTGGGATTAAATAGACAGTTTGAAGTATAACCGTGTCTAAAACCTGACATTCCCAATACCTCACTGAGAAACATGGAGACTATAAGCTACCCACAGTCAGCACAGATGCTCTTGCCATTGTTCACAGATGTGAATATCTTGTATGTTCTCAGCAATTTTCTTGACTTGAGCCCTTATTGACCCTGGAGCAACCAAACCTTCCAGCTTTTTTGTCGGGCAGGATTTTCCAATGACCCCCTTCATTCCTCCATTTATCTTTAACTGAAGAGACAGTCCCAAAACATAACAACCCTATTAATTTGTTACTTGTGGCAACCTGGACTCCTTTGTCCCCATGATGGAGGTTTAGACCAAGCACTCCAATGCGCTCTGCTGGACGGGCATTCTATTGACTGGACCTAATTTTACCCGTTGGTATGGTGGGATTTGAGCGCAAGGCGGCAGTTTAGCTGATCCCCAAAAATCAAAGTTTCTGAAATTAGAAATTCGGCACTTCTTTGAAGGGGTTGGAGGAAGAAAGGCGGGAGGGGGGACTCTTATTGGAGCAAAGCGCCTCGAGAGATAGGCCGGGCGAAATGGCCTCTTTCGGTCTCACACACTTGATCTAACAATCCGACCTGTAAGTGCCTTTCCCTCCTGTACACAGCGAGGGATCTGCAGCCTTGAAAATAAACAACTGCATGGCTCCTCAGTGAATCTGTACATGGTTAATTCCATTTTCAAAGCATGAGATAAGGATGTGACTGTAAACCAGGAGAACATCCAGCCCACTGGATAAGAGCATACTCATAGGTCATAAATATGGTAACCTTGTATGTAGTAAGAGCACTTTTCAGTGTTACTCATTGAAATAAAGAGCTTTTATAACAGAGATTCTGCTGTGTAGTATGTTGGAAAATGTGCATTAATATCAAGTAGAAGCTAAAATTGATACTGGGTTGTAAATGTAGGAATGTAAATTGCTTAGACTCTAATTAAAATATGCAAATATTTGTATTCCCTTGCTTGCGCCTGAAAGCCTTGAATCTTCGTTCCCCCTGTGGTTCAGAAGCCTGTCCTTTGAGGGTAGATATCCCCTCAGCCAACAGCTCTCAAACACATTGGCCAGCTTTTCGCCAACATAACCGAGGAGAGAGAGAGACCGGGACGATGGCATTTCCGTCCTGGAGAGAGTGCAGAGGTGGCAAGATGCGGAGGCAGGCTGTGCGAAGGCCTGCCTCCTGGGCACTATCGCTTTGTTGGATTTATTTTTGTTCTCACATTATCAAAACAAGAAGCATCCCTCCAGCCGTCACCCCTCATCCCATCTCACCCGCCCACACACTCCCCATGCCACCCTCCTTACCAACTCAAGCTGCCCACCCAGTCCACATGGTTGCTTGTACCCCTTTGCCCCTCTAACCAGCCCCTCTACCAAGTCATGCATCCCATTATGAAATGAAAATTGCTATTGTCACAAGTAGGCTTCAAATGAAGTTACTGTGAAAATAGCCCTACCATGTGATATTAGTGCCAATCCATGCCTCTAACCGCCACCATTTGCCCGTACCCTGCCATGCCAATTCATCTAGTTTCCACCATGGACAAACCTCAGGAGATACACTGACATGAAAATGAAAATCGCTTACTGTCACAAGTAGGCTTCAAATGAAGTTACTGTGTAAAGCCCCTAGTCGCCACATTCCGGCGCCTGTTCAGGGAGGCTGTTACGGGAATCGAACCATGCTGCTGGCCTGCCTCGGTGTGCTTTCAAAGCCAGTGATTTAGCCCTGTGCTAAACAGCCCCATAGTAGACGCATAGTTGTGTCTATGATTGATGTCACAATTTAAACAAAATACTCATTGACAATAGATCACTCAATGCACTGAAATTCCTTCCTCTTATGAAAACACGCATTTTCTTTTCTATAACCACTCGGAGCCATCAATCAAGCAGCTTACTTAACAGCCACCCCACTGTGATAATGTTAGGTTGTATAATTAGTCATGCAAGTCCTACAATAGCCCAAAGCTTTATGCCAACAGACAGTGAAATATCAAGCACTGACTTTCTTATTTAAAATTTTTTTTTAGCCCAGCAGAGTTAAGCTGTGGGCGTCACGGTGGCACAGCGGTTAGCATTGCTGCCTCACAATGCCAGGGACCCAGGTTCAATTCCCGCCTTGGGTGACTGTCTGTGTGGAGTTTGAACTTTCTCCCCGTGTGTGAGTGGGTTTCCTCTCACTCCAAAGATGTGCAGATTAGGTGGATAGACCAAGATAAATTATAGTGTTCAAAAGGTTAGGTGGGGTTATTGGGTTACAGGGATAGGGTGGGTTGTGGGCCTAAGTAGGGTGTTCTTTGAAAGGGTTGGTGCAGACTAGATGGGCCGAATGGGCTCCTGCACTGTAGTGATTATATTCCAAGTTCCTTGACTGTCTTGACAATCCTTTTTTAAAAATAAATTTAGAGTACCCAATTAATTTTTTTCCAATCAAGGGGCAATTTAGCGTGGCCAATTCACCTACCCTGCACATCTTTGGGTTGTGGGGGCGAAACCGACGCAAACACGGGGAGAATGTGCAAACTCCACACGGACAGTGACCCAGAGCCGGGATCGAACCTGGGACCTCGGCGCCGTGAGGCAGCAATGCTAACCACTGCGCCACCATGCTGCCCTGACTGTTTTGACAATCCTAATGGGTTTTGACACTTCCAATGGGTTTCGATAGCTCTTTGACTGATTTGTCAATTCCAATGAGTTTATACACTTCTTACGCACATTCATGTCCAATTTTAACAATTCCAAAGGGCACCTAGCCTCTCCCAAAGGTGGCCTGGGACCATATCCAAAGGGGTACTTCAACTCTCCAAAAAAGGATACCCTGCCAATCCAAATAAATCCACAAGGTTCAGATCTGCTCCTCGGGTCTAATCTGCACAGTTCGAGTTTCAGACATCTACCTCAGCAAAGTCACACAATGGGAGAAAATTGCTGGTCCATTTGGGCAGCAACCTCCATGAACCATCAATGTACTATTTAGAACCCATCCCCCCCCCCCTCCCCCCCCACCCCTGCAAAATTGGTGGAGGCTGGCTTTCGGCCATTGCCGGCATTTTTGTGCAAATGGACATCTTCTCCATCAGCGTGAGGATTCAGCCCGTTATCCGGTCATTTCCCTCCTTCCCATTTGTTGGAGCTTGATGTGTTCAAACTGGCGGCCATATTTCCTGCACAACATCGACTGCACTTGAAGAGTACTTTATTAGCTTCGGAATGCCCTGCGGCCATTAGGGCGCTACATAAACGCAAGTCCTTACCTTCACCAATTCTTTGGGTGTCCCTTGGCTTTTTTTCTCATTCTTTCATGTGGCGAGAGCGTCGCTGGCGAGGCCAGCGTCTGTTGCTCATCCCCAATTGTCCTTGAACTGAGTGGCTTGGCTAACCCATTTCAGAGGGGCATTTAAGAGCCAATCACATGTCGGGGGGGGCAGGGGTGGTCTGGAGTCACATGTAGGCCAGACAGGGCAAGGACGGCGGATTTCCTTCCCTAAAGGACATTAGTGAGCCAGGTGGATTTTTATGACCGCTAATGATAGTTTTGTGATCACCATCACTGAGCCGACGTTTATATTCCAGACTTTGATCAGTTTAACTTAAATGCCGCCAGCTGCTGTGGTGGGATTTGAACCCTTGCCCGCCGAGCATTCGCCTGGACCTCTTGATTGCTCATCCAGTGACATTACCGTCACACCGCCGTCTCCCCAAGCGCATTGAGTGCCGGCTGCGGGAAGCGGCAGTCCAGTGTGTTATAATGCCCACGTTTGGCTTTGCGATAGCAGATCAGTCTTGTTTTCCGCTCCGTGGCCCACGAGTGTCGGGGCCCATTGCAGCATCCCTACTGCCTTCAGATCAGCAATCCCTTTGTGCCCTCGAGATTGGGCGTGGCGCCTGATGGCTCAGCTCCACGCTGTCTTTATCAATTGAGGAACCTGCAATTATTGTGAAACCTGACGTTGCCCAGATTTTAAGTGCCTCTTCTGGCGTAGCTACGACGCTGGTGTTAGTCATTGCTGCTACTTCTCTGGAACTGTAAGCGCTTCCATGTTGATCACTTTGTCAGCGCTTGCATGGGAATGGGATCATGTTGCAAAACCCCAGCCTCCTTCATTAAAGCTACAACAGATCGGGTTTACTGTGTGGTTTTTAAAAAATGGTCGACTTCCTGTTGTTAAAAAGTAATCTCGATGCTTTCTCACCTGCTCCCAGGCGCCAGTTTGTGTTTGACACTAGTGTTTTGTTGGGGAAGGGGGAATGAACATTTTCATGTCCCCTGGGGAGTTTGACACAGAGGCTGCAGTGTGCTGTATAATTGTTTTAAAAATACGTCCCCCTGTGTAACAACTCCAGCAAGCCCTCCATTGAAGAATCCACTCTAACTTCCTTCACTGTGATGCCGCCGAAGATTTACTTTGGCAATGTCGCTTGATGGTGTGCGCCTTGTAATTTCAGAAATGTCTTGCTGGTAAATCAAGTACATGCTTAATTTCTGTGAGCTGTAATTTTCTGCATGTAAATTATTGTCTCAGCTAATGTGTTACTTATCATTCACTAAATCCGCAGTATTTGTCATGCACTTAACTTGTGTCCTCTTTGATTCATTGTTGCTCTTTATAAAGTAGAAAAGTGTAACTTTCCACCCAACTCCATTCAATTAAAAAAAATTAATTTACAAGATGTGGGCGTCGCTGGTTTTTCCAGTGTTTATTGCCCATCCCTAGTTGCCCTTCAGAAGGTGGTGGCGAGTTGCCTTCTTGAACTGCTGCAGTCCCGGAGGTGCAGGTACACCCACAGTGCTGTTAGGGAGGGAGTTCCAAGATTTTGACCCAGCGACAGTGAAGGAACGGCCGATATATTTCCAAGTCAGGGTGGTGAGTGACTTGGGGGAGCCTCCAGGTGGCGGGGTTCCCAGGTATCGACTGCTCTATTGTCCTTCTGGATGGTAGAGGTTGTGGGTTTGGAAAGTGCTGCCTAAGGAACCTTGGTGAGTTCCTGCAATGCATCTTGTAGATGGTACACACGGCTGCCCTGTTTGTTGGTTTGAATGTTTGTGGGAGGGGGAGCAATCAAGTGGTCTGCCTTGTCCTGGATGGTGTCGAGCTTCTTGAGTGTTGTTGGAGCTGCGCTCATCCAGGCAAGTGGAGAATATTCCATTACACTCCTGACTTGTGACTTGTAGATGGTAGATTTGGTGGTTCAGGAGGTGAGTTACTCGCAGGATTCCCAGCCTTTGACCTGCCCTGGCAGCCACAGTATTAATATGGCTAGTCCAGTTCAGTTTCTGATCAATGGTAACCCCCAGGATGTTGATTGTGGGGGGATTCAGCGATGGTAATGCCATTGAATGTCAGGGGGCGATGGTTAGATCCTCTCTTGCAGGAGATGTCCATTGTTTGGCACTTGTGTGGCACAAATGTAACTTGCCACTTGTCAGCCCGAGCCTGGATATTGCCCAGGTCTTGCTGCATAGTCAATCGTATGTCACCGATGTTGGGCGCCCATCCAATGTGGTGGCTGCACACAGCGATGGACTGAGCCACCAGGGCCTGCCCCGTCACGGAATATGGCGCAAAACAGCCAGTTTGCACAATTAATTAGCGTGGGGCCCAAAGGTGTGGCGGCACTGTCATCGGCAGCGGGAATGACTTCCAAGTTCTCGCCCCCGCCACTCAGTCGCAAAATGGGAGAGCTCTGCCCGTTTTTCTGCTTCTCCTTCAAACCCGAGTGTGCAGCAGAAATGTCACAACCTGACCTTCCCCTTCACAGAGGTGACCTGACCTGCTGTGCGTTTTCTGCCTTCCTATTTCTAACCTTTGCAGTTCGCTATTGGCTCACACCCGGACCTGATGGGTTGCGAGAGGATTACCAAGGAGAAACTCTTCTTACTGGCAGAAGGGTCAGCAACTCTTCAGGTTCAAGGCTAAAAGAACCAGCAACAAGATGATGGAAGCGGATTTAGCAATAACTTGCAAAAAAGAGAATAGGGTAAATCATTGAGGGGGGGCGGGATAATATGCCAGGCTGTGGGCAAGAGCATAGGAGTGGCGCGAGTTGGATAGATCTTTCAAAAGAGCTATGTTGGACCGATTGTCTGTGCCGTATCATTCCAGCATTGCTGTCCCTCGTATTGTAACTGCCGATACGACAACAGACGATAGCAGGTGATGAGATACACAAACAGGTGAACTTGGATTAAAAACGTGCTCGAGGTGCCGGAGGAGGACAAGGGACAGCGACGATTTAAAAACTTGGATGAATGGATTCTTGATCTGAGATTTCAGTGGTCTAAGCGTGGAGTGTGTCGAGCCACAATGCTTGTGTAAGGTCCAGATGTACGTGTGATGGAGGAGCGGTTTCAAGACCTGTGTATTGAGTCAGCTTCCACGTGGGGTTATTCCCTGTGGCTCAACTCAGTACAGAGAGTAACAAACACGACAACCTGGACAAGATGGCTATTTAATCAAGCTACACGGAGAACAGACTGGATATCTGCCAAGACCTGTTCTGCCGAACAAAGACCAGAACACAGTACTTATACAATGTTCAAAAATCAATAGCCCACCCCAGTTGGAAGCGATCCAATCCCTGAAGCTGCTACTTTTAAACTTATCCAATAGAATTGCAAGCAGTGTTTAAACTTCACCCAATAGAATCGCAAGCAGTGCATGATTGATCCTCATCCTGACAGCTGTGTACAATCCCAGCAGCCTGTGCTGAATGTTTATGAGAAACAGAACAACAGAACCAGCACCCTGAGTTGATTCACAAAGACAAGGGGCGGGATTCTCCGGAATCTGGCGGGGCGGGCCGCACTGGCGCCAAAGAGCGGCGTGAACCACTCCGGTGTCGGGCCGCCCGGAAGGTGCGGAATCCTCCGCACCTTCAGGGGCTAGGCCGGCGGTGGCAGGGTTGGCACCACACCAGCTGGCGCCGGAGGGATTGGCATTGCGGCAACTGACGCCGAAGGGCCTCTGCCGGCTGGCACGAGTTGGCGCATGCGCGGGAACGTCAGCGTGTTCTGGCGTGATCCCAGCACGTGCGCTGGGGGTTTCTTCTCCGCACCGGCCATGGCGGATTGTTACAGTGGCGGAGGGAAAGAGTGCCCCCACGGCACAGGCCTGCCCGCAGATCGGTGGGCCCCGATCGCGGGCCAGGCCAGCGGGGGGGTCCCACCCCGGGCCAGATCCCCCCGTGCCCCCCACCCCCCCCCCCCCGAGGACTCCGCAGGCCACCCGCAGAGCCAGGTCCCGCCGGTAAGGACCTTGTTTGATTTACGCCGGCGGGACTGGACGAAACCGGTGGCCACTCGGCCCATCGCGGAGCGGATGATCGCCGGGGGGGGGGGCACTGCCAACGAACCCCGACCGGCGTGACGCGATTCCCGCCCCCGCCGAAAAACCGGCACCTGAGAATTCGGCGTCGGGGCGAGATTCACGCCGCGATTCTCCGGCCCAGCGGGGGGTCGGAGAATCCCGCCCCAGATGTCAGAAGTAATGTCCTTTCGGTCACGTTAGCTATCCTAAATCCCATTTGATTACTTATTACTGCTGTGTCCTAAAAATGCATGTTTAATGGTTAATAATGATTACTCAGTCCTATAATTCACCTCAATCCTTTTAACTTTTTTATTTCAACTATGCGTTGGCAAATGACGGGCAGGTTGAGGCCATTGCAAGTTGATTAATTACAAAGGCAGTCGTATATTTCTGTAGCTTCTTTCACAAAGTCAAGAAATCTCAAGCGTGTGAAACACTTTTGAAGTGTGGCTTAGGAAACCAAGCAACCCGTGTGTGCAAAGCAATGTCCCCCGGATAGCAATGTACAAATGGCCAGATACTCTGGGCGGGATTCTCCACTCCCGCGCCGGTTGGGAGAATCGCCTGGGCCGCCAGATTTTCCCGCGACGCTGGTCCGACGCCCTCCCGCGATTCTCCCAAGCGGCGGGAACGGCCCCGTCGAGTTCCGCACGGCGCAGGCCGGAGAATCGCCCGAGACACCCAAAATGGCGATTCTCCGGCACCCCTGCTATTCTCAGGCCCGGATGGGCCGAGCGGCCAGCCCAAAACGGCGGGTTCCCCCCGGCGCCATCCACACCTGGTCACTGCCGTCGGGAACAGCGTGGGAACGCTGGGGGGGGGGGGCGGCCTGCGGGGGGTGGAGGGGGGATCCTGCACCGGGGTACCTCAAATGGAGGGGTGGCCCGCGATCGGTGCCCACCGATCGTCGGGCCGTCCTCTCTGAAGGAGGACCTCCTTTCTTCCGCGGCCCCGCAAGATCCGTCTGCCATCTTCTTGCGGGGCGGACTCGGAGAGGACGGCAACCACGCATGCGCGGGTGATGCCAGTTATGCGGCGCCACCTTTACGCGGCGACAAGGCTTGGCGCGTGTAAATGACGCGGCCCCGCTCCCAGCCCATTATCAGGCCCTGAATCGGTCAGAATAGGGGCCATTTTGCGCCGTCCTGAACCTCGACAGCGTTCACGGCGGCGTGGGCACTTCGGCGCGGGAGTGGAGAATCCCGCCCCCTGTGTTAGTGAATTTGATTGCGGGAAGAATATTGGCCAGGCCATTCGAGGAGAGCTCCTTTGCTCGTCTTCAGTTACAGCCGGCAATGAGGACAGAGGAGGAATCTGCAACTTCACTGAAGCTAAGCAGAGGAGGCAAATAATGAAAGGACGTAGTTGTATTAGAGCGGGTACAGAGGAGATTCACAAGAATGTTGCCAGGACTGGAAAATTGCAGCAAAGAGAAAAGATTCGATAGGCTCTTCCTGTGCTGTAAGCTTTACATAACTCTACATATCAAAGATTTTGTTTTCAATTCCGTCATGGGAAGCTAGAGACCTTGGCAAGGTCAGCATTTAATGCCACTCTGAAAGAATTCCCTGAACCAAAATTGTCTGTTGCAAAAAGTTTGGTTGGATTTTCTGTACCTGAGTTGCTTGGTTGGGTTATGGCCGTGCGATTTATTTTTGTAATTAAAAATGTGCATCTAAACCTGTCCCAAAAAGCCTGCATGTTTCGTACAGAGGTATGCGGCGAGTTGGTAACAGTAATTCTGACGGAGGTTGGTTGGCCCGACTTGCCAAATATCAGCGTGGGTGGTTTAAGTGGCGAGGATAATACCACTACCGCTTCTGCTGTTGCTGCCACAGTCTACCAAGTAGCAGCCTATTATTATTGTGCCGTGCTCCAGACTAAGCTGCGGCAGATTTAGGGGTGTTACACGCTCGGAGATGAGCTGCATTGTCCCCTGTTACAGAATAATTGTTTCTGCCCATGTTCAAAAACAAATCCATTACTAATCCACCCACAGGCTGAGTCCCAGTTCAAAAATTGAACACAACAGAAAGCTGATTTTGGAACTATGACAGATTTTACTCTCATCTGGGATTCGCGACATTGTTTAACCGTGTGGCTTCTGGTTTGGCCAAACACTGGCAAATAATTTCTGGTTCCCTCGGAGCACAATTAAAACTTAATGCAGTTTGCTTTTGGACGGAGGCAGCATTCTGAACCCTACAACGCTTATTTGTAAAAAGGCAGAATTCTGAAAGAGCGGAGATGGATACTCTGAGCAGAGGAAATGAGGCTGGTAAATTTTGGGGGGGACTGTAGAGACCGAAGAAAAGGTTTGAGGCGGCCTTCGAAAGTAGGGTATGAGGTGGGCAGGTGAGATGGCCGAAAGGCAAGTTACAAAGATGTCACGACCCCCTGGGCTAGTGTGTGGTCAATTCCAGCCCCACTTGACCTGGAGTCTCAACACAGGTCAAATTATATTTTATTTTAAAATACCCAAGGTCCTTGGTTGTGCTCAATAAACTACGGTCACCAGAGTTTGTAACTTTAAAACACAAGTAACCTTTTATTATGTACAGTATTATAATTAAACGGACAGAAAATGTAACTCTTTTCCCAACCAACCCCTTTCTAACTTGTCCCATTTTCTCTCTCTCTCAAAATAGTAATAAAAATAAAATTATAAGGATCATTGATGCACTGGGATGACTTCCAGTCAATGTCTTTCTGAACTTCAGGCTTTTGTTGTGGTACTTCTTCCTTCTAGGCTTGCGGTGGTTTTGAAATGAAATGAAATGAAAATCGCTTATTGTCACAAGTAGGCTTCAAATGAAGTTACTGTGAAAAGCCCCTAGTCGCCACATTCCGGCGCCTGTTCGGGGAGGCTGTTACAGGAATTGAACCGTGCTGCTGGCCTGCCTGGGTCTGCTTTCAAAGCCAGCGATTTAGCCCTGTGCTAAACCAGCCCCTTTTCTCTGGCAAGGTTGACTACTTTCTCTGCAGACTCAGCATCATTTCAGATTCACAGCGAAGGGTGTACCTGGCACTCACTGCTTTCAGAACAATAGAGAAGTTCTTTCACTTTAGCAAGCAGGAGAGAGAGAGAGTGAGTGACAGAGAGAGAGCGAGTTCCTTTCATTTCCAAGGTCTAAAAACTTCTACTAAGTTCTCTCAGAAAGCCTCACACAGGAACCAATAACTGACTGTTGTCAGGCAGAACACTGCCCCTGTCCAGCCCACAGGCTGCCAGTTAACCAGTCGATCTGAGTCCCTCCAAAGCTGGTTCCTAAGATCCACTCAGCACCGAAGAGTTTGGTTTCTCCTTTCCAAAATACAAAACCTGGGAACACAGTGTGCTGGCAAGCAGGTTATTTCAACAGTCTTCTGCTTATAGGCACATCCTGATTATGGATCCACGGGTCAAAAATAATAAAAAATTTAAAATGGGAACAAAGGAAACAACAGGAAGGACTCTTACAAAGTGTGAATTGGAGAGATCGGAGAATGGGCCATCAAGTGTGCACAGATATTTGGCTGGTAGAAATAATGCGAAATGGAGTGAGGAGGAGTTTAAAAACAAGGTCCACGACCTTGATATTGATTTACAGGGGCGTGGAGACCACTGGAATTGGGAGAGGAGTGTAGCTGGGGGCAGGATGGTTTTGTAACTTGAAGGTGATGGGGAGCATGGAAACCAGCCGAGCATTCGCACAGTCAGACCTTGTAGTCAGCAAAAAGCGATGGGTACGTTGTTAAAAATCTAGCAAATTTCCCCAAATTCCGAATCTCACGGTGAAAACCGGTTGTCCGTTTATCAGGTCACATTATTTCCAATTACAGTGCAAAAGCCTGTTCGACAAAGAAAGAAAACGCATGTTTTTTCTAGTCCGATGAACGTCCTCTGTTGAGGCGAGTTTTGCAACAATCACGGTCATCACTGTTAATTGACTTTCCAATACTTTCCCCTAAAGACCGTGAAGTGCAGCTCTTCGAAAGAAAACTAGTGCAATGTCTTCTGAAGATCTCAGCAAGTGGGAACTTGGGGTGGTTGCTTCTCGGGCACACCCACGTGCGGTTAGAAATATCGGCTAAGTTTGCTAAAATGAGGCAATGACTCACCCGAGTGGTTTAAATACTTACAAGTCCAATCCTGACAACTAAACGTCAATTAAATCACCTATTGTGGTTGGTAATCCAGATAATTAATCAAAAGCGATGTATTCTCGCTATACAAATAGTTTGGTGCTTTGATGCTGACATGAGTTTGAGTGAGTTAGTTACAGAGTTTATAATGTACCTTTTGAATTTGGATCAAAAGATAATTACAGATGAGACCTGCATCTTGCCTATCTTACTTCACACATCCAGAGTAACGTCTCCCTAGTGTCCAATTGTTCCTTAAATGCTTCTAGGATTTTTTTGCCCATGTCTGGAAATTTACTGCAGACATTGATCACCCTGCTGTGAAAAATTATTTTCCGAGTTTAGTCCTAATATTATCACTTACTAATTTGAACTCGTTCTACTTGAGCTGTTTCATTCGGAGTGATTTTTCAAGTGTCCTCAAAGCCTCCCTACACCATAACGGTGACTGAAATCTTCAAAACAAATACTTCACAGAATAATATAGCGTAGAAGAGGCCTTTCGGCCCATCGAGTCTGCACCGACGCGTGAAAAACACCTGACCTGTCTACTTAATCCCATTTGCCAGCACTTGGCCCGTAGCCTTGAATGTTTTGACGTACCAAGTACTCATCCAGGTGCTTTGTAAAGGATGTGAGGCAACCCACCTCTACCACCCTCTCATTGGCTGTAGAGCAGTTTGTGACACCCTGAAGTTGTGAAAGGCACTATATAGATGCAAATTGGTTCCATCTTTCTATCCCTCCATGAGTTTGCACCTGAAGGGCTCATTTCCCCACTCCCTTTCCACAAGCTCAGGCCCCTGACGGTGAGGGTCAGCTTCGTGGCTCTTCTCTGTACTGCCTCCCATAGTTGAATGCCTCTCTTGTTTCTTAGCAACCAGACCTGGACGCAGTACCCACAGCACACGATTGTGTTTGATGATTCGATCCCCTTTTGGCTATTTTGGTCATGCAGTTAATTGCTGCTGTATCTTTGCTGGATACACAAGTTTATTAAGTCTCTTGGCTTCCCCCTTAGCAATTTCAATACTATTAATAGAGCATGAGTGTTGTCTATTCGTTCTCTCTGAGTCTATACTGCAGTCAGTTTCACTTGTCATTCATCTGTTTATCTGCATATTGTGTCCCAACATTTTCTGTAGCCTCTTAGCTGTCTCCTTCAATTTCCCTCTCTCCTCCTTGTTTTCTATCGCCTTTATGTACGTTAGAAAGAGTGATCACAGCACTGAGCCCCAAGACACCCCATGTGGTACTTACCTCGCACACTCCAACTTAACTTCCCGAATGAGCACTCATTCACTACCCTTCATCCTCCTTTCCGATCCATTCTCAGTTTACCCTGAACCTCCGTAGTCTTGAGATTAATTCAAAGACTTTCATTTGCAACTTTAACAAAAACCTTGCAGCGATTATTGAGCGTTTGGAGTATTGTGAGCAGTTTTGGGCCCCATATCTAAGGAAGGATGTGCTGACCTTGGAAATGGTCCAGAGACGGTTCACCTGGTTCACGTGTGCAGCGCGGTAGCACAGTGGTTAGAGCAGTTGCTTCACAGCTCCAGGGTCCCAGGTTCGATTCCCGGCTTGGGTCACTGTCTGTGCGGAGTCTGCACGTTGTCCCCCGTGTCTGCGTGGGTTTCCTCCGGGTGCTCCGGTTTCCCCCCCCACAGTCCAAAGATGCGCAGGTTAGGTGGATTGGCCATGATAAATTGCCCCTGAGTGTGCAACGGTTAGGTGGAGTTTACTGGGTTACGGGGATAGGGTAGGGAATTGGATCTCGGTAGGATGCTCTTCCCAAGGGTCAGTGCAGACTCGATGGGCCAAGGCCTCCTTCTGCACTGTAGGGATACTATGATTCCGCGTAACTAGGCTTATTAATTACTTGAATTTAAACTCTCCCAGCACCCATGTGGAATTTGAACATGCGTCTCTGGACCACTAGTCCGGGCCTGTGGGTGACTAGTCCAGTAACGTCACTGCTATTCTGCAGCCGCCCGAACTACTCCACCATGGGAACCATCATAACCAAACCCAGTCTGCCTCTCAAGCAGTTTCCCTATAAACATTCTTTGGATACTGACCGGGACTGATGGCTAACTTTCCCATTCCTAGCCCGCTGGTTCATGGTGTTTCCATTTGGATTCCTCGTTGATTGTTTCATCATCATTGTGATTCCTCGGGTCAGAAGGTTGTTTTCGATTGCATGCACATCCTGAGATCACTGATGATGTGTTTTCTCATCTGACGTCTGTAGTGTGTCGCGGAACTCATTCGAATGTTAGCTTGCAGCCTCGAGTCCTTGGCAGCACATTGCCCGAGATAATATTAATCTAAAGCAGACATCGTGATCCGTCTATCTGGTATCCTGTACTGTGATGCCGTCATTGCCGCTCCTTTGCCCTCCAGCCCCTCTGTGATCGATGGGGTGGAAAGCTTACTGCTGTCGACAAGCATGTCCTTCAAGCACATTAGTTTGCTCAGAAAGCACTTGAACCCACGAGTTCATTTTGCCGGATTCCATAGTCGTCATACGAAGGAATCCAAAAAGGGTACTTGGCCACTGACGTGGAAATGCATGAGCGACGCAAGGCAGCAAGGTGGTTGTAGATAGCGAGGAAGAGGATCATTCAACCCAGATTGACATAGGAACAGGCGGAGGCCATTCAACCCATTGAGCCTGTGCTAGCATTGAATTAACGTGGCCAACCCGTACAGGCAGTCCTGGGGCTTATGACACAAGTGGTTACTGAAAAACGGCACTTAATTCGAAACGTCATAACTTGGAAACAATTTTCACCGAAGCACAATGTTTTAAATCGGGGATTGGTTCCTGATCCAAGGCCTGATCCCTAGTTTCACAAAAATAACTCGGCATTTTGTACTCAATCAATTATAGGCTCGTAATAAAGCAACATTAATATATTATCAAAATAAATCATAGAAATACATGTACTCTATAGTCCAGTACTGTACACTGGATTTCTACAAGTATTCTAAAAAGTATCAACTAAATTTTAAAGCCTTAATTTTTCTTTTTCATTCCCGTGCTCTTGGGTGGGTCTGACTGGGTGAGGATTTCAGGGGTTTTTGAGGTAATTTGGAGGGACTTTTTGAAGGGCCTCTGGCTGGAGTTGTCTTGGGATCCTAGGCTGCATGTTCTTCTGGAGTTGAGCAGCACAGTAACACAGTGGTTAGCGTCAGGGTCCCGGGTTCGATTCCCGGCTTGGGTCACTGTCTGTGCGGAGTCTGCACGGTCTCCCCGTGTCTGCGTGGGTTTCCTCCGGGCGCTCCGGTTTCCTCCCACAAGTCCCGAAAGACGTGCTGTTAGGTGAATTGGACATTCTGAATTCTCCCTCTGTGTACTCGAACAGGCGCCTGAGTGTGGCGACTAGGGGCTGTTCACAGTAACTTCATTGCAGTGTTAATGTAAACCTGCTTGTGACAATGAAAATTATTATTATTATTAGAGTCTTGTCTGCTTTCTTACAGAAAGTGCACAAGGAATTTTGGACAGATATCCCCCCCTCTTTTTCCACCTCCAAGAGTCGGGAGAATGCTCCATTCCCCAGCAGATTCTCAAACATATCTGCAATGTGTGCCCCAGCGTCCGCCCCTTCGGACCCCTCCGGGAGCCCAACGATTCTCAAGTTCTGCCGGCGGATCCTATTCTCTAGGTCCTCCACCTTCTCCAGGAGCTTCTTCTGCTGGTCTCTCAGCATCCCCACCTCCAACTCCACTGCAGTTTGATGTTCCTCCTGCTCGGCCAGCGCCTTCTCCACCTTCTGGATCGCCCGATCTGGGGCGTCCAATCTAAGCTCCAGCCACTCAATTGACTCTTTTATCGGGTCCAAGCACTCCCGTTTCTGCTCAGCAAAGCCTTCCTGAATAACCTGCATCAGCTGCTCTGTTGACCGCTGGGTCGCCAAGCCAGAGGTCCGGTCCTCCGCCATGCTGTCTCCTGCTGCAGCTTCAGCCCAAGCCTTCTCTGTTTCTGCCTTTACGAGCACGTCTAGTCCTTCTCTCCATGCACCGATGTGGGAATACAGTACACAATTGCCTCTGTCATCAGTTTTTCAATTCAAGTCCGGTTGAAAATCGGGGGAAAAGGTCCAAAAGTCCGACCCGAGTGAGAGCCCCAAAAATGTGCGACTTACTCCTTCATCGCCGCCAACAGAAGTCGCCTTGAATGTTCTTCCCGACCCAGCCTCTGCAGCTCTCTGCGGTAAAGAGTTCCAGATTCACTACCCTCTGAGAGAAGAAATTCCTCCTCATCTCTGTCTTAAATGGGCCACCCCTTACTCTGAGATTACACCCTCTGGTCCGAGACTCTCCCACAAGGGGAAACAACCTCTCAGCATCAACCCTGTCAAGCCCCCTGAGAATCCTGTATGTCTCAATCAGGTCGCCCCTGAGAATCCGATATATCCCAGTAAAGTCATCTCTCATTCTTCTAAACTCCAGTGAGTACAGACCCAACCTACTCAACCTCTCCTCATCAGAAGATTGAGGGTTAACAATGCTTAAAATGCCAGTTCGTTTCAGCTGTGATAATTCCTGATACTTGACACAAAATGATGGCCAGACTGATCTTCAAAGGTGTTCCTATTGACTCACGCTGTATGATTGGGTTTCCATATCACTGCGAGAAATGCCTTGGATTTGAAACCCCTTGGCATTGGCGCCAAGCAGAAAAGTGTGGTCCTAGTGCCCTGACATGGTCCCACCTCCTCCCCCCCCCCCCCCCCCCCCCCCGGCCTTGGCAATGTAGGTTCTCAAGGGCATCCAGTTTTGTCAACATTAAAACTTTGCCGAGCACAGTGGGTGTTTTGATGGGGAGACGATGGCTTGGTGGTAACATCGCTGGACTAGTAATCCAAATGCCCAAGCAGATGTTCCGGAATGTTCTGATGTTCAAATCCCACCACGGGCAGCTTGTGGAATTGAAATCTATTTCACAAAATCTGGAATTGAAAACCAGTCTCCGTAACGATCACGAAGCTATCGCCAATTGTCGTCAGAACACAGCTCACGAACGTCTTTTAGGCGACATGGTGGCACAGTGGTTAGCACTGCTGCCTCACCGCGGCCAGGGACATGGGTTCAATCCCGGCCCCGGGTCACAGTCTGTGTGGAGTTTGCACGTTCTCCCCGTGTCTGCGTGGGTTTCCTCCGGGTGCTCCGGTTTCCTCCCACAGTCCAAAGACGTGCTGTTAGGTGGATCGGCCGTGCTAAATTACCCTTTAGTCTATAAAGGTTGGGTGGGGTTATGGGGATGGGCGGGCAAATGGGCCCCGCGTTAAGGTGCTCTTTCAGAGGTTCGGCGCAGACCCGATAGGCCAAATGGTCACCTTCTGCAGCTCTATTCTCTCGTCTATTATAGGAATGATTTCAGCTCTTGTCTCAGGAAATTATGCTGCCTCCTCATCAGCAGGTGGCAACTTCACCTGAGACCTTGATGTTATGCAAATTAGTCCTGGCATTAAAATGCATAAACCACCCCCTACTTGCATGAAAAGGCTCAGCATTTGAACTCTTTCCCCCCCCCCCCCTCCCCCCCCCCGTTGCTTCTTTAGATCATCAGTAAGACACCAAGCCTTTTCCTGAATGATACCTAAACTCGCGGGAGCTTAGTGTTGATCTTTGTCCTCCAGCCAAGCAATTAGCGGTTTATCGACCTGAGCAATAAGTCCAACCCTCTGCTGAGCTTTTACAGTTTATTGCACAGGAGCCGAGTCCTTAACACGTTCCCGAATTCTTAACTCATCTTTCAGGGTGGTCACGATTGTCGATCGGGCGCTGTCCAAAACTCGACCAATTGCAGCGTGCGTCTCACCTTTTCCAAACCTTAGAAGGAGAAACATCTCTGACGCCAGATTTGCATTTTGCTGCCTTTATACTAGACAAAGAAACTGTACATTTTAAGAAAGAGTTTGGAAAAGCAAAGGCTCCAAGTGCTGAAAATCGCATGGGAACAGCAGCTGAGTGTCAATGTTCACGTATTAATGCCACTTGTGTATCATCGCAAAGTCAAAAGAGGGCGTCAATTTATAAATACCATGGGCTGGATTCTCCCCAGCCGCGCCCAAAATCGCGGTTGGTGTGGGGGGGGGGGGGCCAGGCCGGCGATTTGCTCGGACCCGAGAATGGGCGTGATCACGGAGTATGCCGTGCGGCTAGGGGCCCATTTACAGAGGCTTGCCCAGCGATCCTCCGCTCCCGACCGGCCATGTTCCCGACGGCGTGGAACTAACCTGGTATTGCCGGTCAGGATGTTCGCGTGGCAGGCGGGGGGGGGGAATCGGACACCGGTGGGGGGGGGGGGCCTTATAGGCGGCCGGGGGGACATATCCATGCGGTCAGATCCTCGGGGGGGGGGGGGGGGGGTTCTAATTTTTTTATGTGTGCCTCTGCGGTCCAAGTCCGCCATGGCGCTCGGTACGGCCGCTGGAGGCCGCCGTCCTGCACGTGCGCAGACTCAAAGGCGGACGTGCAGGGGCCCGTATCCGCAGCTAAAGCTACGTGAATTACTCCAGGTCCCTGCTAGTCCCCTGCAGGGCATTGAATTTGCTGATCTTCTTTGCAGAAATCTCCAGAGTAAAACCCCAGCGTTTTTATGCCGTCGTGGGGACATAGTCCCATTTTGGGGGAATCCAGCCCCATAACTCGAACATGGTGAAGTTGTGGACTGCTTGATTCTTAACCCTGTCGACGCACATGGGCCCCATTGATCTGTTTACCAAAGGAAAACGTATCAATCACACTCCTGGAGCAAGGTATCCTTTCCTCACACTCTTACAAGACTATAATAAAATATTGGGATTTCTGTCCAGAATCGTAGCCACTGTTGGGATCTGGTCTGGGGCCATCTTGTATCTGGTCACATGGCTCAGAGGGATGGTTGGATGGAGGGATAGGTTTCCAGATTTTCACTCACCTTTGTGCGAGGAGTGTTAACTGAATAGCGTAACTCTAGTTTCAAGATTATCCCCCTCCCTCACCCTCTGTACCTTATTACGTCGCTCAAGAGTCTTAAAGTGCTTCAAATTATTTGCATTTGAAAGTTGCCTTTCAAAGCAAAGTAAGCAATGTTTTTCAGGCAAAAGAAGCGGCCATTTTGTGCGAAGCACGGTAAAGGTGATTCTGGGGGGGGGGGGGGGGGGGGCGGGGGAAATCTAGTTACCCTCACCACAAAGTCCCAGCTGGCAGGTGTAACTTTAAGCTCCGCTTTCTCCCTGATGCTTCCACCCCCCCCCCCACCACTCCGATCACAAGGGCCTCAGAATTTAATTTTTGAAGGAATGTAATTTTTAAACTAGTGTTCTGACATTTTTCCATGCCTTCGCTAGAGCATTGGTTCCAATGTAAGTCGATATAGGGTTCACAGTTATAAAGCAGTAATTTCAGGACTAGCGGGGTAATAATTCCCCGTGGCGATCGTGGAGCCGATAAGAAGCGAGTAGGTACCATTGTACTGATTTCACAATATCTTCGCCCTCTTGTTTTTACCATAGAATCCCGAAGCGCAGAACGAGGCCATTTGGCCCATCGAGTCTGCACCGACCCTCTGAAAAAACACCCTACCTGAGCCCTCTCTCCTGCCCTCTCCTGGTAACCCCACCTAACCCGCACATCTTTGGACTGTGGGAGGAAACCGGAGCACCCGGAGGAAACCCACGCAGACACGGGGAGAACGTGCAAGCTCCACACAGACAGCCACCTAAGGCTAGAATTGAACCCGGGCTCCTGGCACTGTGAGGCAGCCGTGCATACCAGCCGTGTTGCCATTACTCCATTTTGTAACGGTGCTGAACAGATATATGGAAGATATGATGCACTGGTCCTCCTGTTGGGTGTCATTTCAACTTTCTAATGATAGGCTGTGATAGAATCAAACCCATCGCTTGAGCAATAATGAGACATTTCAATCATTGAGACAGACACAAGGGGGGGCGTTTAAAACTTGAGGCAGCACAGAGGGCCGTGGGATTAATCCCTCAAATTGATTTGTCGGGGTGTATTGGGGAAATACGGCCGCCGTCTGGAAAATGTTCAGAGGGATTGCTCCGGAATATGGGAGAGAGCAACGAAAGCAAGCACCATTTAAGCGCAAATCACAGCTGTAAGGTTAAAGGAGCGAAGTTCGAGCTGACGGAGAGCTTGCTTATGACAGATGTGAGCATCACACGGAATGTCTGTCAGACTGGAACAGTGGAGGCGAAAGCCTTGGAATAATTCAAACGGCAGATGCTGAGTTGGGGCGGGGGGCGGGGGGGGGGGGGGGGGGGAGCCTCCTGGGATTATCGGGTTGCTTGAGCTCAGATGAAGCCCCAAGACCCGCTATGCGTCGCCATCCAAAGGTTCAGAAGGCAACAACTTTCACTAATGTAGTTCTTTTTGAAGGCACAATGGACGGGAGGGGGGTGGGGTGGGGGGGGGGAACCAACTGAGGAGAGAACCCAACTTATTTCCTTTGAGATCTTCGTCCATTTTAATCGTAAGACTTCCTTTTCCAAAGCACCATTATGATTAGTGATGTGCAGTTTGCACACCTGTACTGTTGGCCTCTACATTTAGGATTGCACTCAACAACATACAGAGGGAGAAAGAACAGACGCAATGGTTGTTGAGACCACATCTCGAATACCTTGTGCAGTCTCCTTATCTTTGGTCTCCTGATTTCAGGAAGGATGTAAATCCGTTGGAGGCGTTTCAGAGAAGGTTTACTAGAATACTTGGAATGAGCGCATTGTCTTATGGGGAAAGGTTAGGCTGCGTTTGTTTCTCCTGGAGTTTAGAAGAGTGAGGGGTGACTTCATTGAAGTTGAATAGAACAAAAGAACAATACAGCACAGGAACAGGCCCTTCGGCCCTCCAAGCCTGCGCCGACCATGGTACCTACCTAAACTAAAACCGCATGCAGTTACGGAGTCCATATCCTTCCATTCCCACCTTATTCATATATTTGTCTAGTTGCCCCTTAAATGCAGCTATTGTACCTGCATCCCACCACCTCCCCAGGCAGTGTGTTCCATATATTTACCACTCTCTGTGTCCCCTAGTACTTGACTCTCCTACAATAGGAAAGAGCATCTGACTATCCACTCTGTCCATGCCATAATCTTGTAGACCTCTATTAGGTCGCCTCTCAACCTCCGTCATTGAACAGACCAAGTTTATCTAACCTCAATTCTCATGCCCTCCATACCAGGCAACATCCTAGTAAACCGCGTCTGAACCCTCTCCAAAGCATCCACATCCTTCTGGTAGTGTGGCGTCCCAAATTGTACACAATATTCCAAATGAGACCGAACTAAGGTCCTGTACAGCTGCAACATGACTTGCCTAGACCCTGAACGGCCTTGACAGGGCGGACTTGGAAAGGATGTTTCCTCTTGTGGGTGAGTCCAGAAGTAGGGGGCATTGTTTTAAAATTAGGGATCGCCCTTTTAGGACAGAGATGAAGAAAAACATTTCTCTGAGGCTCGTGCAATTTTGGAACTCTCTCGGTCAGAAGGCGGGAGAGGTGGGGGTCATTGAATATTTTTAATGCGGAGGTAGATAGATTCTTTTGAGGTGAGGGGGTCAAAGGTTATTGGAGCTAGATGGGAATGTGGAATTTGAAACACAAAGAGATCCTCCATGATCTTATTGAATTGCAGAACAGGCGCGAGGGGCAAATTACCTCCTCCTGTTTCGTATGTTCATACATTACTAATGCCAATCCCTGGCAGCAAAACTAATACATACCTTCGAAATGGATTGAGTTTGGAAATATTTTGATAGGAAGGTTCCTTTAGCACTTAGAATCATAGAATTTACACTGCAGAAGGAGGCCATTCGGTCCATCAAATCTGCACTGTCCCTTGGGACGGGCACTCTACCAAAGCCCACACCTCCACGCCATCCCCCCAAACCCAGTAACCCCACCTTATCCTTTTTTGGACACTAAGGGCAATTTAGCGTGGCCAATCCACCTAAACTGCACATCTTTGGCCTGTGGGAGGAAACCGGAGCAGCCGGAGGAAACCCATGCAGACACGGGGAGGACGTGCAGACTCCGCACAGACAGTGACCCAAGCCGGGAATCGAACCTGGCGCTGTAGGCAGCAGTGCTAACCACTGTGCTATCGTGCAGCCCCGAGTTTTTTTTCTAAAAGAATGGGGGGGGGGGGGGGGTTGGGGGGGGGGGGGGGTTGGGGGGGGGCGGGGCGGAGAGGAGAGACATTTTTGTTATTGTGGAAAAAAATAATTTCTGAGGTATTGTACATTTCCATCATTTGGGATTTGCTCTTGTTGGGAAAACTATTCTCAGAATTTCATTCCCAGTCTTATTTTCCAAGCATTTACATTTCATCCGTTTCTCTTGCGTTAATAGCCAAGCTTGCTAAATACTTCTGGTAGCTTTCTGAATGGGAAGAGATGAGGTGAGCCAGCACACCTGGAGTTCCCTCCGCTCTTCTCTTATGTTTCTCCGTCGTCCCTGTTCTCTCCCATTGAATCATTGATTATTTACGCATTGGCGCTAGTGCCGTCATTGGGTTTTCCCTGGTGTTTGATCCAGGGACCGTTTCCACGTGTAGAACGAGGATAGTCAGAGGCTTTTCCCCAGGGTAGAGGGGTCAATTACTAGGGGGCATAGGTTTAAGGTGAGAGGGGCAAGGTTTAGAGTAGATGTACGAGGCAAGTTTTTTACGCAGAGGGTAGTGGGTGCCTGGAACTCGCTACCGGAGGAGGTAGTGGAAGCAGGGACGATAGGGACATTTAAGGGGCATCTTGACAAATATATGAATAGGATGGGAATAGAAGGATACGGACCCAGGAAGTGTAGAAGATTGTAGTTTAGTCGGGCAGTATGGTCGGCGCGGGCTTGGAGGGCCGAAGGGCCTGTTCCTGTGCTGTACATTTCTTTGTTCTTTGTTCTTTGTTTGTTCTGGGTACTGGCTGGCTGTTGGATTGCGGACTGAGTACTGCCTCCATCGGATGTCTATATGCAGCCGCTCTTTTGTCAGGGGTCTTTAGATTATGAGAGACTATTGAAGACTCTCCAAATCAAAGGGACATATATTGAGTTCAAGCACTGCACAAGATTCCTATCCTGAAATATCTCCTCACTATTTGCAGAGTGAGGCGATTTGAGGTTGTTTTAACCCGGGTCCAATTCCGGCCCCAGGTCACTGTCTGTGCGGCGTCTGCACGTTCTCCCCGTGTCAGCGTGGGTTTCCTCCGGGTGCTCCGGTTTCCTCCAACATACCAAAGATGTGCAGGTTTGGTGGATTGGCCATGCTAAATTGTCCTTCGTGCCCAAAAGGTTAGGTGGAGCTACGGGATAGGGTCGAAGCGTGGGCTTAAGCTTAAGTAAGCTTTGGTGCAGACTCGGTGGGCCGAATGGCCTCCTTCTGCACTGTATGTTCTGTGATTCTACGATTAACAAATGCATGTTAGACCAGATAGTCCAGAAAAACCTGTTTGTATCAAAATATATTATTTAAAAATGTTATTTAAAAAAAAAAAAAAAAAAATTTAGAGTACCCAATTCATGTTTTTTCAAATAAGGGGCAATTTAGCGTGGCCAATCCACCTAGCCTGCACATCTTTGGGTTGTGGGGGCGAAACCCACGCAAACACGGGGAGAATGTACAAACACCACACGGACAGTGACCCAGAGCCGGGATCGAACCTGGGACCTCGGCGCCGTGAGGCAGCAGGGATAACCCACTGCGCCACCATGCTGCCCTCAAAATATATTATTAACAAAGAGGAGTGGATGATTGTATCAAGGACTTTTGTTTCATAGCGTTGTAGAGCTTTATAGCACAGAAAGAGGCCCTTCGGCCCTTGTGTCTGTGCTGGCCTTCAAGCACCTGTCTATTTCAATCCCATTGTCCAGCCGGCCTGTAGTCTTGTTATTGCCTTTCAAAGTCTCGTTTAAATGGTTCTTAAACGTTCCGTAACACGTGACAAAAGTGTCTTGAGTCGTCCAAGCAGGGTAAAAAGTGTCATTAAATATCTCAGTGTGCATTGACGGAGGGGTGAATAGAGATTCTGTGACGAGGGGGCAGATCAGGTTGTCTGCTTTGTAGAAATTTGTCCTGCCTTGTAACACTTGCCTAGGGTCCTCCGATTCTCCCCGGACTCCATCGGATGTGCCAGCTTTCGGAGGAGCGCAGAATAAACGTGTCTGCTTTAAACACAAAACAACGCTCGCAACCTGCTCCCCTACTCAACATTTCGCGGATAAATCACAAACGCTAAATACAGCGGCGACTGGAAATTCCAAAATTCAAAATGCTGCAGACGCTCGGCTGGGCGAGCATTAGAACCCTGGAACGGGCAATGACCCGAAACGTTTTAACTTTTGCTTTGTGTTCCTTTGACACTACCTGGGCCACTGAGGGTTTCCAGCATCTGCTGTCTCTATCGCAGAATAAGACGCAAATCCCTTTCAGGGAGCTTAGCTGCACTTTCCCAACCAGTGATTAGATTTTTAAATCTAATTAGAGTCAAATTGAAATGTAACTTTTTTCGCAAAATGTTAATCTTTCCCCAACATCCCCCCACTCCCCAAATGAACTGTATTTGAACACAGCGCTGGACATTACTCCAATTACTGTTGTTACAACGTGCAGTCACTCAGTCCAGCTGCTTCACAATACCATCTGGTGACTTTCCCTTAACCAGAAACAGCCTTTGGGATCAAAGCCAAGTGGAGTGAATAATCTGAGGAGAGTGACCTATAAAACCACACAGGACATGGCATTTAATTTTCAGGGGACGATCGCAGGCCGTAACCTTATGTAATCTCTGCTGACGCATGTGTTTTTTTATTTTCTGTGTCCTTTTCTACAAAACACAAACGAGGGCGGCGCGGTGGTTAGCACTGCTGCCTCACAGCGCCAGGGACCCGGGTTCAATTCCGGCCTTGGGTCACTGTCTGCGTGGAGTTTGTACCTTCTCCCTGTGTCTGCGTGGGTTTCCTCCGGGTGCTCCCCACAGTCCAAAGATGTGCAGGTTAGGTGGATTGGTTATGCTAAATTGCCCCTTAGTGTCCGGCAATGTGCAAGAATGTGAAGAGGGGCTGTTTAGCACAGGGCTAAATCGCTGGCTTTGAAAGCAGACCAAGGCAGGCCAGCAGCATGGTTCAATTCCCGTAACAGCCTCCCCGAACAGGCGCCGGAATGTGGCGACTAGGGGCTTTTCACAGTAACTTCATTTGAAGCCTACTTGTGACAATAAGCGATTTTCATTTCATTTCATTGTTGGGTGGGGTTGCGGGAATAGGGCGGGGGAGTGGCAGTGTGCTCTTTCGGAGGGACGGTGCAGACTCAGTGGGCCAAATGCCCTCCTTCTGCACTGTAATTATTCTAGAATTTGATTCTATGATTAGTAGACGGGCTAGAGTCAGGGGTAATGTTAAATCTTAGTGCAGACGTAGCATCTCCGATGCCTACCTTGAATATTGGGCAATTTCTGCCAAGCCAAGAGGGCAATTTGGATGTACAAAGCCGGCAGGATTCCCCAGCACCACTTGAGTCAGCGGTGCCTCCAGTAGCTGGATCACGTGTCCTATCCCCAAAGATATGCTCTAGGACGAACCTGCTGCCATTATGGGACCAAAGGTCACCCATATTTACGAGAAGGATTGCCGACACTCAAGACCTCAAGTTGAGTGGGATTGGAGTTGATGCTGGGGTCACCGGAGTGCTTGGGAATGAGCAGTCACAAATGAGATGGACGAGGCATTGGTGAAGGCGGAAGGACTGGGACTGAATTGAGTTTGGACTGTGATCTTATTTCTCTCTCTCAGGTTGTGTTCGGGAGGGGATGTTTTGGGGGCTTTGGGGTAATATGTTGGGGTTTGTTTGGGGGTCTATTGTGTTGGGGCATTTGGAAGGATTGGTTGAGGGGGGGGGCCTTTTACGCTGGTTTTCCTTTGGGTATTGGAAATGTGGAGGCAGGGGGCTCTGACAAGGGCCACCTCACTGGCAAACATAAGTTGGCGAGTGAAGGGGAGCGAGGTGGGGGGAGGGGCTGCGGCCGTTGGAATCTGTATGGACAGGTTTGGGTGGGTCTGGAGGTGTGAATGGGGGGGGGGGGCAGTGGGATGTATGCAGGGAGAAGTGGTTTGCAGAGGAAGTAGCTGGGGGGCTTCTGGGAAGGGGAGGAGTGAGGGGTAGTTGGCTGATGGTGATTAGGGGCAGGGTTAGGTCCCACCTGCTGGGTGAGGCCAGAAGCAGTGATTGTGATTGACAGGGGGGGTGGGAGGAGGGGGGGGGGGGCTGTTGGTGAGACCTCCAGTCCACATGGTACCATGGAACGTGTAAGGGTTGGGGGAGTGTGGGGGGGGGGGGGGGGGCGGTGAAGCGAGCGAGACACCTGAGGGTGAAGGACCAGGTGAGGCTGCGGAAGGACTGGGTGAGTCAGGTGTTCCACTCGTGCTTTGATAGCAGGGCCCAGGGTGTGGCGATACTGGTGGGTAAGAGGGTGAGGTTTCAGATGGAGAAGGTGGTGGCAGACCGGTTGGGGGGGGGGGGGGCAGGTACCTTATGATAACGGGTGCTTTGGAGGGGAGGTTGGTGGCGTTGGTTAGCGTGTACGCCCCAAATTGGGAGGACGTAGGGTTGATGAAGAAGACGTTGGCTGGTTAGGTGGATTGGCCATGATAAATTGCCCTTAGTGTCCAAAATTGCCCTTAGTGTTGGGTGGGGTTACTGAGTTATGGGGATAGGGTGGAGGTGTGGACCTTGGGTAGGGTGCTCTTTCCAAGAGCCGGTGCAGACTCGATGGGCCAAATGGCCTCCTTCTGCACTGTAAATTCTGTAAATACCGAATTTGGATACGTACCAGTTAATACTGGGCAGGGGGGGGAACACACTTGAATACAGTGCTGAATCGGAAGGTGGATAGGTCGCTGACCCCCTTGGGAGGAGGGGGGGTGGGGGGGGGGGGGTGGTGAAGGTATTGGCTGTGTTGATGGCAGGATGGACCCTGGAGGTTTCCACGGGACAGGGAGTATTCTTTCTTTTCACCGGCGCACGGTGTGTATTCGAGGATCAATATTTGATTATGGGGAAGGTGTTGTTGACGGGGGTGAGGAAAGCGGAATACTCGGCGGTTGTTATTTCGGACCTTGCTCCGCATTTGGTTGATGAGGTCCTCGAGAAGAAGCTGCAGAGGCCGGAGTGGAGGTTGGACGAGGGGCTGCTGGTGGCTCCAACTTTTGATGTAAAGATGGGATTGATGACAATGTGGAGTTCAATAGGAACAAACGGGGAGGTGAACAAGGCCATTTGAGGAGTTTTGTAAAATGTTGTATAGGTTGGAGCCCCCAGATGAGTCAGTACGAGGGATTTATTTTGGGGGGTGCTGGAAGAGCCATTGGGGATGGAAGAAGTTTGGGCAGAGATAGGGAAGATGCAGAAGGGTCAGGCACGGGGGCCGGATGTGTTCCCGGCGGAGTTTTATAAGAAGTTTCTGTACAGGTTGGCCCCACTGTTGCTGGAAATCCGACGGGGTTCGTAAAGAACTGGTGGTTGTCCTTGAATGTGTGGTGTCTGTTAAATGCGGTGGCTCTCTCCGGCAGAAGGGAGGGAATTGGAGGCGGATGCAGAGGAGACGTTTGATCGCGTGGAGTGGAGTTATTTGTTTGCAGTGTTGGAGAGGTTTGGGATTGGGCCCAAGTTGTGGCATGGGCCAAATTGTTATATTGAGAACCGGAGGTCGAGTGTGCGCATGAATTCGGGGTACTTTCAGTAACATACGGGAATGAGGCAGGGGTCTCCCATATCCCCCCTCCTGTTTACGCTGGTGATAAAGCCCTTGACCATTGCGCTGAGGTGCTCGGATAAGTGGAAGAGGTTAGTGAGCGGATGGTGTGGAGCATAGGGGTGCCTTTGCGTGCCGATGATTGGTTGTTGGACATCTCCATCCCGGGTTCTGCGGTGGGACTGCTCAGGAGATGCGGGGCCTTTTCAGGCTATAAGCTGAATCTGGAAAAGAGTGAATGATTTTGATGCCTACTCCGGGGGCGGGAGCTGGTTTGGGGGGGGGGGGGTTGCCGTTTCGAGTGGCGACTCCCCACTTTAGATATTTGGAGTACAGGTGGCTCGAGATTGGGCCCAACTCCGTAAGTTGAATTTCACAAACCTGGTGGGTTGGGTCAAGGTGGATTTGCGAAGGTGGGACAGCCTTTTACTCTCATTGGCAGGCCGGGTGCAGGCGATAAAGATGAGTATCTTGCCATGGTCTTACTTTTGTATTTCAGTGTCTACCGGTTCTTTTGCCCAAACCATTTTTATGGGGGTGGAACGGTTGAATTTGTCGTTTGTGTGGGCAGGTAAGGTAGCAAGGAATAGGAAGATGGTGCTTCAGAGAGGGCGGTGGTCAGGGGGGTCTGGCCCTGCCTAACCTGTATTATTATTGGGCGATGAAAGCTGAGAAGGTGCGGAGCTGAGGTAGGGAGCCAGAGGCTTTGTGGGTGAAGATGGGGGTATGCCCCTGTGAGGGGTTGGGGTTGTGGGTGCTGGTAACGGCGCTGCCCCCATTCGCCTTCGGGAAATATTTGTGGAATCTGGTGGTGGTGGCCACGTAGAAGATATGGAGGCATTTTCGGCGGCACTTTAGGTTATGGGCGGTGTCGATGGCAATCCGAGGGAACCATGGGTTTGAGCGGGCGAGGATGGATGCTAGGCTTCAGGGATGGGAGGAGAGGGGGATGATGAAAATGATGGGCTTGTTTCTAGAAGGGCAGTTTGAGAGTTTGGAAGAGTTGGGGGAGAGGTTTGGGATTCCGGGGGCAGGGGGGCTGTTCAGGTACATGCAGGTGTGGGATTTCTCAAAGAAGGTTCCCCCAACTTTTCCGGTGGCACCCCACCTCATTGTTGGAGGGGGTGCAGTCGGTGATGTGGGTGGAGGTCATCTCGGTGGTCCACAGGAGGAATTTGGTGGAGGTTATGGCGTCTTTGGAGGGGGTTAAGGCCAAGTGGGAGGAGGGGTTGGGGTGGCGCTGGAGGGGGGGTTGTGGTGTGAGGTACTGCTTGGGTGAATGCCTCCACCTTGTGTGCGAGGCTGGGGTTAATACGGCTAAAGGTGGTACACAGAGAGCACCTGACGAAGTCGAGGATGAGCCGATTGTTTAAGGGGACCGATCATGTCCATGTGATCTGGTCCTGCCCGAAGTTGGAGAAATTTTGGCAGTCTTCTTCAGCACCGTGTGGGCAACCTTGCACGTGGATTTGGAGCCCAGTCCCTTTGGGGCCATATTTGGGGTGTCGGACTGGCGGGAGTTGCAGCCGGGGGCAGGGGCAGATGTTTTAGCCTTCGCCTCAGCTGATCGCTCGCAGGCAGGTCCTGTTGGAGTGGAGGTCAGCTTCTCAATCCTGTGCCCCTATACGGCTTAGGATCTGATGGAGGTTTTGTTATGGAGAAGGTCACATTTGTTTGGAAGGGGGCAGGGCAGTGAAGGGTTCCCAGTCAAACCACAATCCATTTGTCCAGACTGAAAAACACATTCTTTGTCAATTTCACCTTCTGGCTGCTAAAAGTATCCAGGCCCTGCAAAACAAAATTATCTTTAAACAAACATGACCACTGCAGTCGAACACACTCTAACCCCAGGCTTTTAACCCTTAAATTGCTTAATACTTAGAATGCGCTATTCCTAAAGTCTTTCAGTCGTCACAATTCTGTTTTGACCCTTTTGCGTTTTGCTTCGCAGGACAAGCATAGCAGACATCCTCTCCAAGGTGAAGCAAAGTCAACATCCCTTAAATACTGTCGCTGCGGAGAAAAGCCATATCAGTGAGATCAAGGAGCACGTTCACATCATCAGAAAGGACGTCGACAACTTGAGCATCATCAAGGTTAAACTTCAGCATTTCTGGGTTCTGCTTCTTTGGGTGTTTGATTTTTTTTTTCCCCTGCGGAGAATGTTTAGACCTGAAATGCGCGCTGCGATTCATTCTTCAAGTGGCTTTGGAAAAGGGCAGCCAGCATCCAGGAGACAATTACATTGGATGGTTTAAATTAAGTCCTTTTTGTTAGCAGAAACTGGTAAAAGTTTGAACCAAATAGTTTATTTCACTTAAAGGGGGAGGTTAAGCATTTGCTTTGAATGGCGTATAAACGCTTTGGTGAGGTGCTGGAAGAGTGCAGGCCACAGTTTTGTGTATTTCCGTGGCCACCCCTTGCGTTTCCAGCAAATATGTAAACTATTGGAATGCCTTGGTTCTTCAAGGAAATACCAACTAGGGGAATCTTCGATGTGCCTTGATGGTATCATGTTACTCAAGGTGGTGGGGAGAGAATAGATCAATGAGAGTCGATGCCACTTGTTAGTCTGAACCACCTTTGGGGGCCTGGGAGGAGAAAGAGATTAGCCTGAGACTGCAGTCGATTAGGATGATGCTGCGGAATATCGGCGCTTCTTGAAAGTGAGGATCAGGAACAGAATTGGGGAGTGGATTGGCAAGCGAGAAATGAAAGAGATGATTGTTTCCAGTGTCTGGAGATTTAAAAGCGATTCAAACTGCGTGCTGTTTTCCATGAATTGGTAGCGGGGTTACAGCAAATCGCCGAGCCTATCTCTTCAAACTGGAAGCGTGGCCTTTCGATTTGAGAGTGTACAAGGCTCCACATTATCTGAATAAGCGGTTCCTCGTTCTAGATAGCCATTGTAGCTCACTGTACCAAGCATTGTGGAGTTTGCAAAGAATCGTTTTTGTATCTTTACACCTGGAGGAACATCGGAGAAGTTTCTTAATAGCTCTTAAATTGGACCCAGTTTACTGGCTATTCCAAATGAAGTGGATGCGCTTTAAAGGTGTTTCACTCTCTAATACATCTTACTTTGTGGCGTACAGTAATGGTTCTCCAACCATCTCCCCGCCCCCACACACACACACTCACACCAACATGTGCTCCTTGTCCATAGCAAAAAACAACTGCTCTGAAGGCGGAATTAGTATTTGTCAGATGTTGCACAGATTATTCACCCTGCATCCAGTAGAGCGCGTGGCATTTCCCCCGGGGGAGAGCAAAGCCCAGGCCAATTTTTGATAGAAATTCACTTTGCCAGGCAATCGCCCAAGGGCTTCCGTTAGAAGTCTTCCTATCCTGAGAGGAGGAGGTGCGACCTTGCCCTGCTTTTCAGTATTACCGCCGGGCATCCCAGTTGTCATCAGTGACAGTGTCAGCTATTCCACAGGGTCACCCAGGATGCGGAGAGCTTTCCCCAGAGACATGTCCTCTCTACATCAGTGGGTTTGAAAGATTGCCCTTTGATCAGTAGTTTCACTCAGACATTCTGACATTTCCAGCGGACAACATTTTAAACATGTGGCACGATGCATTTCTCCTTCCCAAACAAAACTCCTAGTAACTTGTCCCTTTGTGAGCCTGGAGATCTGGAATAAAAAGAATGAATTATGGTTGAGACCCTTTCCACCCAAAACCACTGCTCCCAAAGGAAATTTAAAATTACCCCCATAGGTATCAGGGGTTAGATTCTCCAATAATGGGGCTATGTCCACACGCCAGTGTAAAAACGTTGACATTTCACTCTGGACTTTCCTTAAGAAAGTCCTGAGTGATTCTCCCATCTGTAGGGGGTTATCAGGGCCCCGGATTGGTTCTCGCAGCTCTGGCTGCGGATACGGGGCCCCAGACTTCCGGTCGGGAGTCCGCGCATGCGCACAGCAGTCGCGCCGTGCGATTTGGCGGACTTGCACCGCGGACCGTGATTGAAGAGGTAGGTCCCTCCGAGATCGTGCACGCCCGCAGATCGGTGCCGCCCGATCGCTTGCCTGGCCGTCCATGAGGCCCCCTCCAGTGAACAATCCCCCCGCCCCCCACCAGCGATCCCCCCCGCCCCCCCCACTAGGCGTTGCCCCCCGCCACCTGACGTTCCCGACGGCCGATAGGTTGTTAGAACCACGGCGTCAGGAACTCGGCCAGTTGGGCACGGAGAATCGTGGGGGGGGGGGTGCCTCTGTCAATGGCCCCCTATCCGCGCCGTGTAGTCCGCGCACGTGCGATTCTCCGGGGATGAATTTCTGGTTTGACGCCCATTCTCCACCCCCCGCACCGAACGCGGTTTTGACGCGGAGGCTCATCGAATCCAGCCCCGATATTTGTCATCCATTAAAGATCTCATTAGGAAGGCTGAAGTACAGTGCAAGGAAGATGCAAATATTGCCTTGCTGTTTTGCGATTATGCGTGAGTTTTGCTTTGGTGAGAAAGCAGTGATACGATCCCTGTAGAGAACGGCAACACCAACCTAAAGGAAACCCATGGACAAGATTTCATTATTTAAACTTCTGCTGTACGCAACCAATTAAAATCCACAAGATTCAAACATTAATTAACAGGTGAAAGGATATTTAAAATTAAAATTTCACTTTAATTACAACAAAGATATTTTGCGTAGTTACAAGCACTGGCATTACTTCCCACAAATGTGGCACCATGGTCTTTCCACCTTGGCTGTGGTTTTGTACAATCCCTCACTTTCTATCCTATCATTTAAGCCTTTGATTCGCATTCACCAGCTACCTTATTCCATATGAAATCCCCGGACACGGTTACCACCAACAAGACACAGATCATGACGATGCTTATGGCACAGAATCTCCAGGGGCTCCCTACTCTGATCCCTTTAAACAATCTGGTGGGCTCTGACATTGCCTCAACAGCAGGGGTGGTATTGTCCAATCCGCAATCCTTTACTCTCCCCATCTTCTGTGTTCTGTCCCTTTTGACTGTACAACACACACAATAACCCAGTTTCTGCTCTATTCTCAGCGCCATGCTTATACACCAGGATTCATGCAAAGAGAAAAAACGGGTCTGCACCCTGACCCGTTTTTTCTCTTTGCATGAATTCTCAGTATTCTCTGCCAAACATAAAAAAACAAACTGGGGCCCAACTCCATGGCAATTAGCTTTCTATTTACTCTTCGCTTCGTTGCTGTTCATCAGCATGGCAACCCCAGTTCCACTGAGTATTTCTTGCACAATGGTGTCATTATCAGGAAACCGGTTAACCCACTTTCAAAATACTCTCCAGCACATTCTGGTCATGAAGGGACATTGCACAAAAGAAAATGTAGACTTTTCCCAGACGTGGGTCTTCACGATGTGGAGATTCACCTGAGGAAGGAGCAGCGCTCCGAAAGCTAGTGTTTGAAACAGACCTGTTGGACTTTAACCTGGTGTTGTAAGACTTCTTACTGAGTCTTCACAGCAGTGAACCTCCAAACACCTGAGGGAAGAATATTTAATGTCCATCAAAGGGAAATTGGATAGATGTTTTGCCTCCTCCTTCTAAAGCTGTGACCCCCAGCGTTTCACCCGCTTTTAAGTCAAATAGTGTGCTTACCTAATGCCTCTCGGCATATTTTAGTTCTGGGTTATGTGAGTACGTGATTGAAGTAACCGTTGATGATTGGCGCTACCATGTTTCTGAGTTGTACCTTAATATTCAATGAAGAACAAACATACAGTATTCTTGACGCTTGAAAAGGTCAAATTTGAACTGAGGGGAAGGATGGAGGGGTTCTACCATTCATGGGTGCTATTCGTTATGCACCTTCGAGAATTGGATCACATCGAACATTAGGGGAGTTGGGGGGCTGGGAGAGTTGGGGGAAGGGGGACTGCGTTAATGGTGACTATGGGTGATTCCTGATTCCTCTTTGTCATTTGTTTATGTTAACATGCGGGCCAATGTCTGGGGTTTGGTTGGAGGATGGGATCGTTGTTCTTGATATGGGGATTGACATTACATTCGTTACTGATTATTGTTTATTGTTTAGTGTAAATTTGGGAGAAAATGTGAAAAAGGAGAATTAAAAAAATATTTTTTTTAAAAAAGAAGACAGTGCAGAAGGAGGCCATTCCGCCCATCGAATCAGCACCGACCCCTTAAGCCCTCCCTTCCACCCTATCCCCGTAACCCAATCACCCCTCCTAACCTTTTTGGACACTAAGGGCAATTTAGCGCGGCCAATCCACCTAGCCTGCACATCTTTGGACTGTGGGAGGAAACTGGAGCCCCCGGAGGAAACCCACGCACAGACGGGGAGGATGTGCAGACTCCGCACAGACAGTGACCCAGCGGGGAATCGAACCTGGGACCCTGGCGCTGTGAAGCCACGGTGCTATCCACTTGTGCTACCATGATGCCCAAATTAACTTTGTTGTGACATTTAAATAGGCTGGATGTATTCAGTAAGTTATTAGTGCTCTTGTTCAAAGCCTTTTTCCTTCACTTTCTCTTATGAACATGTTGTTTGTATACAGCTACATTCCTCTCTTCCAACATGAAGTATCTAGGCGACTTGCCACTAACAAACTTTTAAATGGTAGAGTCTAAATTGCTGACCTGCTGATGGTTCTCAGCTGGCACCCAGATGGTGGTTGCTGGGCCTCCTTTTCTTTCTCTGTCTACCGATTGCATACAGTAAAGTGCGTCAATTATTTTATTTCTACAGGTTCAACAGGTCACCTGTCCAAAGATCCCACCTATTCCATCCTGTACTTCAGTTTGGCACTTCTTGGCGTTCCTTGTCCTGCAGTCTGTATTCTTCCTCTCTTACCTAATACACAGGTAATCCTTTTGTGTGCATGAGGGGGCAATGTACTGACAATATACATTATTAGTAGTGGTGTTGAGCAGATTAAAGGACTAGTGGCACTGCAAAAGCCAACAATGCAGTGCATGTATCTGGCATGTTTGTTAGCAATGCTTGAAGGTATTGGTGTAAATGTTCCTGCTGTCCTTCGCACTAATACATAGCCATCTATTTGTCAGGCGTGCTTATGTCACATGTAGGACATGTTATGGGCCAGGGTTTTGAGAACCCCAAAGTGTATCATGGAGTTCACCTGACCCACAACTTTTAATAGATTGTGGTATGGGGAGCACACGGCCCACTCTACAGGTGTGGTACAGCAGAAATGGAAAAGTATTTTTTAAAGCAAAACAATGTTTATTCTATGAACTCAAGTTAACCTTTTTAAAACATACAGTGAACATCTTAGCAACCATCAATTCAAGTACAACCCCCAAAGAATACAACACTAAGTAATCCTTAATAACGTCCCAAACAACATCCAGAAGAAACACCTTTTTTTTTTTTTATTAAATATTTTATTGAAAATTTCGGAAGAAACACCTTTTAACAGAAGCATAACAGGTTTACATTCACTACTGAAAACATTTATAATTCTGAATTCACCAAATGATCAAGAGATAGTCTTTTCATGGCAGAGAGATCAACAGTGCACCTGCTCTGTCTGGCTTCAGCTCCAACACTGAAAACAAAACTAAAACACGCCCTGCAGCAAACAGCCTAAAACGAAAGTAAAAAGCTGACAGCAGCCCAGCTCTACGCACACTCTGACATCACAACAGTAGTAAACACCCATTTCTTAAAGGTACTCTCACTACAGATATTTATATACACACCCATTTATAAACACCCATTTCTTAAACGTACTATGACATGACAGACATGTAATGGTAGAATCCCTACAGTGCAGAAGGAGGCCATTCGGCCCATCGAGTCTGTACTGATCCTCTCAAAGAGCACCTTAACATAGGCCCAATCCCCTACCCTGTCCCTGTAACCCCCCCCCCCGGGGGGCAGCTTAGCATGGCCAATCCACCTAACTTGCACATCTTTGGCCTGCGGGAGGAAACCGGAGCACCCGGAGGAAACCCACACAGACACGGGGAGAACGTGCAAACTCCACCCAGACAGTCACCCGAATCGGTCAGAATCGAACCCCGGTCTCTGGCGCTGTGAGGCAGCAGTGCCAACCACTGTGCCACGGTACCGCCCCAAACTTTACTGGGCCTGCTTTCTGGATAGGTGGGCCCTCCAATTTCAGCCAGAGAGCATTAAAAGAGCTGCACATGGGCGAGCGTGCGAATGTCCAGGTTAACGTTCAAGACCTCAAGCAGAAAACCGTAGATGTGATGGGGCATGCGGGATCCCAAAATCCTGCCCACAAACCTTATCCAGGTTCCCCCGACGAATGCCGACCCGCACCAGGATCTGACTGGCTGCCCGCAGAACAATAGGTAAAGGGGAGAATTTATTCCTAAATCTGATGCTCTCCTACGTTATCTGCTCACTGCTGTGAGCAGTTAGCCCTTCAGACATCAATACAGAAGCAATGCTCAGGTTTCAGTGTGATCTTCCTGCCCGCTGTCTCGTGTCCTTCAAGGACTAAGGAACTGTGACTCATCCAATCTTGTGATTTATTGAACTGCCATTTTGGGCAAGGGAAACATTTCGCCCGATTTCTCTGTTATTGTCTCCACAATCAGCACGTCATAAACAAAAGGGATAACGTGTATATTTGTTCTCTTTTTAATTATCCACCTGATAATAATATACCCTTGCTGTCTCGGCGTGTTATTACTGCCTCAAAACCTGTGCATTATTGAGCGCTCCTTGTTTGCCTGAGATTGGGTGGTACAATAAGTTGAACTGTCACTTCTGTGAAATGTTAAGAGTTCAAACCCTGGTGACTGAGATGAGGTAATCGCCTCGCTTGTCGACCGGCTGCTCGAGAGTTGAAGGAAACATGGTTTTAGGATATGACCCTTCTGACTAAGATGTGCGCTCAGCTCCCGACTTGAGTTTAATTAATGCTCAAACAGAAAAAACGAATCCACTTGAAAGACATTCAATGACATTATCATCACTGAATCCCCCACGATCAACATCCTGGGGGGTTACCATTGATCAGAAACTGAACTGGACTAGCCATATTAATACTGTGGCTACCAGGGCCGGTCAAAGGCTAGGAATCCTACGGTGAGTAACTCACCTCCTGACCCCCCAAAACCTGTCACCCATCTACAAGGCACAAGTCAGGAGTGTAATGGAATACTCTCCACTTGCCTGGATGAGCACAGCTCTAACAACACGCAAGAAGCCCAACACCATCCAGAACTAAGCAGCCCCGCTTAATTGCTCCCACTTCCACAAACAGTCAAACCCCCCCACCACCGATGAACAGCTGTGTGCACCATCTACAAGATGCACTGCAGTAACTCACCAAGGTTCCTTAGACAGCACCTTCCAAACCCACGGCCACTACCATCTAGAAGGACAAGAGCAGAAGATACCTGGGAACCCCACCACCTGGAGGTTCCCCTCCAGTCACTCACCACCCTGACTTGGAAATATATTGCCGTTCCTTCGCTGTCGCTGGGACAAAATCCATGACTCTCTGGAATTCCTGGAAAAATCCAGGAATTCCAGTTGTCACAAAAAACCCAACTTGAGTCCAAAGCCATGCCGGTTAGGTGGATTGGTCATGCTAAATTGCCCTTAGTGTCCAAACAAAGGTTAGGAGGGGTTATTGGGTTACGGGGATAGGGTGTAAGTGAGGGCTTAAGTGGGTCAGTGCAGACTCGATGGGCCCAATGGCCTCCTTCTGCACTGTATGTTCTTTGTCTATGATTCTCCTCAGGGAAGGAAAATGGTTTGGTGAATTAAGTCCAGCTCTTGTGATTTCAGACACGCTGCAACATGGGTGTCTCCAAGACACCCTCTGAAATGGCTTAGAAATCCAGTCAATAGCATTCAACAAACACATCCTGCAAATGAAGAAGAAAAATATTTTAGAACTGTGTTTGATGTTGGAAAAAGACTGGCAGCAACCTGCAGATTCCTAAAGCGCTTGTCTCAATTTCCTCTGCCTGATAAGCCGGGGGTGGGGGGGGGGGGGGTTTCACTGGGTGCTCGTGCGAAACCTTCCGGGGGTATTTTTCAGGAGCTTGTAATGACCTGAAGAGCCATTGAGAGACTGCCCGGGATCGAGAGGTTTCTGTTTTGCTGGGTGATGTTAAGGGTTACGGAACCTTGGTGAATAACTGGAACTTAAGCTGACAGATAGGCCATGGGGTTACTGAATGACGGAAACAGACTTGAGGGTCTGAATAGACCCCTCCTACTCCAGGTTTGCTTCCTTCCTGGGGAAGTCTTGCCGACTATTATATAAGGAACTCTCAAGCGCTGACCTTCAAAGCATTGTACTTCAGTTTGAAAATGTTCACAAACTCCACAATATTTATGTTTTAACAGGAGCAAAAGAGAAGCAAGTTACAAGAAATTCTTTTGAGGGCAGCAAAACATGCAGAATCATGAAAATTGCGGATATATATATATTTTTGGGTAGATTTGCAAAGTTCCAAAGTAATTGTGTGACTTAAGACTGCTTTATACGCCTTCTTTACTTGACACTCTAAGTCTAGCACACCAAATAAACCTTAACTACCATCATGGTGTAAAGTGGCTTACTTTCAAAGTGGAGATTTAATTTAAAAAGTAATGCAAGTAATTCAAAGGCTCACATTTCTACTAAATTAATCAGGAGGAAGTTTTGCAGTCTCTAATAATTCTCGTATAAAAGTGGTTTGGATTTATATATGAAATATACTCCATGTTTATACGATAAAACCATGTTTGTTGGACTTTTCCTTTTATTAATTGAAAACCATAATCTAAACATATGGTCCTAATTTATTTCAATCGGTCTTATAAATAGTTCATTGTAAGACCTTGCATAATAAAATAATTTTGTAAGCATTCCCTACTGCAGTTATCTTTATATCCAGTTGTGAAAGCTCAAGGTATTCTTTTTTAACTTTTCCAATTAAGGGGCAATTTAGCGTGGCCAATCCACCTACCCTCACATCTTTAGGTTGTGGGGGTGAGACCCACGCAGACATAGGGAGAAAGTGAGATTGAGGTTTTCTAATCCTCAAGCCGATTTATTTACACTTGTTCCTATCTCAAAGGCACTGATGGGCAACCTGGGCTAGTGAGTGTTCCACATGAGTGGCCCTCCTTTATCTCAGTGGGCCACAAGATTGTAATCGGCCTGTTCACTTGCCATGACCCCGTGAGCAAAGTTAAATACATTAAATACACGCCAAATGTTTCAGACATTATGGAAAATGCTTAATCAAGCATGTATTAATAGAAGTGTCATCAACTTCAAGCGGTTGAAACAAAATAAACATTTACATCACCACACTCTGCGTAAAAAACCTGCCTCGCACATCTCCTCTAAAATTTGCCCCATGGACATTAAACCTATGCCCCCTGGTGTCTGACCCCTCCACCCTGGGAAAGAGTGCCTGCCCATCCACTCTGTTCCATGCCCCTCATAATCTTGTAGACCTCTATCAGGTCACCCCTCAACCCCTGTTGTTCAAATGAAACAGTCCAAGTCTAGTCAGCCTCTCCACATAGCTGACACCCTCCATACCAGGCAACATCCTGGTAAATCTCCTCTGCACCCTCTCCAAAGCCTCCACATCCTTCTGGTGGCGTGGCGACCAGAATTGTGCGCAATATTCCAACCACGGCCTTACCAACATTCTATACAACTGTAGCATGACTTGCCAGTTTTTATACTCCATGAAGGCAAGCATTCTGTGCATGGGCAACGGTCAACAAAATGTCTTGTGGGCCACACTCACAACTCTGATGGGCCACAAGTTGCCCACTATTGCTTCATGGAGTCTTATTCACTCACATGAAATGCCATTGTGAAATCAGTTGCTGTATCACTCATCAGTGTAGAGGGCAAATGCCTCCTATTGCGAGCCAAGGATTGAACTGCAAATGAAGGCAGGTGACAGGGTGCAAGCATTGAACAAAACTACCTTAAATTTCACAAGAAGTATTGACATGTCCAAGATGCTCACACCTACCAAGAAGAAGCAATGATTCAAAACAATTGAATTGCAATGTATTAATTTGAAGTAGTATCTGTTATACAAATTGTAAGAGTCTTTCCCGTTTATTTCCTTTGTTCCCATTTCTTTTATTCTGTTTTTATTGTTTTTGTCCCTGAGTCCATAATCAGGGTGTGCCTTTCAGCAGAAGATTCCAAGTGAAACAGCCTGCTTTCCAGGACAGTATGTTCCCAGGTTGGTCTTTTGGAAAGGAGAAGACAGGGCGAGTGTTCTGCCTGACAATGGTCAGTGATTTGTTCCTGCGTGATGCTTTTTGAGAGAACTGGGCAGAGCTGATTCGACCTTGGAAGTGAAAGAAACAATTTCTCTCTCTCTCTCTCTCTCTCTCGATCTATCTCATGCCTGGCTCATGCTTTGCTGTAGAACTGAAATGATGCTGAGCCTGTACAAGAAGTAGACAACCTTGCCAGAGAAAACCATCTAGCAGGCCTAGAAGGAAGAAGTACCAAAACAAAAGCCTGAACCCCAGAAAGACATTGACTGGAAGTCATCACAAAGATACTTATCCTTTTATGTTTTTAAATATTTTCTTTCTCTTTCCACTACCCTTTTCCCTGTGTGTTAGTCTGTATGTGTGTGTGTGTGTGAATAGAGAGTGGGGTGAGTTAGAAAGGGGAGGTGCTTGGGAAAGGGGTAGTAGATAGTTACATTTTCTGTCTGTTTCATTATAACACTATATAATAATAGGTTACTTATATTTTAAAGTTATAAATCTGGTGACTAGTTTATTGGGGCTCAACCAAAGGCCTCGGGTATTTTAAATAAAACTTAAATTTCACTTGTGTTACCACACTGGGTCAAGTGAGGCTGGAATTGGCTGCGAACTAGCCCAGTGCGTCGTGACAAAGTGAATCCAGCATCGATTATGCATGGAGAATTAAGACGAATGTCCACTTAGTCTGTTTTTCATAATTGATTGAGTGAGTCAGTCTCTCAAACAAACCTGCTATTGTTCGTCATGTCATGTCATGTCTTGACAACTTTGACATCAATCAAGTGTCGTCCAACAGTGCAGCACTTCCTTAAATTGCCCATGGAAAAATTTATCAAGGTTTTGTGCTCAGGTTCTGCGTGGATTCAAACTTTTGACGGAAGCCAACATGTTACTAAGGATGCCTCGGGCGCTGCCTCACCAACTGCAGTCAAAACGGCTTACACCTCCGAGTGAGCAGATTCTGTCTGTCAACTATCCATTGTTCACCAGAAGTTAAAATTGGCCCTGGAACATAATGATTCATCCATCGAAACCCTGGATTACACAGCAGTTAGGTTTGGAGTTTTCTGCTGCGGGAATAGTGTCAGTGCAACACACTTGACTAGGATGCAGACTAAAGTGAGGGTGTAATCAGGAAAGGAGAACGTGAAAAATTGGAGTTGTTTTCATTAGAACAGACTGGATGATTTGATAGAGATGTTTGAAATAATGAAGTGGAGATGCCGGCGTTGGACTGGGGTGAGCACAGTACGAAGTCTTACAACATCAGGTTAAAGTCCAACAGGTTTGTTTCGATGTCACTAGCTTTCGGAGCGCTGCTCCTTCCTCAGGTGAATGAAGAGGTCTGTTCCAGAAACACATATATAGACAAATTCAAAGATGCCAAACAATGCTAGGAATGCGAGCATGGCGAGACCATGCAGACGCTGCGACAACGACTGAACAGACATCGCGCAACATTCACCAGGCAGGAATGTTCCCTTCCAGTCGGGGAACACTTCAGCAGTCAAGGGCATTCAGCCTCTGATCTCCGGGTAAGCGTTCTCCAAGGCGGCCTTCAGGACCCGCGACAACTCAGAATCGCCGAGCAGAAACTTATAGCCAAGTTCCGCACACATGAGTGCGGCCTCAACCGGGACCTGGGATTCATGTCACATTACATTCATCCCCCACCATCTGGCCTGCGAAATCCTACCAACTGTCCTGGCTTGACACAATTCACACCTCTTTAACCTGGGGTTACCCCATCTCTGGATCTGTAAAGATTTAATCACCTGCTAATGCTCGCATTCCTAGCATTGTTTGGCATCTTTGAATTTGTCTATATATGTGGTTCTGGAACAGACCTCTTCATTCACCTGAGGAAGGAGCAGCGCTCCGAAAGCTAGTGACATCGAAACAAACCTGTTGGACTTTAACCTGGTGTTGTAAGACTTCGTACTGAAATAATGAAGTGATGGGAGAGCATAGACAGCAAAGTTGTTTCCAGTGGGTTCGAATGAGGGGATATAGATATATGTTTAATGGTATGAGACAGTAAACAATAAGCAAGAAACTTTTTTTTACACTAGATGGTGGGATGTTTCTAAAGTCGGTATTTGAAACAAAGGCAATGAAGCAATTAAGGGGGGTTTGAAAGAGAGGAGACTAAAGTGACATAGGAATGGGGTGGATAACTAGGATTAGAACCACTGCTGGTGTGGAGGATAAACACCAACATGGATTGTGAGTTGGATCGCCTATTTTCATGTTGGAATTCTATGTCACTTTGTCCCCCAATCCCTCCCAATTTCTTTGGGTCTCACTGCGACCATTAGTGTGTTTCCTGGTGCCCCCTGAGTCTGAGAATCTGGCCAAAGCTCTCAACAGGAGCCAAATGCAATTGTTTTTATTCACGGGAAGGCAAACCTGGCATCAGCAGTGTTGGCATTTGGCGAAGTCTGAGATTCTGGTTCTGTGCAACAATGGTCCCTCCCAGGTCAGGGAAGGAAATGGAAGGCCGTCAGGCAGCATTCCCAGGAGTATTCTAAAAAGAATGCATTGGCCCAAACACATTTGTTTTCATTCACATATCAACAGTAACTACATTTCAAAGGCAATTTGCTGATTGTAAAGTTTGAATTGCCCCAAGGAGGTGAGTGCTGTTTGAATTCAGGTTGTTCCTTGTACATCTGGAGAGAAGATGCTGAGGTTTCACAACAGCTTCCAGCATTGATTCCGGACATGTCCATGTTTGAGGTCAACAGGTTTGATTAGGGTTCCAGCTGTTTGACTAGGGCATCTATTTCATAGAGGCAATGCGTTGAATAATCATTGATACCATCTGCTTTTTGTAGACTTAAGCTCATCTCCAGTCAATGAACTAAGGGCAAATCTGAACCAGGTTCCAGGCTAGGATACAAATCCAAACGAGACAACAAATTTGCACTGTATGAGAAGAGAGTGCTGATTGATTGGCAAGTGGACTCTTGATTGCTGGAGGCGTTGCCATGGAGAATACACCAGTTGATGGTGACTGATAGTTAATTGCCAAACATAGTTTGAAATTTAAACCGGGCTATCTTTCATCTCCCTCTGGTCAAGGCTTTGCCATGAGGAATGAACCAGCAAACGGCTGTCATTTATTTTGTTTAGCTGAAACAGGTGTACATTTTCTTTCTGTGTGTAAAGAACAGGAGCCTGTGAATTAATATATGTAGCTTCCAGTACATGGAAATGTGCCACTCTGCGAGCCCAACCGACAATCTTAAATTGGTCATTTCGGCACATTAAGGATTATTTTGCAAATGTTGTCCAATTGCAAAATCATGTCTAATGTTGGACACCATGTTTTGGTTTGAATTTTGCGAGCATGGGCTGGCTGGGTACTGTCTGTACTTGCGACAGTGGAGGGAAAATGCTGTTTGATAGGATCCACCAGTCTTTGGGATATATGGGGCGGGATTCTCTGTGGTGCAGCGCGCCCCCACCGGCAGCGGGATTCTCCGTCCCGCCAGCCGGCCAATGGGGTTTCCCACTGTGGGCAGCCCCATGCCGTCGGGAAATCCGTGGGATTGGTGCTGGCGTAACGGCGAGTCCCGCCGGCGGAGAATCCAACCCATGGTCTACATACCTCACATCACACTGGCACTGAAGTTCATTTACAACATGACTTATTTGTATGAGAGGCAGAATGTCTTTCAGGCTTGATGGCAGCATCCCGTTAATGGACACGTGTGTTACTGCATAGTAGCAGCCTGAAACAGCTGGCCTCACCTGTTACCCAGATGTTTGAGCTTTGTTGCCCTTCCAGGGTCATCTGAGGTAGACTCGGCACTTTTCAGGGCCGAAGGTGATGGCATTGGACCTGTTTGAATTTCTGTGACGTGCAGCTCAAAATTATCTGGCCAGGGTGGCCATTACCTTGCAGGGTAGATGAAAAGCTTTGGGAAAAAATGTATTTGTTTTAAATGGGTTTTGCTTTTTGAAAATATTTTATTCAAGACATTTTCACATTTACACAGAAAATCAGAGGAACAACTCAATAAACAACCACACCCTGACTCCCCCCCCCCCCCCCCCCCCCCCCCGTGACGCCAGTCCCCACCACATCTCACCGTCACGATTTTAACCCCCACTGACCCCTCAATCCTCCTGAAAGAAATCGCTAATGGCTTCGACCTCCGGGTGAACCCCTGTGCCGACCCCCTCGGACCCTTGACCTTCTCCAGCCTCCGGAAGTCTGCCAGGTCGCTCACCCACACCCCCCACGCATGGCGGCTCTGTGTCCCGCCACCCTAGCAAAATCCGTCTCCGGGTCTCCAAGGCAAAACCTTGGCAGCACCGTCATTTTCACTGTCTGCATCCACCCTGCCTAAATGGGTTTATTTAATTAGGTTTTTCCAATTAAAACCAAAAGGTGACTCATGACTTGTGACACCTACTGGACAATTTTATGGACGTGTCTGGACATTTGTACAAAAATGCTGTAGGCAGGTTAAAAAGTTGCAACCTAAATAAATCTCTGCCTTCTCCAAATAGTTTTAATTCAAGCATAGAATTATAGTCTGACAAATAGCTACCCTTCTTCTACAATTTATGTTGAGGGTTTGTAATCCTAGCCTATCATATGAATATTAAATCCTGGCCCGCTCTTAAAACCCCACTGCCCAGATGGGGAATTTGTATTATGACTGGGACTGCCGTGGCGTTTTTCCAAACTATGTTTGCCCTCTAACAAATGTTAAAAGCTAACTCTAAACCTGGTGTATTGCAGTCCTACAATGCCTGTCCTTGCATGCAGACATTGAGGGGGGGAACCTGGCAACCGCTCAAGTATTCCATATTCATGCCTTTAATCGTGACACATTATATATTGTAGAATGATTGTCCTGTGTCTATGATCCTGGCTATGCGATATTGTATTCTTGCATCACACTTTTGTGTTAAATGTTCCTTGAAATATTGTGTCTTTCGTTCAAAATTTTAATCCATAGAGATCATGGACGGGATTCTTCGTTCGCCGACGGCAAAATCGGGAAATACGATTTGGCGGACAATAGCTTCCGACGCCCAAAATCGCGGCAGGCCCCCATTTGAACCCAAATCGTGATTCTCCGTCACCTCAAAAACGGTGTCAATGCATTTCACTCCACACGCACAGTAGGCGCCGTTTGCATATGATTAGCGTGACCCAGTGATCGGGCAGAAGTTCTGACAGGAATTCGAACATTCAATCAGCAAACACCAAAACAAACTACGTTTATTTTAAGAGTCTCGATGAATTGCAACAGCAAATAGCAACTTTTTCTGATAGAAAACTTTGAGCGAATGGAGGTGATATACTGAAACTTGATCATTTCCCTGGAACAATGCATTGAGTGGAGGAACGTTACACAATACACATTGGTCCAGATTTGCAATTGATGTACTGGTGAGGCTAACAGCACCAGCCCTTGGAAAGAGCACTTTACTTAAGCCCACACCTCCACCCTATCCCCGTAACCCAGTAACCCCACCTAATCTTTTGGACATGAAGGGGCAATTTAGCACAGCCAACCTGCACATCTTTGGACTGTGGGAGGAAACCAGAGCACCCGGAGGAAACCCACGCAGATAAGGGGAGAACGTGCAAACTCCACACAGACAGTCACCTGAGGCTGGAATTGAACCTGGGACCTTGGAGCAGTGAGGCAGTATTGCTAACCACTGTGCCACCGTGCCGCCCTGCAAAATAAACAAACCCAATCTCTTGTGGAATCCCTCACCTGCCTCCCTGAGGGCAGATTTCACCTTCTCAAGATGTAAGAGCTGCATTAGACCCTCCAGCCATGCCGAGGCACAGCGTGGAGGTGCTGACCTCCACCCCAACAGAACCCTGTCCATTCCGGCCAGGAATGGTCACTATAGGCCCTATTAAATGTGTACTTTCAGTCTGAAATGAATGAATGTGCATACTTTGAGCTATATCTTGAACTTCTATTCATTATTTGTGATTGTTTCTAATGAAAGGTGAAAACTGACATTTTTATTTTATTTTTTTAAAATAAATTTATCATAGAATTTACAGTGCAGAAGGAGGCCATTCGGCCCATCGAGTCTGCACCGGCTCTTTGAAAGAGCACCCTACCCAAGGTCAACACCTCCACCCTATCCCCATAATCTAGTAACTCCACCCAACACTAAGGGCAATTTTGGACACTAAGGGCAATTTATCATGGCCAATCCACCTAACCTGCACATCTTTGGACTGTGGGAGGAAACCGGAGGAAACCCACGCACACACGGGCAGACTCCGCACAGACAGTGACCCAAGCCGGAATTGAACCTGGGACCCTGGAGCTGTGAAGCAATTGTGCTATCCACAATGCTATCGTGCTGCCCCAATTTAGAGTACCCAATTCGTTTTTTCCATTAAGCGGCAATTATTAAGGGGCAAATTAGCGTGGCCAATCTACCTAGGCTGCACATCTTTGGGTTGTGGGAGCGAAACCCACGCAAACACGGGGAGAATATGCAACCTCCACACGGACAGTGACCCAGAGCCGGGATCGAACCTGGGACCTTGGCACCGTGAGGCAGCAGGGCTAATCCACTGCGCCAATGTGCTGCCCTTGAAAACTGACATTTATTACGCATTTCTGAGGCTTTGCCAACTCAAAGATAAACAGTAGTTGCACAATGGAATCCATTCGTAAGGTGTGCCACACCCAAAAAGCACTTCAAATAGCAAGCATTATTTTGTGCAGGCAGCATTTTGACAAGCAGAGAGGCACACCATGCAAGAAACAATGAGATGCATGTCAGGTTAATCTATTTTTGGTGCTAGTTGAGGGGGAGGAATGTTGTCCAAAATGCCAGGAGAATTCTGTGCTCTTTATTACCCTATTTTTAATATCCACCTCATCTGCAGAATGGCACCTCAGAATGTACAGTTCCTTCAATGCTGCAGTGACAAGTCAGCCTGTATTGGAAGTGGTTCTGCATCTTTAGAAGGCATATGTGTACACTTGAGAGGAGTAGCTTAAAATCTATCTAATTAATTGTGATGAGGAGATGCCACCATTGGTCTGGGGTGGGCACAATAAGAAGTCTTACAACACCAGGTACACTCCAAAAGGTAGTGATTCCAAACACACCTGTTGGACTGTAACCTGGTGTTGTAAGAGTAATTAATTGTTTACAGGACATAATATTTTCCTTGCCTGCCTAACACTAGCATTATCACACATCCACATATTAGAGAGTTGGATACATTTTCTGATTACAGCAGTAATGTTTTAGTTACCCTTTAAGTGTCAGATAATCAAATTAAAATGAGTTTGAGGCACAATTCATTATTTGTTCAAAAGGCCTGACAAAACCAAGTCAAGGGTTTTAAAGACGCAATTTACCAGTCGAATTGTTTCAATTTTTCAAATGCAGGAAAAGCTTCTACACGTAAAGGATGATAAAAGTTTGAAACTCTGATGCAAACGGCAATTTATGCTAAATCAATTGTACATTTTAACCTGAGATTGATACGTTTTTGTTATCCAAAGAAATTAAGGGAATGGGGAAATGGAAGGTCTATGCAGTTAGGTCGTAGATCAGCCATGATCTTATTGAATGGTTAACCAGGCATGTGGGGCTAAATGTTCCTATCCATTTCACTTACTATTTTATATACTCAAAAGGATTGCTTAGATGGAAACTTTGAATATTTACGCTCTGCTATTGAGGACTAGTGGCCTGCAACCTCACTTTGGTTTTGTTTGTGTTGTCATCTTGGTATTACTTCTTCAATGCTGTGTGGTCTATTGCTTGAGAAAGGGGCATTACTATACCAAGAAACAGATTTTCAAAGCTAACCATGCAAGCCAATTCTGAAATGTGTGCAATTTCTGGAAAATGCTCCCAGGTCAGCTCAGGTGTATGTCTGAAGTTAATTAATGAATGATAGTGCTGTTGCTTAATTGAGAAGGTCGTGATTTCAAGTCCCATGCCCAGAGACTTGAGCACATCCCCCAATACTATCAACATTCTGTAGGGTTACAATTGACCAGAACCTGAACTAGGCTAGACATGTAAATACTGTGGCTACAAGAATAGGTCAGAGGTTAGACATCCTGTGGTGAGACTCCCCAAAGTCGGTCCACAATCTACAAGGCACATGGTACAAGTCAGGAGTGTGATGGAATACTCTCCATTTGCGCAGCTCTGACAACACACAAGAAGCTCGACACCATCCAGGACAAAACAGCCCCGCTTGATTGGTAACCCTTCCACAAACATTCAACATCCATTTTGGCCACCGACGAACAGTGGCAACCGTGTGGACCATCTACAAGATGCACTGCACTAACTCGCCAAGGCTCCTTAGGCAGCACCTTCCAAACCCACGGCAACTACCATCTAGAAGGACACTTGGGAACACCACCACCTGGAAGTTCCCTCCAAGTCACTCACCACCCTGACTTGGAAATATATCGCTGTTCCTTCACTGTCGCTGGAACTACCTCCCTAACAGCACTGTGAGTGTACCTACACCGCATGGACACCAGCGATCCAAGAAGGCAGCTCATTACCACCTCAAAGGCAATTCAGGATGGACAATGAATGCTGGCCTAATCAACAATGCCCACATCCTTGAATTAATTTTTTAAAGTTCTAATCTAGGCGACAATGGGTTTGCACCGAGGGAGTTCTGACCTGTCGAAAGTTCCACCTTTGCTGGGAAACGTTCAAACTGAGGCATCGTCTGCTTTCTCAGGTGTAGGTCAGGATCCCATAGTTTATTTCCAAAAAGAGCAGGTGCATTTTTCTGGTTCATAATTATTCCTCAAGCAAACAGTCAAGTCACTTATTGCTGTTGGTGGGACCTTGCCCTGCACAAAGTTTGAAAAAAAATTTAGAGTACCCAATTCATTTTTTCCAATTAAGGGGCAATTTAGCGTGGCCAATCCACCTACCCTGCACATCTTTGGGTTGTGGGGGCGAAACCCATGCAAACACGGGGAGAATGTGCAAACCCCAGACGGGCAATGACCCACAGCCTGGATCGAGCCTTGGGACCTCGGCGCCGTGAGGCAGCAGTGCTAACCACTGCCCCCTGTGCACAAAGTTGACTGTACCCAAAGAACAGTACTTAATTTGGCTGTCGAGCGACATGTGACTTACTGAATTGGTTTAATTTTATTTTCAGTGCCTTATTTAACCGCGATAATATTATCGCTTGTGAGCTTAGGGAGTTCATACAGCTGTCCCAACTGGACTGCACCCCCTTTTTATCTTGAATAGGTTCCTGAAAAACGTGTGACTTTCTTTGTTAGTTGAACTTCAGCCTCATGCTCCTGATCTTGGGGTGGGGGGGGGGGGGGGGGGGTACAATCTTGTCCCGTCTCTAACAGCCCCCACCCACCTCCGACCCAGGGCATGTGGGGGAAGATAACGTCGGAGGGTTCACTTGGAGTCACCGCCCCCAACAGCGAATCTCAGGCAATTCTTCATTAATCCTCGGAATGCAGGTCCCTGGAAATCGCCAGGAGGCAAACTCGATTCAGTTTGTGTTTGTTATCTGGGGGGACTGAGAGCAGTGACTGGCTGCCGGGGGAGAGGGTAGAGCTGGGAAGGGGAGGGGAAGGGAGGGAGGGGAGGGGAGGTAGGAGGAGAGACAGTGCGCTGTCCACACAGTCTCTAAATCTGGTCCATGCAGCCGAGCGCTGTCCGCACAATCCTGGTGCTGAAACTTCCTCCGATCTACAGGGTGCTGTTCCCGGACCGTCGACAGCGCAGCCCCCACCACCACCATCCTCCTTCCCTTGTCCCCCTTCCCAGGAAAGAGGCGGCGAACTCCCCCCCCCCAAAAAAAAAACAGCACCACCATGGCTTTCATGGTGAAATCAATGGTTGGGGGGCAACTGAAGAACCTGACGGGGGGTCTCGGAGGCGAGGAGAAGAGCGAGGGGGAAAAATCAGAAGCCGCCGCCCAAGGGATGACCAGAGAGGAATTTGAGGAATACCAACGGCAACTGTTGGACGAAAAGTAAGTACGTTTTATTTGTTAAATCTCTGAGCCCCCCCTCTCCCCCAGTCAAGACCTGCCCCCAAATCCTCAACCCCGCAGGTACACTCAGACAGGAATGCAATTGCGCAGTGGTGGGCATTTGAAGACACTTTCTCCCCGATTCACTTTCCCTCCACCTCCGTTCGGTTGGTTCCAGGAAACACCGAGGAGCCCTTTCTCCAAAATGTCACACACCGCCCCCCCAAAAAAATCCAACACATGCGATTTTATTGATACAGTCAGTGTAAGAATCGACAACCGTTTTTCTTTAAAGGATTAAACAGTTGGGGTTCTCTGTCGTCCCCGTGTTTTGCTACATAGACAAACAATTGAAGATCTTAAAAAAGCTGTTTTGCTAATGTGATTGGGCGTTCGAGAAATTGAGCCATGGAAGCGACAGCTACAGGATGGTTGAGTTGGTGAAATTTGTTATACTTACTAAATAAACACTTAAAATATTTTGCAACGCTTCAAATGTCTTGCTTTTGACGTCAGACTCAACTTTTTACAAGTTGGAGAATCTTTGTCAGAATGATAGACTCTTACTGTGCGGCCATTCGGCCCTTCTCGCTCTACGCAGGTGCTATCCAAACTGGTCCCACGTCTCAATTCCGCCCCCGCCCCCAATAGCCCTTCACATCATCTGCAAGGACAGGTCCAATTGGCTTTTGAAAGTTCCTACGGAATCTTCTTTCACCCCAATTTTTGTTTTTTGAGTTCCTGATCACCGCCTCTGTGTGAGGAGGGGGCGGTGGGGGGGGGGGGGCGGAGAATCTCAATTCCGCTCTTGCTTTTTGTTTCGCCGGTTCTTTTAAACTTTTGCAGCCACCCATTCTCGAGAAGAAACAATTTGTCCATATGCACTCTGTCACAGCCCCTCGACATTATGAGTCAACATGTAGCTGCAATATTCCATCTCTTCTGTACCCTCTCCAAGGTTTTAACCTCCTCCCTGAAGTCAGAAGTATGCAGTCTCCTCTCAGGGTTTATACATCTCATCTCAATCAACCAGACCATCACATTCACAGTTACTTTTTTTACCCAGTCTCTCAGTGTTAAGGTAATAGCTGATGGCAAACATCCCATAGATTAACTTTCTATTGAAGTGTGCTATTCCATACTGTGGTTTGCACTTAGCTGAGTTTATTAGTACAAAGCTGTTTCCCTTCACATGTTTCATTCAAATAATTCATGTGATATCTCCAGGAGGAAAACGGGGAATGCACATCGACGCTCCACTGTGCGAAATAGATTCCTGATATGACACAATTTGGTTTTGGTAAGAGGGTCAGCGATTGCATTTTTAATTACATGGAATTATTCCACATTCTCAAAGAGTGCCAACCGCCCAGTGAGGTTTATCTGATACATTCCCAGCAGTCCGCGTTTAAAGCTATGGGTTTGATGATGCATGGAACCGAGTTACCACAGGCCTTTTTGATTCCACCTGACACACAGATGGATTTGTGGAAAAAAAACCCTGTAGCTTTCGTGTGATAACATGGAAACATATGTGCCGCATTAATTGCCAATAGAAGAGCAAAGATTTTTTAAAAGTCTTACTCAATCTGTTCTAGGTCAATGGCAAAATTTGCCAAATATGATTGTATAAAACAATTAGAATCCCCTCTCCCCGTGCTATAGAGCAGGTGATTAAACCAGTTGAGGTGTGTTATAATGTGAGGGTGGGCAATGAAATAATTGAACCACACCTTGTCTTGATGGTGATCTTGTCTTGATGGTGATCTTGTCTTGATGGTGACCTTGGCTTGATGGTGATCTTGTCTTGATGGTGACCTTGTCTTGATGGTGACCTTGCCTTGATGGCGAGCTTGTCTTGATGGTGACCTTGTCTTGATGGTGACCTTGCCTTGATGGCGAGCTTGTCTTGATGGTGACCTTGTCTTGATGGTAAGCTTGTCTTGATGGTGACCTTGGCTTGATGGTGACCTTGCCTTGATGGTGACCTTGCCTTGATGGTGACCTTGTCTTGATGGTGACCTTGGCTTGATGGTGACCTTGCCTTGATGGTAAGCTTGTCTTGATGTTGACCTTGCCTTGATGATGACCTTGACTTGATGGTGCCTTTGTCTTGATGTTACCTTGACTTGACGGTGCCGTTGTCTTGACAGTGACCTTGTCTTGACATTGACCTTGCCTTGATAGTGTTCAAAGCGAGTCCTGCCGGAGGACAGACGTCTTCGGGAACTTTATTTAACTCACTTAAGTCAAGAGTCAACCGCATTGCTGTGGATCTGGAGTCACATGTAGGCCAGATGGTAGATTTCCTCCTCTAAAGGGAACTCTGGAGAGGGACAATGGTTTCATCATTAGATTTTTAATTCCAGGTTTTCGTTGAATTCAAATTTCACCATCTGCCATGGTGGGATTCGAACTCCGATCGCCCGGTGCATCACCTTGGATCTCTGGATTACCAGATCCAGTGGCAATACCACTGGCCAATCACTTTCCTCTTAGGGGAGGCTTCAAACATTTTGGCAACACATTTTTTTAGGCTCAATGTTGAGTGGTTACCATGGGTTGAGGGTCTGGGGGCGGAAGGTTAACTCCAGATTCCAGTGTCTATGAAGTGGTCAAACAAGATAAGTTAGATAGTTAAATGTGTTTGTGTGTGTGTTATCTTGGCTATGGGCGAAGAGTGTGACTGGAGTGAGCTGGTTAGCTGGTGAACGGCGGACCCCAGTCCCCCCTCCTGTCCAAACACCACAGTTATTGGATCCAACGTTCAAAGATAGCAACGATGGACTAGATCGCTTGATCCGCACAATTTTATGGGATTAACCTACTTCGCCTACGATTCTAGCTGTCCAGTATCTGGGCACTCCGGATAGGATATGTGGCTTTCAGGAATAGTTCTAATACGCCTATTAAAAATCGACAACAATTTAATTCCAATCCCCATCCTTAAATTATTATTTACCCGTCGAAGGATCGTTCCAATCGATTTAATGAAGTTTCAAGTGCCCAGCAGAGGGAGGTGTGTTCTCTAACTCAAACGCAAGGGCAAGTTTCGGGGTTTTTTGCAGGGTTAGGCTGAAGGAAACATTCGCATTCCCCTGTTTGAGGGAGATCACGGAAGGCAAGTTAAAATTGCCTTTGGTTCTTCACTGGAAGTTGACCGTTCCAACCTATGAAAAGGCCGTTTCGAAGAAACAACTGCTATTCCTGGATTTGTTGCCGTCATGTCTTAACTATACAAAACAAGTTAGTTAGAATATCTGATTCAAGGCTCACAGAATTGCGCCCTCTCCTGGTTAAGCTTGCTGTATACCGGCTTCCCAATGTCAAAACCTCGGCTTGGAATGTGGAAATATTTTTTAATTTTAAAAACCTTTATTATCACAAGTAGGCTTACATAAACACTGCAATGAAGTTACTGTGAAAAGCCCCTCATCGCCACACTCCGGCGCCTGTTCGGGTACACGGAGGAAGAATTCAGAATGTCCAATTCATCTAACATGTCTTTCGGGAATTGTGGGAGGAAACCGGAGCGCCCGGAGGAAACCCACGCAGACACTGGCAGACTCCGCACAGTGACCCAAGCCGGGAATCGAACCCGGGACCCTGGCGCTGTGAAGCCACAGTCCGCTGTGCTACCGTGCCGGCCAATTAACACTTCTGCTGAAATGAACATTGACATCTGACATTGTACAGCTTATTTACAAAATGGTTGTGTCGTGATTTGATAGCCAGACTGCATTAACATCGAGCTGCACTGAATCAATAGATTTGATCACTATTGATCAGACCGGCCACAAACAGTGTGCTTAATAACAAAACCACAGTGAGATTATTGCCTGTTCGAGAGGGAAAAGGTTACTCCCAAATATCAGCATGAAGTCACGAACAATATTTTAATCATACGGTTCCAGTCCAAACCTCTGTCTTCCATATCAACATATTTTGACAAGTGTTTAAATCATTAATTATGGATTTGCTCAGAGTTGGAGCTTGGGGCAACTCAACAGCGACAAAGCTGCTGAGGCCTGGAATCATAGAACGTTTACAGCATAGACAGAGGCCACTAGGCCCAGCATGGCCGTGCGGGGCGAGAAACAAGCCCCCCCCCCCCCCCCCCCCACCCCACTTTCCAATGTGTGGTCCACAGCCTTCACGTCACTGGAGGGGCAGATCCAGAAACTTTTCCAACGTGTTGAGTATTTCTTTCCCTCCTACCCTTTCAGACAGTGAGTTCCAGACCCCGACTACCCTCTGGGTGAAGCATATTTCACTCATCGCCCCTCTTATCTTTGCCCCCAGTCACTGACCTCTCTGCTGAAGTAAATAGGACCTTCCTATTTCGATTCTATCCCAGCCCCCTCGCAGTTTTGTACATCTGAATCAAATCTCCCCTCAGCTTCTGCTGACCCAAGGAGAACAACCCTAGGCGGCATGGGAGCACAGTGGTTAGCATTGTTGTTTAACAGTCCCAGGATCCCAGGTTCGTGTCCAAAGGTATTAGGTGGGGTTACGGGGATAGGGTGGAGGTGTGGGCTTAAGTGGGGTTCTCTTTCCAAGGGCTAGTGCAGACTCGATGGGGCAAATGGCCTCCTTCTGCACTGTAAATTCTAAGATTCTACCCAATTTCTCCTCGTAGCTGCAATTTCCCAACCTGGTAACATCCTGGTAAATCTCCCCATGTCCTCTCTTGTGCATCCTCTGTACAAAAGGCTGAGCCTCATCACTTCCCATCATGTGTGTACTTACACCTGAAAAATAGTGCTTGACGTAAAAACAGGCCTGGAGGACACATCCCTGGAGAGAGAAACTACATTTAACATTTTGTTTGCCCTGATTCTCCCCCCACAGATGCTGCCAGACATACTGAGTATTTCCAACATTTCCTGTTTTTATTTCAGATTTCAAGGCTCTGCAATATTTCTGCTCTGGGACCGAAAATGAATATTAGACTTCCATTTTAGTCCCTGGAATCCATTTGCACTGGGAATTAATATGTGAGATCATAGTGACTGATTATGAAGTCATGCGGAAGGTCGATACAATTTTATACAACATGTTTTGTACAGCAAAACTGCTGCACACTGATCTGAATTATTCTAAAAGGCTATATTAAAGATTCTATCTCGAAAGTCTGGACATATATTGGAAAACTAATGTTCCAGCTGTGCACGATGTTCCTGCCCTTAATTGCCAAACTTCTTACAGAGTCGTAAGGGGTGCTATGGGGGATATGATGGCTGGGAGAGATGCCAGCATTTATCTTAGCAACGCGATGCAAGTAATTTATTTCAAGCTGCCCTTTGCGGAGACAAAATACATCCTCACTGACCAAATGACACATGTGTGGGTTTTGAAGTATGATACACCACATCATGTATCTAATTAAAAAGCTATAGGTACAATATCGGGTTTCAGACATTGATTTATACAGAGCAATATGATGCATTGGACTTTTTCTTTGGCTCTGCTGATAATTGCGATAGGAGCAAGGAATGACACTAACAATTTCCTAATTATACTCACTGCAAAAGGAACGTTGAAAATACTTTGTTGATTTAAAAATATATACGGGGAAGGGTCCCACTGGTGGCTCCCTGCTGTTCTGAGTGCATAGCAGTGTGTGTAGCCCTGCCCGTCCTACAGCTGGCGAGTGAGGCCCCCTTGATGCCTCCATTAGATAACCATCCACACACCCTCCCCAATGGGTCACACTGATGTGACAAGAAAACCTATTCCAGAGTTCCATAGGAGGCAACCGGTTAAGCAAATGTAGGTTTCCCTTCTGACACCCTAGCTGAGGTGCCATTGAGCAGGGACGTAAAGGAAAACTTAGGAAAGGATACTTCAAAATGGTTGTTTAATACAAGTGCATAAATGGCTTTTAATGGATCTTAACAATTGTCTGAAATTTAACTTAGCAATGGGCAAGAAATGAAGCAACGCTTCAAAAGTATGAATGTATTTTAAGAGCTAGCTTGGATCCTGTAACATAATCAGATGTGAACAAAATCAAACAATATTTTAGCATCAAGTGGGGACGATCAAGAGCAAATGGGAGGAGGAGTTGGGGAGGGAAATAGGTTGGGGGCTGTGGTGTGAGATGCGGCGGGCTAACACAACCTCCTCCTGCACGAGGATGAGCTTGATTTAGTTCAAGGTGGTGCACAGGGCATACATGACTCGGGCGAGGATGAGTGGGTTCTTCCAGGGGATGGCCGATGGGGGTGAGAAGTGTGGACGGGGGCCGGCGAATCATGCGCCGATGGTTTGGGGCTGCGAGAAGGTGGAGAGCTATTGGAAAGCGGTGTTTAGGACGCTATCTAAGATAGTGGGGGGGGGGGGGGGGGAGGTGGAGGTGAAGCCAGACCCGATGGGGTGGCGATTTGTGGTATCTTGGAAGTGCCGGAGGGGAAGGGCCTTGCTAATTGCCCGGGGAAGGATCCTGATAAATTGGAGGTCAGGCATGCCGCCGGGGGTGATGGCTTGGCTGTGGATTTGTACAACTTTCTCCGGTTGGAGAAGATTAAGTTTGAGTTGAGGGGGTCAGAGGAGGACTTTGAGCTGCAGTGGGTGTTCATTTTTAAAATAAATTTAGCATACACAATCGATTTTTTTCCAATTAAGGGACAATTTAGCGTGGCCAATCCACCTACCCTGCACATCTTTGGGTTGTGGGGGCGAAACCCGCGCAGACACGGGGAGAATGTGCAAACTCCACACGGACAGTGACCCAGAGCCGGGTTCGAACCCGGGACCTCGGTGCCGTGAGGCAGCAATGCTAACCACTGCGCCACCGTGCGGCCCAGTGCAGTGGGTGTTCATGATGCTATTTGAGGACTTGTCATCGTGGGAGGGGATAAAAGGGGAAAAATTGTACAAACCGTGGATTGTGATTTTATGGACTGTGTATTTTGTATTTTGCTGTTGCTACATGTGTTTGGAATAAAATACCTAACAAAAAACAAGATTTGGCAACGTACAGTTGGACTATATCTCATTGTGTCTCCACATTGGTCTTTCAGGTCATTGTGATCTCTTCATGCCAAGAAAATTGTCATTGAAACCAGACCACAATGCTGTCACCAGAGCCACAGGGGAAATAATTTTCATTCATTCTAAGTCACTGGTTAAACTTAATTGATTCAACAAAAATGACTTGGAACGTAAGCTCGGGAAACACTAGTTTTTTCTAGACTCTTGATGAAGACCAGAATAGTCCACGTTGATTGAGTTAAAAAGCTGGCAAATACAGTAAAACCTGACCTTCAGATAACACGTTAACAGCAGTTTGATCAGCATCCGCAAGAGTGATGAAAAAAAGCAGTTTAATGTTTCCAGCAATACTCATGAGAACTGGCATTGCTTTGGAAATGCTAAAGGATTTTCTCTTTCCAATACTTCTTAATCAGTTGCGTTTTTATTGACTTTTACAATGTTATTTGATATATTAGCAAATCTCCTGTATCAATTCTGCCTGAAGCATGGTCATAGAATCCATGCATCATAGAATTGCTACAGTGGAGAAGGAGGCCTTTGGTTGTAGTGTTTAGCAGCTAACTTGGCCTGACTCTTTAAGATGCTCTTCAAATATTTCCCTTGGGGAACACAATTGCCAACTGTGATTAAATATTCCTGGAGGTTTCAACACATGACTTTTCCCCCACGCTCCAGCCATTAGTCGACCAACACATCCATCCTGGTGACGTGCTGCCTGCCTTCCTATGCTAATTGGAAAGGAAAAAGACCCATTACCCAACTGAATGATGCTTGACTTTCAGCCTAACCGACTTTCTTTCCCCCATTTTCAATAGTTTTTAGCTGGCAAAGAGAAGTGTTCAGAGAAAGTGACAAAATATCTATTTTTGAATGTATCAATGATTGCACACAGGGTTTCCCACAGCAGTGTCCCAAATTTGATCTTCAATTCCTGAAGACTCCAAGCCAATCAAAGAACAAAGAACAAATAACAATACAGCACAGGAACAGGCCCTTCGGCCCTCCAAGCCTGTACTGGTAATGATACCAACCTTGGTTAAAACCCTCAACACTTCCTTGTGCCGTATCCCTCCATACCCATCCTATCCATGAAAAATCCTGGACATTTGGCAAATCTAATGGGAAAATGGTCTAAAAGGTGGCGCTCAGGTAATTGTAGTTGCTGGTAAATTTCAGGTAAAATGTCTGCCTTTATTTTGCGGGACTGTTTTGCATCTGTGACATGGTTATTTACAAAAAAAAGATTCCTTTCTCCTACTAACAAAGCCGATGCGTAGACTGGACAGGGGAAACTCTTAATCCATCTCCTAATTTGCTCCAAAAACCAATCCATATTCAAACTGAATCCAATTCATGGTCTCCACAAGAGAGGCATGCAAGATCCAAGCTGACAGGAACAGTGATTACACCTGATTGCAAGCACATTCCTACTCCTGATCTTAGCCAAAAAGCAATTAATTGAATTGACATTCCAGCATGGTGGGATTTGAGCCTGAGACTGTAGAACATTAGTCTGGGTTCCGAATCCAGGGACATTAGCACTGCACCAGATAGTCATTAGCACATTTATCACAAATGAGTTAATAACTCAGTTTAACTAGTGCCCACAGAAACTTTACACACTGAACATGAACAATTCACGTTGGGGAATTGCCTTTGTTCAGTTTCACATCCCATTCCCAACTTTCCCTCGTGTTTGTCCGACTGTGAAAGACCATTGGGCTGGACCTTACGCTTCCTGTGGGGTGACGGAGATGGGATGGGAAATGGGAAGTCCGAATGGGAATGGGTATTTTCAGGCTTTCACCTCCGCCCTTGTGTCACCTCCTCATACCTGGCACAAGTCACTCCGAACATCCCTCCCCCCCACCATGTGCCCAGTGAAAAATGGAGCGGGCAATGAAAACTTGGGGTCAGTGGGGTCTTTAATAAGCTCCTCAGCTTGGTTAAATGTTTTCTTTTTCAAAATGGCGGTGGGTTTCTGAGTTCGGCACCTGCTACATCTTCGTTATTCTCGGAGGCTGACAGGCGGACGCTGGATTGCCAACCCAACATCATCCCACTGCATTATATCTGAGTGCGGGAGGGGGGGGGGGGACCGATCCACCCGATTGGTGATGGTAAAACCCAGCCCCATTTCTCCTCCTGGTATGGTTCAAATGGGGGCACTGGAGACGGCGCATAAAAGATTTATTGGAATGGTACAAAAACTGGGAGGTTATATCTGTCAGGAAAGATTGAGCAAGCAGGGATTGTTTTTTCCGAGATGAGGGAAGACAGAGGGGCACCCTAATCAAGGTCTTTAAGGTTAAGGGTTGATAGATGTAGAGGAGATGAATCCGCTCGAACGAGTGGCCAGAATTGTCGGCAAACTCATAAAATTTGGACGAATCAATCCAATAGGGAATTCAAGAGGAATATCTTTACCCAGAGAGTGGTGAGAATGTGGAACTCTAAAACACCGAGTTGAGGAACTAGTACGGATTAATTCAAGGGAAAGCTAGATAAAGACATGCGGGCGAAAAGGAGATGTTGATGGGGCACAATGGAGAAGGGTGTGGGGAGGGGTATGTGGAACATGAAGACCGGAATGGATGTATTGGTACAGTGAATGATTCCTGGACTGTTCATCTCCTGCATTAGACTGGAACTTACTGGACAGATGTAATTCTGGGTTCCATCCTGGGGCACAGTCTGACTTATTACAATCAGAGCAACACGCAAGTACCTCCTAATACTTTCTTTAAACTGCCGGATCTGCTAACTATAGATATCAAGTGGCTCTAAATATATATTTAATTACAGGATGGAGCGTGATTCCAATTTTGCTCAAAAAAAGGCAGAACGAGCAACACTGAGAACACATTTAAGGGACAAGTACAGGCTCCCAAAGGTAAGCTACTTATTTTCGCAGTGCTAATAATGTCAATTGGATCATTTGGTTCAATATTTCTGGAGTTTATTAGGATAATGCTGTCACTGTTCAACTCCACGGGTAATATGTTCTGACCTGTGCTGTTGCTATTCATGTACTTAATGTCCTCATACTACATTTCCCTATGCGCATTTTTAATGTCACTATTAACTGTAATCGTTGGAAACAATAACACTACAAATCTTTTATTTAGAATTCCTGGTGGACCTAATGATTCTTGTTTTAGGTTTTATTGAGCAATGCACTCCCTCGTGAGAACATGAAACAATAGGTGAAGAACATTCAAGATCATTCATTCCTCCAATATCTCAACTCGCCATTCAACTAGCTGGATGGATCCACAACTGGCTGGGCCATAAAAGACAGAGGGTAGCAGTGGAAGGGTGTTTTTCCAAATGGAGGTCTGTAACTAGTGGTGATCCGCAGGGATCAGTACTGGGACCTCTGCTCTTTGTAATATATATAAATAACTTGGAAGAAAACTGGCGGGTCTGATTAGCAAGTTTGCGGATGATACTAAGATTGCAGGAGTTGCGGATAGTGATGAAGATTGTCAGAGAATACAACAGGAAATAGATAGGCTGCAAAATTGGGCAGAGAAATGGCAGATGGAATTTAACCCGGACAAATGCGAGGTGATGCATTTTGGTAGATCCAATTCAGGTGGGAGCTATAAAATAAATGGCAGAACCATCAGGAGCAAAGAGACACAGAGCGATCTGGGTGTGCAGGTCCACAGATCCTTAAAAGTGGCAGCACAGGTGGAAATGGTGGTAAAGAAAGCATTTGGCATGCTTGTCTTCATGGGACGGGGTATTGAGTATAAAAGCTCGAAACTTATGATACAATTATATAAAATGTTGGTTAGGCCACATTTGGAATACTGTGTCCAATTCTGGTCACCGCACTATCAGAAGGACGTGGAGGCTTTGGAGAGAGTGCAGAAAAAGTTTACCAGGATGTTGCCTGGTATGGAGGGTATTAGCTATAAAGAGCGATTGAATAAACTGGGATTGTTCTCCCGAGAGAGACGGAGGCTGAGGGGGCGACCTGATAGAGGTTTATAAAATGATTAGGGGTATAGATAGGGTGAACAGTTGGAGGCTTTTCCCAGGGCGCAAATGACAATTACAAGGGGGCACAAGTTTAAGCTGCGGGGAGAAAGGCTCAGTGGTGATGTGCGGGGTAAAATTTTTTTACACAGAGGGTGGTGGTGGCCTGGAATGCACTGCCAAGTGAGGTGGTTGACCAGATACATTAGCGACCTTTAAGAGATATCTGGACAGGCACATGAACAGACGGGTTATAGAAGGTTACAGGCGGTTAGTCTGATAGGACACGTGATTGGCGCAGGCTAGGAGGGCCAAAGGGCCTGTTCCTGTGCTGTATTGTATTTTGTTCTTTGTACTTTTTAACGCCATAGCGAATCCCACCTTTCATTCCATTTCCTCACCTGGTAGATCATTCTAAATGTTTATGAACACGTTGGGAACTTTAAAAAAAAGTCGATCTTAAGCAAGCTTTTCAACTATTCAATCATGTGTCCCCTTGTCCTACTGGTCTGTCTTACCTGGAAGTATTATTCCTGACTCATTGTTTTAACACGTCACACAGGTGGACAAGGTTCCTCCTTGACTATCTTCATTCCATCTCACAATGCCTATGCTACTCTAACCTTTCTTCAGGACTGAGACATGGAGAAAGACTGGATCGACTGGGCTTGTACTCACTGGGGTTTAGAAGAATGAGAGGGGATCTCATAGAAACATATAAAATCCTGATGGGACTGGACAGGCCAGACATGGGAAGAATGTTCCCCACGTTGGGGACATCCAGAACTAGGAGTCACAGCCTATGAATAAGGGGTAAGCCATTCAGGACTGAGATGAAGAAGAACCTCTTCTCTCAGAGAGGGCTGGTTCAGCACAGTGGGCTAAGACAAGTGGCTTGTAATGTAGAACAAAACCAGCAGCGCGGGTTCAATTCCCATTCCAATCCCCCCGAACAGGTGCCGGAATGTGGCAACTAGCGGATTTTCACAGTAACTTCATTGTGACAATAAATTATTATTATTAGTTGTGCAATGATGTTGGTTTCTTTATGCCCATGTAAGGTGTAAGAAGAAGAATTTGTTTGTTAATCAAATATGCTTATAAAATATAATAATAATCTTTATCGTCACAAGTAGGCTTACATTAACACAGCAATGAAGTTACTGTGAAAAGCCCCATGTCACCACTTTCCGTCGCCTGTTTGGGTACACGGAGGGAGAATTCAGAATGTCCAATTCACCGAATTTCGGGACCCGTGGGAGGAAACTGGAGCACTCGGAGGAAACCCACGCAGACACAGGGAGAACATGCAGACTCCACACAGACAGTGACCCAAGCCGGGAATCGAACTTGGGACCCTGACGCTGTGAAGCAACAGTGCTAGCCACTGTGCTACCGTGCTGCCCGTATGATTAATTCAGTAATAAATTTGAGCTAAAAATATGAGAAATAGGAGGAGTAGGCTATATATTCCCTCGAGCCATTTCAACCATTCAATAATATCACTGCTGATCTGATCTTTGCCCGATCCACTTTCCTCCCTGTTCCCCATGCCCCTTGAAGCACTGACACCTGGTTAATTTCTGATTTATGTGAAGGGGGAGCTTAGTTACCCAATTAAGGATAATCAGTTTCAAGGCCGAGGAAAAAAATTAGTTTGAATGAAGCATAGGGCCACGTCTACTTGGTTGAAAAAGATAACAAACACATTTGTGTTTTAGTCCAGAGTTAATCCATTCAAAACCACGATGTTAAATAGGTTGTTAAAATAGCCACAAAAGGATTTTGTGTGAAAGTAGAGACTGATACCGTACACGATGATCGCAACCCATTGAGACCAACGCAGTGAGCGTGAGGAGAGACGAAATAGTGTGTGCCACAGGGACAATGATTTGAAAGAGTTGATGCGGAGGCTTTAAGCCATTTTATGATGCCACCATGTAACTGTTGTGGTGGCAGTGTAATTGTTGCAAACCCCACTCACAAGTGTGCAATTGAATTTTGCAGTCCTGACCAACCTGTATCCCTCGATCAAAATCGCCACATCAGATATTCTGCTCATGATCTCATTGCTGTTTGTCGGAGCTTACTGTGCGCAAATTAACTGCGGCATTTCCTACATTACAAAAGTGACTACACTTCAGAAGTACTTTCCCCCCCAAAAATGTATTTTATTACAAACATGTATCAAAACAGGTTACTGCAAATAATCACCCCAGGCAACATACTTCCCAACAATCAACTATATAGTCTGTACAAATCTTTTCCCGTTTTCACCCCCCCCCCCCCCCCCCCTCATGGTGAACAGCTCCTTAAACACGGTCACAAATATCCCCCACCTTTCCTCAAAACCCCATGAAGAGCCTCTTAACTCATACTTTATCTTCTGCAACTGCAGGAAGTCGTACAGGTCACCCAACCGTGTCGCTGCCCCCGGTGGCGATGCCAACCGCCGCTCCAATAGAATTTGCCGCCATGCAATCAGAGAGGCAAAGGCCATGACATCGGCCTTCCTCCTCTCCATGAGCTCCGGCTTCTCTGAAACCCCAAATATCGCCCCCAAGGGGTCCGGGTCCACTCCCTCCTCCACTGCCCTGGCTAAGACCGTGAACGCTCCCGCCCAGAATCTTCCCAATTTTTCACAACCCCAAAACATGTGTGCGTGATTCACTGGCCCCCGCCCACACCTCTCACACTCATCTGCTGCCCCTTGAGAGAACCCACTCATTCTCGCCCGAGTCATTTGCACCCTGTGCACCACCTTAAACTGTATCAGGCTCATCCTTGCACAGGAGGAGGTCCCTTTTACCCTATTCAGTGCCTCACTCCATACTCTCCAATTGATCTCCCCTCCCAACTCCCCTTCCCATTTCTCCTTGATCTTCACCATCCGCTCATCTCCCTGCTCCCCCAGCACTTCAGAAGTACTTGGCAATGCCCTAGGATTGTGGTTTAATCATTTGAGTTCTATCTTTCTCTGTTTTTTACAGTATGGTGTAGGACCCCCATGACCACGGCAGATACACAAACTACATTAGATACTAATTATAATTAGTTATAATTAGGGATAAAATGATTTCCTATCCAGCAAGATAGGATGTGAAAGCTCGTGTACAATGAAGTCGTAGCTGGTCAACGCTACGAAAGGGGAGAAAATTATATTCTATAAATTGAATGAAAAGATTAAGAAGATAGGTGTAATGGTTTAATTTGCCCTGTGAGGCCATACCTGGTGTAAGTTTTGAGTTAACCTAATGTAGGGGACTGGGGGGGGGGGGAGGGGTGGGGAAGGTGGAAGACCATACACAGCATGCGAAAGGTACATCCAGACGATTATTTAAAAGTAAACTGTGAGGAGATCTAGAGAGACAGATTCACATTTGGGGAGAGGCAAATTCTGGATCAATTTCTCTTCCCACAGAGTGGCCAACATTTCGACAGGGCCTTAGGGTAAGTAGTGCCATTGAAAACGCTGGTGGAATTGGATGTGATGATAAGGGGACCATTGGCTTTTCAAATTGAGTGACGAAAGGTGCGTTGATTCATTATCCCCTGTACAAAGAACAAAGAACAGCACAGGACCAGGTCCTTCGGCCCTCGAAGCCTGCGCCGACCATGGTACCTGCCTGAATTAAATAGTATTTACTGACAGGGTCCGTATCCTTCCATTCCCACCCTTTTCATATATTTGTCTAGATGCCCCATAAATGCCGCTATCGTACCTGCTCCCACCACCTCCCCAGGCAGCACGTTCAATACATTTACCACCCTCTGTGTAAAAAAAACTTGCCTCCCACATCTGTTCTAAACTTTTCCCCACGCACTTTAAACCTCTGTCCCCTAGTTCTTGACTCTCCTACCCTAGAAAAGAGCTTCTGACTAGTTTTAATCTGGCCTTGCACTCATTCCAAGCTCAGGATGTTTGTAATTGCATGAACTCTTCAAATGAGACTTCCGAACATTTAATTATAGCAGTCAGAACATGTTGCCATATCATTTGCATGAAATATGCAAACATATCATGAAAAAAGCAGAAGGTAGTGTATGGAGCAATGGGTAGAGACATGAAGGATATTGGAACCAGAAGGCACAGATCAGGAGTGTGATGGAATACTCCCCACTTGCCAGGATGAGTGCAGCTCCAGCAACACTGAAGAAGCTCAATACCTTCCACGTCAAAACCCCTTGTCTGATCAGCACCCCACCCACCAAACTATACATTCAAACGCACCTCCACCGACGCACAGTGGCAGCCCTGTGTGCCATCTACAAGATGCACTGCAGCAACTCGCCAAGCCTCCTTCAACAGCACCTCCCAAACCTGCGACCTCCACCACCTAGAAGGGCAAGAGTAGCAGACACGCAGTCACACGGAAACCCCACCAACTGCACATTCCCCTCCAAGCCACACACCAGCCTGACTTGTAACTCTATCACCGTTCCGTCACCGTCAGTGGGTCAAAATCCTGGAATTCCCTCCCTAACAGCACTGTGAGTGTACCTACACCACAGGGATTGCAGCGGTTCAAGAAGGCGGCTCGTCACCACCTTTTTGAGGGCAATCAGGAGCTCGCAATAAATGTTGGCCTCGTCAATGAAGCCCACATCCCATGAAGGCGGGAACAAAAAAGACACTTTTGAGTTAAAAATTCAAATTGGCCAAATTGTCTGCAGGTGGTCCGAAACTAGGGAAGGCGGCAAATTCGGAGGACATAGCTCAAATTACAGAGTGATTTGATGAAACATAAGGGGCGGGATTCTCCACTCCCGCGCCAAAGTGGCCACGCCGTCGTGAACGCCGTCGTGAAACGGCCCCGATCCCGACCGATTCAGGCCCTGACAATGGGCCAGTATCGGGGCCGCGTCATCTACATGCGCCAGGCCTTGTCGCCCGCGTAAAGGCGGCGCCGCATAGATGACGCGGCCGGCGCCGCATAACTGGCGTCATCCGCGCATGCGTGGTTGCCGTCCTCTCTAAGTCCGCCCCGCAAGAAGATGGCGGACAGATCTTGCGGGGCCGCGGAAGGAAGGAGGTCCTCCTTCAGAGAGGACGGCCCGACGATCGGTGGGCACCGATCGCGGGCCACCCCACATTTGAGGTACCCTCCCCCGGTGCAGGATCCCCCCTCGCCCCCCCCCCCCCCCGCAGGCCGCCCCCCACAGCGTTCACGCACCGTTCACGACGGCAGCGACCAGGTGTGGACGGCGCCGGGGGGAACCCGCCGTTTTGGCCTGGCCGCGGGGCCTGAGAATAGCGGGGGTGCCGGAGAATCACCATTTTGTGTGTCTCCGGTGATTCTCCGGCCTGCGGCCCGCGGAACTCGACCGGGCCGTTCCCGCCGCTCGGGAGAATCGCGGGAGGGCGTCGGTCCAGCGTCCCGGGAAATTTTGGCGGCCCAGGCCATTCTCCCAACCGGCGCGGGAGTGGAGAATCCCGCCCAAGATATCAGAAAAAAGTTGATGATGCCAGTGACGCTGACATTCCAGGAAAGATGTGCAGGGTGTTATGGGCCAGGGCTCAGAAACACCAAAGGGGATTATGAAGCTCACCTGACCTATAACCTTTCTGTTGAATTTGGCGAGGATGAGCACAAGAGCGTTCACTTCAGATGTGATTCATCAGACTTCCGAGGCACTTTTATCAAAACAAAGTTTATTATAAGAATGTAGTTAACATACATAAAATGTTTAGCAAGAATTTATTATCAATTACAAACATGAAACAACACACAACATCTACAGTAATCTATGTATATAACTCTTAATGAATCCTCCTTAGTAACTGTTCCAATTCAATACAAAATCCAATAAACCAAAACCCCTTGCAAAGGCGTGGCCCAGCACACGGTAATCTCACTTGAATGGGACTGGTCCTTTCCCTGAGATTCTGATCTAGCCTCCAACCAGCACATTCAAAACCCCTTCCGGGAAGCAACTCTATCTTTAAAGCTACCAAGGCAGTTTGTCACACCCAATGTGCTTTCAAGTTCACTGGAACAGCTTTAAAATAAAAACAGGGACAACAGGGAAACTTCTTGCAGTCCAAACCAACAAACCAAAAATGAAACCAAAACACTAAACCCTCTCTCACCTGACAGCCACAGCCCAGCTCCACCCACAAATGACATCACTGAAGCCGTGCTACAAGCCATGTGGTAAGACAAAACCTTTCTTAAAGGGACACTCACGTGACAAGGGTAGGTGGGGTTATGGGGATAGGGTGGGCGAGTGGGCCTGGGTAGGGTGCTCTTTCGGAGGGTCGGTGCAGATTCGATGGGCCAAATGGCCTCCTGCTCTGTGGGGATTCTATGGAAGAAACCCGTGAATCTCACAGTCATAAGTTGAGTTTGTTCATTTATAATTAGTCAGTATTTTTAATAGACTTAATTAGCACGGTAGCACAGCGGTTAGCACTGTGGCTTCACAGCGCCAGGGTCCCAGGTTCAATTCCCGGCTTGGGTCACTGTCTGTACGGAGTCTGCACGTTCTCCCCGTGTCAGCGTTGGTTTCCTCCGGGTGCTCCGGTTTCCTCCCACAAGTCCCGAAAGACGTGCGTGTTGGGTGAATTGGACATTCTGAATTCTCCCTCCGTGTACCCGAACAGGCGCCGGAATGGATATTTCACAGTGACTTCATTGCAATGTAAGCCTACTTGTGACAATAAAGATTATTGAATTAAATTAGATTGAAGTTATTTAAAAATAAATAACATTGCATTCTTGCGTCCAGGAGGAGGCCATTTGGCCCATCGGGTCTGCAGCGACCCTCCGAAGAGCACACTACCTATGCCCACTCTCCCACCCTATCCTCATAACCCCATATACCCTGCACATCTTTCATGGAATGTCAGCGCCACTGTCTTCTTGTCTTCCATGAGATCCTCTTCACTTCTCGCTGCTTGTGACCCTCTCTGAGCTCCATAATTAAACGGCCACCTTGCAAACCTTCCCCCACTGACCATATATTTTGTAAGCTGATCTGGGGTTGGGGGTTTTATCTCGAGTAGAATGCCATCTGTCCATTGCTTCAGATCATTAATCCTTTTCAATGTAATTAAAATGAAATGTCACGGGATCCCGGACTCATCCACCCGGGACACGCCCACTTCAGCTGGAACATCAGCCTCAGTTTTAACCATCCCCCCCCCCCCCCCTCCCCCCCAGCCTGATGGATTTTAGGCGGGCAGGTGGTGGAGAGAGAGATTCCCCCAATCTCCTCTCTGTGCCCCCATCGGAACGACTGCACTTTTAACTTTGGAGAGGAGCGAAAAGACAAATGTCCTCCTGGGGTAGAAATGCTGCCCTTGGATACAGGTCCACAGGTCACTGAAAGGGGCAACACAGGTGGAGAAGGTAGTCAAGAAGGCACACGCCATGCTTGCCTTCATTGGCCGGGGCATTGAGTATAAGAATTGGCAAGTCATGTTGCAGCTGTATAGAACCTTAGTTAGGCCACACTTGGAGAATAGTGTTCAATTCTGGTCGCCACACTACCAGAAGGATGTGGAGGCTTTAGAGAGGGTGCAGAAGAGATTTACCAGAATGTTGCCTGGTATGGAGGGCATTAGCTATGAGGAGCGGTTGGAAAAACTTGGTTTGTTCTCACTGGAACGACGGAGGTTGAGGGGCGACCTGATAGAGGTCAACAAAATTATGAGGGGCATAGACAGAGTGGATAGTCAGAGGCTTTTCCCCTGGGTAGAGGGGTCAATTACTAGGGGGCATGGGTTTAAGGTGCGAGGGGCAAGGTTTAGGGGAGATGTACGAGGCACGTTTTTTACGCAGAGGGTAGTGGGTGCCTGGAACTCGCTGCCGGAGGAGGTGGTGGAAGCAGGGACGATAGTGACGTTTAAGGGGCATCTTGACAAATATATGAATACGATGGGAATAGAGGGATACGGACCCAGGAAGTGTAGAAGATTGTAGTTTAGACGGGCAGCAAGGTCGGCACGGGCTTGGAGGGCCGAAGGGCCTGTTCCTGTGCTGTACTTTTCTTTGTTCTTTGTTCCTTGGATGCGCAAGCCTCAACTGCCCCAGAGCACCATCCACCCAATTGCGATCATCTCTGAATCCCCCCCGCCCCTCCCCCACTCGCCACATCCCCTGAATTAAGAGCAGCAAAGATGCAGTTGGGGCGGGGGGGGGGGGGGGGGGGGGTGGTATCGTGTATCAGGACAAAATAGGTGAAGCTTATCGAGAACTTGAGAATCGCTGAATAAAGACGCTTTGTCCAAGCTTTTCAATCAGTCACGTTCAACTGCCGCATCTCCCATGGCAACACCTCTACCAATCAGAATCCATTTGCCAACCAATCATCCCCCCCGCGCCCCCTTCTCACACTGTAGAAAGTTGTCGTTTCCCCTGGCATTTGCATTCTGGAGATTGTGCTGATGGATGCAGGATGAAAAACTTCGACAAGATGTCTTTTTTCAGCCATCCTCCAGTTTCTGTGCGCCCCGACGACTCCTTCGAGAGAACAATGGGCCGAGCATTCGGATGAACAATGAGCATAGTCCGATCAGTGAAATAGAGAATGAACCTTCCTCTACTAGAAATCTTTCAGGAGCTGAATGTTTAAGTTTGCTGGAGAACTGCCGGGAGTGTGTTTGATGGATCGTGAAGGGGGAGGGCTCAGGATCCCGCGATTGAGAGGCTAATTAAAAGGTAGTCCAACACCTGGAGCAGAAACAATTCCAACCTTGTTATTTGACTTTGAATGTCAAGTTGAACTGATGTGGATAGTAATTTACTGAATTCAATCCCTGTCAAGGAAAACGTTGTCTTATTTGGCCTATTAATAACCAAGGCAATTAGCTTCTTGCTCTCCTTACAGCTGATCATATGTAATCATGTATGTTTGTACAGAGGAAATTGGCTGCGTTATGTCATTAAGTCGAAGCGTGAATTTATGCGACAGCCAGAGAACAAACTGTAATGAGTCAGGCTTCAAAGCGTGGTGAACGTTTCAATGAATCTTTCTTCCCAGAGTGAATTAGACGAGAGCCAGATCCAATTGGCTGGCAGCGACGTGGAGCTGCCCAAAGAGCTGGCCAAAATGATCGAGGAGGATAACGAAGAGGAGGCGGAGAAGGACTCTGTGTTGGGGCAGCTGTCCAGCATCCCGAACCTTGACCTCGACACCTTGAAGGACAAGGCTCAAGCAACTCTAGAAGACATCAAGCAAACGGCTGAAAAGTGTTGCGTCATGTGAGCGAAGTAAAGAAAGGGGGACTGCTTTTCACAATGTTCACAGCCAGGCGGAGGAAGTGTTCCAGTGACCCACAGAAATAAAAAAGCCACAGCGAATAAAATGCAATAATTGTTTAGGCACAAATTAGCTGCAGTTTGCAAAACTTTGGCTTTACAATTTACGCACCAGTGAGTAATTCATCAGAACATAAAGAATAGGAGTAGAGACAGGGTCTGTCGAGCCTGCTTCGCCATTCAATACGATCATGGCCAATGTCAGGTTCAATTCGATTTCCCCACCCACTCCCCGTACCCCTTAATTTCCTGAGAGATAAAACATCTATCTGTCTATCCCAGCCTTAAAAATTCAATGATGGAGCATCCGCAATCCTCCAGGGTGGAGAATTCCAAAAATTCACACCCCTTTGAGTGAAGAAATTGCTCCTCATCTCATTCCGAAATATGATCGGCCCCCTTATCTGACTGTGCATCACCCTCCCCCCCTCCACATGTTTTAGATTCACTAACAAGCGCAACAATCTCTCAGCGTCCACCCTATCAATCCCCTTCAGCACGTCGAAACATTCTGGCTTATTCTGACCTCATAGAATTTACAGTACAGAAGGAGACCATTCGGCCCATTGAGTCTGCACCGGTCCTTGGAAAGAGCACCCCACTTAAGCCCACACCTCCGCCCTATCCCCATCTAACCTTTTGGGACACTAAGGGCAATTTAGCATGGCCAATTCACCTAACCTGCACAACTTTGGACTGTGGGAGGAAACCAGAGCACCCGGAGGAAACCTACGCAGACACGGAGAGAGCGTGCAGCTGCCTCACAGACAGTCGCCCAAGCTGTGAAGCAACAGTGCTAACCACTGTGCTACCATGCTGACCTGAGCTCTGGTTTCTGTTCCCGCACCTAGTGATGCACTAAGGCAGGCTTTCATCCATTTCCATAGCTAGTAATTCCCGGAATAGGTCGCTAATCTGTTGCCAGGGGCTTATAGCTTTAGGGCGCCACTCCACATCAAGCGTGATTGACCAGGAGTCTCTCCCACTCTTACCGCCAGCCATTGGCGTGTTTGAAGGTTGACACGCTCAACCTGTTTGGCCACATAATGAACGCACCTTGGCCTTCAGGTCCTGGGGTGGGACTTGAACCCGGAGCGTCTGGCTCCGAGATGGAAGCACTAACCCACTGCACCACAGGATTTCTGCATTTCTCTGCTTCCAATATTTCATTTTGCAAGACTGTGCAATGCAGGCTTGAAATACCTGAAGATGGGACACAAACCTTGGTTAACAGCTGTCGCTTCCCCTCGATTGAAAGAACAAAGAACAAAGAAATGTACAGCACAGGAACAGGCCCTTCGACCCTCCAAACCCGTGCCGACCATGCTGCCCGACTAAACTACAATCTTCTACACTTCCTGGGTCCGTATCCTTCTATTCCCATCCTATTCATATATTTGTCAAGATGCCCCTTAAATGTCCCTATCGTCCCTGCTTCCACTACCTCCTCCGGTAGCGAGTTCCAGGCACCCACTACCCTCTGCGTAAAAAACTTGCCTCGTACATCTACTCTAAACCTTGCCCCTCTCACCTTAAACCTATGCCCCCTAGTAATTGACCCCTCTACCCCGGGGAAAAGCCTCTGACTATCCACTCTGTCTATGCCCCTCATAATTTTGTATACCTCTATCAGGTCTCCCCTCAACCTCCTTCCATCCAGTGAGAACAAACCGAGTTTATTCAACCGCTCCTCATAGCTAATGCCCTCCATACCAGGCAACATTCTGGTAAATCTCTTCTGCACCCTCTCTAAAGCCTCCACATCCTTCTGGTAGTGTGGCGACCAGAATTGAACACTATACTCCAAGTGTGGCCTAACTAAGGTTCTATACAGCTGCAACATGACTTGCCAATTCTTATACTCAATGCCCCGGCCAATGAAGGCAACCATGCCGTATGCCTTCTTGACTACCTTCTCCACCTGTGTTGCCCCTTTCAATGACCTGTGGACCTGTACTCCTAGATCTCTTTGACTTTCAATACTCTTGAGGGTTCTACCATTCACTGTATATTCCCTACCTGCATTAGACCTTCCAAAATGCATTACCTCACATTTGTCCGGATTAAACTCCATCTGCCATCTCTCTGCCCAAGTCTCCAGACAATCTAAATCCTGCTGTATCCTCCGACAGTCCTCATCGCTATCCGCAATTCCACCAACCTTTGTGTCGTCTGCAAACTTACTAATCAGACCAGTTACATTTTCCTCCAAATCATTTATATATACTACAAAGAGCAAAGGTCCCAGAACTGATCCCTGTGGAACACCACTGGTCACAGCCCTCCAATTAGAAAAGCATCCCTCCATTGCTACTCTCTGCCTTCTATGGCCTAGCCAGTTCTGTATCCACCTTGCCAGCTCACCCCTGATCCCGTGTGACTTCACCTTTTGTACTAGTCTACCATGAGGGACCTTGTCAAAGGCCTTACTGAAGTCCATATAGACAACATCTACTGCCCTACCTGCATCAATCATCTTAGTGACCTCCTCGAAAAACTCTATCAAGTTAGTGAGACACGACCTCCCCTTCACAAAACCGTGCTGCCTCTCACTAATACGTCCATTTGCTTCCAAATGGGAGTAGATCCTGTCTCGAAGAATTCTCTCCAGTAATTTCCCGACCACTGAAGTAAGGCTCACCGGCCTGTAGTTCCCGGGATTACCCTTGCTACCCTTCTTAAACAGAGGAACAACATTGGCTATTCTCCAGTCCTCCGGGATATCCCTGAAGACAGCGAGGATCCAAAGATTTCTGTCAAGGCCTCAGCAATTTCCTCTCCAGCCTCCTTCAGTATTCTGGGGTAGATCCCATCAGGCCCTGGGGACTTATCTACCTTAATATTTTTTAAGACACTCAACACCTCGTCTTTTTGGATCTCAATGTGACCCAGGCTATCTACACCCCCTTCTCCAGACTCAACATCTACCAATTCCTTCTCTTTGGTGAATACTGATGCAAAGTATTCATTTAGTACCTCGCCCATTTCCTCTGGCTCCACACATAGATTCCCTTGCCTATCCTTCAGTGGGCCAACCCTTTCCCTGGCTACCCTCTTGCTTTTTATGTACGTGTAAAAAGCCTTGGGATTTTCCTTAACCCTATTTGCCAATTACTTTTCGTGACCCCTTCTAGCCCTCCTGACTCCTTGCTTAAGTTCCTTCCTACTTTCCTTATATTCCACGCAGGATTCGTCTGTTCCCAGCCTTTTAGCCCTGACAAATGCCTCCTTTTTCTTTTTGACGAGGCCTACAATATCACTCGTCATCCAAGGTTCCCGAAAATTGCCGTATTTATCTTTCTTCCTCACAGGAACATGCCGGTCCTGTATTCCTTTCAACTGCCACTTGAAAGCCTCCCACATGTCAGATGTTGATTTGCCCTCAAACATCCGCCCCCAATCTATGTTCTTCAGTTCCCGCCAAACATTGTTATAATTAGCCTTCCCCCAATTTAGCACATTCATCCTCGGACCACTCTTATCCTTGTCCACCAGTACTTTAAAACTTACTGAATTGTGGTCACTGTTACCGAAATGCTCCCCCAGTGATAGGGCAATTCAATGTCAGAAAATGGTCATTGTGATAATAATAGGCTAACTTTACCTAATTTGCAAGTTGCTTAGTTGTTTTGTGCTGCAGACTAATGAATGAAAAACACAGTAACAATGGTATTGGATTGTTCCCACTCTGTCCATTTCCAAAGGAGCTCCTGCTGTGAATCTGAATACCTGTTCGATAATTGATGCACCAATTAGATGATGCAGGAGGCTTTTACATTTTTTTCTGCAGGTTGTGGGGGTTGCCGACAAGATCAACATGTGGGTCTGCAGTCACATGTAGGCCAGACCGGGTGAGGTCAGCAGATTTCCTTCCCTAAAGGACATCAGTGAACCAGATGGGTTTTTAATGACGAGAGGTGGAGTGGTGGGTGGGGACTCCCTCATTTTCCCACCTCTGCCCCAATAAATGCCGGGCTGAATTTGCCTTCTCGCCCCGCAGCCAATTGAGATCACTAAATGGGTAATTAATGTCCTCTTAAGGGCCTCACCACATCGTCACCCCATCAGGGGTATTCACCAGATGGTGGGCTCCCACAGTCCAAAGATGTGCAGGTTAGGTGGATTGGCCATGCTAAATTGCCCCTTAGTGTCCAAAAGGTTGGTGGGGATACTGGGTTACGGGGATAGGGTGGAGGCGTGGGCTTAAGTAGGATGCTCTTTCGGCGGCACGGTGGTGCAGCGGTTAGCACTGCTGCCTCGCGGCGCTGAGGACCCGGGTTTGATCCCGGCGTCAGGTCACTGTCCATGTGGAGTTCGCACATCCTCCCCGTGCTTGCGTGGGTCTTGCCCCCACAATCCCAAAAGAAGCGCACACTAGACGGATTGGTCACGCTAAATTGCCCGATAATTGGGGGGGGGGGGGGAAATAATTGGGTACTCTAAATTCATTTTTAAAAAGCTCTTTCCAAGGGCTGGCGCAGACTCGATGAGCCGAATGGGCCTCCTTCTGCACCGTAGGGATTCTATGATTCTACGATCAAGCGGGAAGCCCAAAAGAAAGTCAGGGCTGCTTGCAGGCTTCTTGGGGAGGGTTGGGGGTGGGGGGGGGGGGGGGGGGGGTGGGGGGGGGTGGGGGGGGTGGGGGGGGGGGGGTGGGGGGGGTGGGGGGGGGTGGGGGGGGGCGGAATTGTTCCTGTTAACCATCATGTGCATGATGCAGGAAAAGTTATAGTGGGGACCATTGGCTTGTTTCCCAGCTTTCCACCTCTTCCAGTGATGTGGACAACCACTGGAGTTCAGTCCTCTAGCAGGTTTCGGCAAGAGATCGGGTGGGTGGGTGGGGGCAAAGTTCGAGGGTGTATTGGGTCTTTCCTAACCCTGTCCTTGTCCACATTCACTTTATGGCAGTGGGTCACTGGACGGCGATGGGAGCAAAGAAAGCGTGATGATTCTCTTCTCCACCCACCTTGCACACACCCAGGGGTCCGTATCCCAGGTTGGTGGAAGATCAGTCAGGGTTTTCAAATGCGCCGTGGAATCTCTGACCTTTTTTTCCATGTGCTGTTCCTTCTGGTATGAATAAATTATAAAGCGACTCAGTAGTTAATCATGAAAGATCTGTGTCTGTCCTGCAAATTCTATGTAATTATTAATTAAATTCACGCTGTGAACTGGACCTCTCGACAAATGGTCAATAAACCATTTTCTCAATAAAGGATTCAAAGTCTTTGGGGTGCGTTATGTGTGTGCGTGTGTGTCAATTACTAAGCAAGGTTCTGTGTATTCAGCTGTACTATTGCATAACTGATACTTAAGGGGGAATTTTAACCTCCGAGACAGGTAGGTTTGGGGAAGTGGAGTTAAAATCTGACCAGTAGCACGGTAGCATTGTGGATAGCACAATTGCTTCACAGCTCCAGAATCCCAGGTTCGATTCCGGCTTGGGGCACTGTCTGTGCGGAGTCTGCACATCCTCCCCGTGTGTGCGTGGGTTTCCTCCGGGTGCTCCGGTTTCCTCCCACAGTCCAAAGATGTGCAGGTTAGGTGGATTGGCCATGATAAATTGCCCTTAGTGTCCAAAATTGCTCTTAGGGGTGGGGTTACTGGGTTAAGGGGATAGAGTGGAGGTGTTGAACTTGGGTAGGGTGCTCTTTCCAAGAGCCGGTGCAGACTCGATGGGCCGAATGGCCTCCTTCTGCACTGCAAATTCTATGTTAATCTATGAGTTTGATTCCAAAGCTGCCTCTAACCTGCCCCAGTTCCGACTTTCATTGGATCTGGAAGGTTGGGAGCCTGGCGTTCCCGCTCCAAGGAGAAAAGTTTGAAATTGAAACATGGTGATAATCCTCATCGCCAATCGGTTCTTCATCTCTGACCCTGATCGGACGTGCCTTTGGGGAATCCTGGCAGCTTCAACGAGGTAAGGATTTTGCAGATTCAGGAGGGAGCGAGCTTTTGCAGCCAGCTTCTAGTCAAAGGTACCAGCCTGCAGAATGGCCCCAGTTAGTCACCCGCCCACCAGGCCTCTGATCGCATGACCAGGCCTCCACTATCCACCCTCCCACACACCATAGAGCTGAGGTTACCCCCCCCCCCCCCCATGCCAATCCCAACCTTCCTGCCCTTATTCCAGACCCCAGATCCTCCAGTTAATAACCCCCCCCCCCCCCACCAGCACGCCCATCCTCACCTCCCGATCATCTCCCCCCATCCTCACTCCCCAAACACCCATAAGACGTACGAGCAGAATTGGGCCATTCGGCCCATCGAGTCTGCTCCTTAATTCATGACTGATCTGATATGATAATCCTCAACTCCACTTTTCTGCTTTCTCCCCTTAACCCTTGATTAAAAATCTGTCTCTCACTCAGACACATCTGCTGTGACTGGAAACCAAGTCTGTCACTTTGTTAAAACTCCCCATTTTCTGGGTTTACTGCGATTTTCTGACTCAGTGAATCAGTTGGGACAATATTCAGCCCTAATGTAGTTCTATGGGCTCTTCTGCCTTGACATTATCTCATCATTTCCCGTCTCTCCCTCGTTCTCTCTCTCTGATGCTGACTGACCTCGATCAGCAGTCCTGTTCCTTAGATTTATATCGAATTACAGGCGTTCCCAGTTTTCCCCCTATCCCAGGGTGTCTCTTGCCTTGCGAGGAACATTTCCTCTCTCGTGGGTCAATTTAAAAAGTTACAATTCTCATCCTTGTTTTCAAATCCCCCCCCACGGACTCTGCCCCCCCCCTCCCCCCCTCCCCTCTCCTCCCCTCCACTCCCCTCTCCCCCATCTCTGTAACCTCTTCCAGCCCTACGTCTCTCTGTGATCTCTGCACGCCTCCTTCAATTCTGGCATCAGACATTTAATCTCTTCAATGCCTTAAGCTGCTTGGGCCTTGAGCTCTGGTGTCCCCTCACTGGACCTCTCCACCACTCTCTCTCTTGCCCACTCTCCTTTAAGATTCCTGTACCTCTTTGGCCAAGCTTGTGGTCACCTGACCAATATCTTCTCACGTGGCCAAGTGTGAAATTTTACTTTATTTCATGATGTCAAAGGAGCTATATTAATGCATATTGTTGTATTTCGTACTCTCTTGCCAACCTCTTCTCCTATTTACCTGCACGGCAGCACAGTGGTTATCACGATTGTCTCACAGCGCCAGGGTCCCAGGTTCAATTCCTGGCTTGGGTCACTGTCTGTGCGGAGTCTGCACGTTCTCCCCGTGTCTGCGTGGGTTTCCTCCGGGTGCTCCGGTTTCCTCCCACAGCCCAAAGATGTGCAGGTTAGGTGGATTGGCCATGCTAAGTTGCCCTTGGTGTCCAAAAACGTTAGGTGGGGTTTCTGGGTTACGGGGATAGGGTGGAGGCGTGGGGTGCTCTTTCCAAGGGCCGGTGCAAACTCGATGGGCCAAATGGCCTCCTTCTGCACTGTAAATTCTATAGTCTGTGTTCTATGCTCCCTGAAGGCATTACTCGTGCTGGAACGTGATTCCCTGTAAACCAGAAACCCGCTGGTCACCCAAGTGATGATTCTCCTAGCCCGAACACCTGTGGATGAGCTTTGGCAGGATATTCAACCTTGGAGGCATCGCAACCCAGTCTAATCCCACCCTCAGTGACACATATTTCCCAGCAGGGGGAGGGGAAGTGGGAGCGGGGAGGGGGGTCACTGGATCCTGATCAGGAATGGAGTGGATCTTGGTTTTCCTTTCCCCACCCTATCTGGAGGAAGCTAATCTTAATTCTGTATATTTTAGGACTCAGAATTGACGACAAATGAAATGAAAATGAAAATCGCTTATTGTCACGAGCAGGCTTCAATGAAGTTACTGTGTAAAGCCCCTAGTCGCCACATTCTGGCGCCTGTTCGGAGAGGCTGGTACGGGAATTGAACTGCTGCTGCTGGCCTGCCTTGGTCTGCTTTAAAAGCCAGCGATTTAGCCCAGTGAGCTAAACCAGCCCCTAAACCAGAGGAGGTGAGGTAGCCGGTGACTGTTGCAGATACTGCAGTCCTTGCGTCTGACCCTACAACCCTCCGAGACCTCTACACTCCTCCAATTCTGGCCACTCAGACATCCGCCATTTTAATGTTGCTCACACATGCACCTCCATCAGCTACCATGCCCTAAGAGGGCCTAGGTAAAGGCTTCTACTGGATTAGTTCATGGTTATTCTTGGCAAATTATTGCAGTGGTTTGCCAGCGTTTTTTACAGCAAGGTTGACTAGGAAACTCTCCTGCTCTCACACTGTCCGCCATCGGGCAAATTGGAAGAAGTTACAGGTTGATCATCGATCTGTTTGGCTACATTATGGATGCACCTTCCATTGCCATTAAGTCCCAAACAGGTTTGAATCCTGAGTTTAATGGCCCAGAGATAGGGATGCTTGCTTCCCACTGCGCCGTAAGACCTCACACTTGTACCAGAGTCTCATACGGTCACCCCTAACACATTTTGTACTTGATAAGTGGTTAGCACTGCTGCCTCACAGCGCCAGGCACCCGGGTTCGATTCCAACCTCGGGTGACTGTCTGGGTGGGGTTTGCACTTTCTCCCCGTGTCTGCGTGGGTTTCCTCCGGGTGCTCCGGTTTCCTCCCACAGTCCAAAGATGTGCGGGTTAGGTGGATTTGCAATGCTAAATTACCCCTTAGTGTCCAAAGGTTTGGTGGTGTTACGAGATAGTGGGGATAGGGTGGGGGAGTTGGTCTAGGTAGCGTGTTCTTTCGGAGGGTCGATGCAGATTCGATGGGCCGAATGGTCTCCTTCTGCACTGTAGAGATTCTGTGATTAGTAATACACTCCTTTTGATTTAATGGAATTAATGATCTTGGTTCCCTGTTGATTAAATAAATCCTGCAATGTTATGTTTGATAAACTCATAGATCGGAGGTCCACACAGTCGGAGGCATGGACTCAAATGCCTTCAACAGAGCAGGCCCTTTAGTCATCACCTGGGAATTCATGCTCAAGTGATATTGTACCCGCCAAATGATTTGTTGTGGTTGTTTTTGGACGCAAAAACAATGATTTCCACACAGTAACCTTTACACCGACTGCAAGGGAATTTTTAAGGAGACTCACACAGGCTTGCGTCAGTAATTTGCCCTTTAAAGGACAGGACAGTCTGAAATCCGGAGCATTTAAACATTTCACCAGTCATTGCAAATGGGCCGCTTTGATCTTTATTTACGTTGCCATTTTCTAAAAAGCAAACTTAAAAAACAGTAAGCATTCTTTTAATATGTATATATTTCACAGGCACAGAACAATATTCATTTTCACCTGCCAACTTCAAAGATAACTGCTACATATTTCCTCCATGTTGTACATACTTCAGATGTTACTCACCTCTTGCACAAGCTTTAAGCAAATCATGTTCTTAAGCAAATTATATTCTTTCCAAACTTTCCAATCAACGTGCTAATGTGCTAGAATGACAATGTGATGACTGCTATCTATCGTTCTACATGTCGAACCCATTCTCTATTTCAATGGTTGCCTAATTTGTGCAAAACAGTTCGATGTTTGCCAGCAGGTATGATACTTTAATTAGTTTACAGGAAGCAGGTGGGGGGGGGAAATCCCTTAATAGTAAAAGGACGTTGAAGCATGCACATTCCATCACTGGCTCAGAACAATGGCTGGGACTACAACAGCAGCAACAATTTGAACTCACAAATAAAGAGCAGTGGTTAGCACTGCTGCTTCACAGCGCCAGGGACCCGGGTTCAATTCCTGCCTTGGGTGACTGTCTGTGTTCTCCCTGTGTCTGCATGGGTTTCCTACGGGTGCTCCGGTTTTCTCTCACAATCCAAAGATGTCCGTGTTAGGTGGATTGGCCATTCTAATTTGCCCCTTAGTGTCCAAAGATGTGCAGGTTAGGCTGTGAGGTTATGGGATAGGGCAGGGTGGACGGGGGAGTGGACATTGGTGGAGTGCTCTTCTGAAGGGTCAGTGCAGACTCAATGGGCCGAATGGTCTCCCTCGGCACTGTAGGGATTCTATGATTCTACTCTCCACTTGCCTGGATGAGTGTAGCTCCAACACTCAAAAAGTCCGACACCATCCAGGACAAAGCAGCCCGCTTGATTGATACCCCATCCACAAAACATTCAACGTCCACTCCCAACACCACTGACACACAATGGCAGCCGTGTGCACCATCTACAAGATGCACTGCAGCAACTCACCAAGGCTCCTTCGACAGCACCTTCCAAACCCACGACCTCTATCATCTAGCAGGCCAAGGGCAGCCTATACGTGGGAACGCCACCACCTGGATGTTTTACCAGGTATGCAGGTGGAGGTGGGGGCAGGAACCTTGGCAACGGGCCTTCCCCCAAAACATACTTCCGGTGGAAGTGGGAAAGCGCTGTGGTATTCCAATTGACCAAATCGTCACGCCCACCCGTCTCATTCCTCACCTCCCTCCTTCCTCACCCTCCTCCGTCTCCTTCTGTTGAGGAGGGGGAGGGGGGGGGGGGCAGAAAATTCTGCCCATTAAAAACAAATAGTGCAATTTCCGCCCAAAGTTACAGGTAGGCATGAGAACGGGGTGAATTTACCTTATGGGAAATGGGCGCGTATAGAATGCATTTCTGCAACAACTTGCATTGTCGGGGGAGGGAAATTTTGCTTGACAAAGTAAGTCGGAAATTCTGCTATCTTCACTCATGTGGATCATTAATCTATTAAATGATACATTACAGGGGTCCAAAATACCCATCAAGTACATAACAATAAATGCTTCTGCTCCAAAGGCACAGGATTTAGTACAGGAAATATATTATTAATCTGGAATGAATTGTGTGTTTATCAGCCCTTTCCTCCCTCCTCTGTGCTGCATCTGATATCTCGCCCCCTCCCCCCTCGAGCCTGCCTCCATTAATTCTTTTTTTTTGCTGCAAAATTTTCCCACTTGGTTCAGATTAATGTGCAATTCATTCGTATCCAAATACATTCCTCCACTGAATCGAAGTTGAGTCGGGAACAAAAGTCCACGTTCTTGGGTTTAAGTTTCAACGGTCTTGCGTTTGGTTCCCTCCAAGCAAACCACTCACTCCTCGAGGGCTACAGTCGTCCATCAGCGACAAGGGGATAGGACTAAAACAGATTGTGAATCTATTTCGAGTTGGTGACATTTAGCGTTGGACAATCAATGGGTACTTGTGCGGATATAGAATGCCAAGCTCTTGAAAAACCAAGACTAGTCTCTCATTTTCACTGCGAGCAGTAAAGCGAAGGTGGATGCAAGTCCTGGGTACAGCAGGCTTCCTCCTTCGATTACACCACTTTCTCTAAACGCTGGAAAGAAAGGAGACACAAATTCAGCCACGCTGTGGGTGTGAGGTCAAAATTATTTGGGTGTAGAGAAGTGCGGGAGTGCCTTAGTGTGTGGGTGGTGGGCGGGGGTGGGGGGGGGGTTAGTTAGGGGTTAGGGGTGGTGCAGGAGGTGTTGGGATGCTGCAATTCAGAAAGAAATGTGGTAAATTAACACTCTTATTGACTAACCATGCCGCAGCCGTAGGGCGAAGATCTTACTCTTTTGATGTTCTTTGTTGGGACAGATTGAGTTCTATTCTAATAATAATAATAGCTTATTGTCACAAGGCTTCAATGAAGTTACTGTGAAAAACCCCTAGTTGCCATATTCCAGTGTCAGTTCAGGGAGGGAACGGGAATTGAACCCGCGCTGCTGGTCTTGCTCTACATTACAAGCCAGCTGTCTTAGCCCACTGTGCTGAACCAGCCCTTCTCCACCTTCCTTTAAATTCATATTGGGAGCAAGAATGTCGCCGTCTCAGCTAGCATCTGTTGCCCATCCCCACTTGTCCATGAGGAGGCAGCGATGAGCTTCTGCAGTCAGTATAGGAGATGGTGCTCCCACAGTGTAGAGAGTCCCAGGATTTTGGCCCAGTGACGATGAAGGAATGGCTGCCAAGACCGGGTGGTGTGTGTGTTTTTAAAAAAATTCGTCCATAGAATGTGGGTGTCGCTGACTAGGCCAGCCCAACCCCAATTGCTCTCAAGAAGGTGGTGAGGTGAGCTGCCTTCAGTCCCCGAGGTGTAGGTACACCTTAGTGCTGTTAGCGAGGGAGTTCCAGGATTTTGACCCAATGACTCAACTTGGTGGCTGATGGTATTCCCCATGCATCTGCTGCCCTTGCCCTTCAGGGGGTGGCAATGACGGGTCAGGGCGAGATTGTCGGAGAAAGCTTGGTGAGCTTCGCCATCGTGAGCCCCGGAGCACAAGAATCGCGGTTGCGACAGTTTGGCCGGTGCACGTGCGCGTGTAAATGGTCAAAATGAATGGGCAGAAAATTATAGGATGTTGTACCAGTTTCCTGACACCTGTGGCTGGTTGCCAAGCGGTTACCGTGTCTGTGGAAGAAGCTGGGAAGAGCGTCCAGTAGCGGAAGTGGAGCTCTTCTTGTGGCAGGGTCTCCGGCCGGAATTCTCTTGTTTTAGGGAGCGAATCCCAGAGTTTTGGGCCCAGGCAGCTGAAGCTATGGCCACCAATGGTGAAGCGATTAAACCCGGGGATGTACAGGAGAATTGGAAAGCGCGGCAATTACGGAGGGACTTGAAGCGTCGCGCACTCACCTCTAATGGTACACCCTGAACAGGCTTGTCATTGTCGCTGATATTGTGGTTATAATACGTTGTGCAGTTCTCTTCCTCATTATTGCTGGCATTTACTAGAAAGACCTTGTCCAAGGTCGCCGGCGTAAAGATGCTCATGGCTACAATGGCCGTTCCAATAATCAAACAGAGCAAAGCTGGAACAGCAAGACGAACAAAAGAAAGAGGGAAAGTCAAACATCTTTAGCCTCTATAAATGACACATTCCACATTGAACCAATTGGAACCAAACCACTGCAAATTCCCCTGTGGAGTTTTGGCGGGGGTTGGGGCGGAGGGGGGGGAGTTGTATATTAGTGTAGATGCTGTAAGGTGCCATCTCAGTCACTAACGCCTCTCAATGGGGTTAGGGTCAATCCTCTCAATTCATCAATAAATAATGTTGGGTGCTCGAGCCGCTTGAGGTACATCTGGGACACCCGCCATTACTGCAATGCCAGAAGGTTTAGCGCAGGGAGAAGGGCCCATTGGACCTCCCTGAATAGGAGGTAACATTTCCGAGTCTACGTCCAAGATCATTTCAACATCAACCTTAAATCAACTGGCAAACTTCTACTTCTAAGGCCCAGAGATCAGCGATTCGTCGCACAAGATCGAGATATGGCCTTGTTTCTGATCACCTTCTGGAATCTGCCAACTGAGAGACACAGATTTTCAACTCCCGGTTACGATTCAGTGGGGGAGTCCAGAACCAAGGAAAAATATCGACCCAGATCTTTTCGGAATAGAGTTAGGAAACGCTTTTACCTGGAAATGGTGGTAAAGGTTTGGAACCATCTTCTGCTAATGGCACTGAACGTTATGACCTTTCTAAAATAAATTTTGAGTACCCAATTCTTTTCTAATTAAGGGGCAGTTTAGCATGGGCACTCCACCTACCCTGCACATCTTTGGGTTGTGGGGGTGAGACCCACGCAAACACGGGGAGAATGTGCAAACTCCACACGGACAGTGACCCAGAGCCGGGAATCGAATCCGGGTTCTAGCGCTGTGAAGCAACAGCGTTAACCACTGTGCTACCCTGCCGCCCGGTACCGCAGTGGGAATGATAGCCTAGTCATGCCTGCCCTACCCCCACCTATTTCTCGCCCTTTTCCCTGGCTCGACACTTGATTACAAACTGTTGAAACGCTACTGATGAAACGCCGTCAGCCTGAACCACCAGGCTGGCTGCACCTTGGTACCTACCCGTTGCTAAGGTTAGCCAAAATGATGGCCCGAGACCACTCTTCAAAGTTGAATCGTCAAACTGGATGGCGCAGAGTGGAGCATGTCTTGTGGTACCAAATGAGATCAGCGAGAAGATCATGAAGAAGCCCGTTACCAGAATCATGTAGCCTCCATGTGCAAAGACCAACAACCACAGGAGGATATTCGAAAGCATCCACGCGCACAGGGCCACCCTGGGAAGCAAGAGGAAAAAGAAAATTAATCCACTTGCTCAGTCTTTAGACAGATCGGTTGCACTCCTGATTAGTGAAGAATGATCAAATCAAAGCATTTGAAAAAAGAAAGAAGATACAGAATGGTAGGTTGATGCGACTTATTTTCTCTGGTGGGGAAGTCAGATTGAGGAGCAGAGTTTTTGTGAGGATCAGGATATAGATAGGGTGGATTGGGGAGGGGGGTGGGGGGGCGATTCTCCGAAATGGAGACTAAGTGTTTGCGCCGTCGTGAACACCGTCGCGTTTCACGACGGCGCGAAACGGGCGCGGGGACGACCGATTCTGTCCCCCACAGGGGGCCAGCACGGCGCTGGAGCGGTTCACGCCGCTCCAGCCTCCCCTCCCGGCGCCAAATGTGCGCCGCGCCAACCCGCGCATGCCCGGGGGACTTATTCAACGCTCCGGCCCCGGCGCAACATGGCGCGGGGGTTCTGGGGCCGGAAGTGGATGAAAGTAGGTCCTCGTGCAGCGGCCCACGACTGGCGCCGCGCCAAATGCGCCGGCGCAAATGGCGCTGATTCTCGGGCGCCGGCATCGGGGCGGCGCGGTTGCGCCGATACTCCAGCTCAGCGCTCGGAGAATCGCGCCCAGGAAGACACTTTTCCCCTTCGTAGAGGGGTCAATAACCAAGGGTGGGGGGTATAGATTTATGGTAATGGACAGGCGATTTAGAGGGGATTTGAGGAAAAGCTTTTTCACTCAGCGGGAATCAAACTCACTGCCTGAAAGTGTGCAGAATGGAATAACTTAACATTTAAGAAGCATTTCGATGAGCACTTGAACACGCCACCGTATACAAGGCTATGGACCAAATGTTGCAAAATGGGATTGGAATATATAATAATAAATAATCTTTATTGGTGTCACAAGTAGGCTTACTGCAATGAAACTACTGCGAAAATCCCCTCGTCGCCACACTCCAGCACCTGTTCGGGTTCACTGAGGGAGAATTCAGAATGCCCAATTCACCTAACCCGCACATCTTTGGACTGTTGGAGGAAACCGTAGCTGCCGGAGGAAACCCACGCACACACGGGGAGAACGTGCAAACTCCGCACAGACAGTGACCCAAGCCGGGGATCGAACCTGGATCCCTAGCGCTGCAAAGCAACAATGCTAACCACTGTGCTACCGTGCCGCTCCTGAGAGGGATACGGACCGAGTAAGGGAAAAGGTGTTTTTCTTTTAGATTTGGGCATCATGATCGACACAGGCTTGGAGGGCCGAAGGGCCTGTTCCTGTGCAGTACTTTTCTTTCTTCCGATGTGGAGGGAACAATGCCCCAAAACATCTCCCCGCACACAATAACCGGCTCAACAGCCTTGATGGATTTGCCCTGAGCTGCAAAATGTTGTGTAATATTCGAGGCAGCTGATGATTGATCGCAGCTTTGACAAAACGTCATCCAGACTCAAAACGTTAGCTCTGATCTCTCCCCACAGCCCTGTTGAGATATTCCACCATTTTCTGTTTTTGTTTCAGATTCTAGCATCTGCAGTAAATTGCTTTTACCATTGAATGACGTTTGTACGTTTGAATGAGGCTCGTGCGTCATCAACGTCACATTTGATATAGGAGCAGGAGTAAGCCATGAGGCCCCTGGGGCCATCTCCACCGTTTGAAAAGATCATGGCCGATCCGATTGTAGCCTCAACTCTATTTTCCTGTCTGACGCCATAGCCTTTGACCACCGCCCCCCCCCCCCCCGCCCCCTGCAAGCCTTGTTCATCAAAATAAGAACTATGTAACTCAGCCTTCAGTACATTCAACGGCCCGCCCTCCACTGCTCTCTGGGGTCAGAAGAGAATTCCAAAGATCAAAGGCCCTCTGGGAGGAAATAATTCTCCCCAGTCCTAAATGTCAGGCCCCTAATTTTTTTTAACTTTGTCCTCTAATTCTTGGCTCCCCCAACAGGGGAAACATCCCCTCAGCATCCATCTTGTGAACCCTCCGGGTCTTATATGTTTCAATAAGATCTGCCCTCATTCTTCTAAACTCCACTGGGGCCCATTCGATAACCCCGTCATCCCCGAGATCGGACGCGGGAACCTTTTCCAAACTTGTTCAAATGGAATGTTTTCTTTTCGTAGGTAAGGAGACCGAAAACTGGATGCTGTACCCCAGGTGTTGGGCCAGGAACCAGTAAGGCCCATGGCAACTGTTCCTAATCCAATGTCAAGTTGGTCAGTATGTTGTTGACTATGGAGCCTTCAGAGAAAAAAAACATTTTGAGTTTGGAGGTCAGCAGAGATTCTTTGTTCCATAACTTACCACATTGTGGCTGAGGCATATTGGCCAGAGGCCCGGTATTGCGAGTAAACACCACAAGGACTGCTGGGAGTAAACTTCTCGGCGATGTACAGGATTGGATCTGGGAGGCCTCTCTCGAGCCCGCTGTGATACTGACTTTCATAGTTCAGTCCGAACAGCCACAGAAACTCCTCGTTGTAGTTGATGATCTCATTCAGTTGATTCTCGGGCAGTCCTGCAGACGCATTGTTACATGGTTCATTAGCTTTTCACTGCGCTAGAAAGTTGCCCACTTTTCATTGTGGGTTGTTACTGGCGAATAATATACATTTGGTTTTAGATGTCTAATAATCCAGTGCACGATATGGGGCACTAGCTTTAGTCGCTGTGAGCCTCGATTTTCGTTTACATATCTGGAACTTGAATTAATCTTTATTCTTTATCTTTATTAGTGTCACAAGTAGGCTTACATTAACACTGCAGTAACGTTACTGTGAAAATCCCCTAGTCGCCACATTCTGGCGCCTGTTCAGTTACACGGAGGGAGAATTCAGAATGTCCAATTCACCCAACAAGCACGTCTTTCGGGACATGTGGGAGGAAACCGGAGCCCCCGGAGGAAACCCACGCAGACACGGGGAGAACGTGCAGACTCCGCACAGACAGTGAACCAAGCCGGGAATCGAACCCGGGCCCCTGGCGCTGTGAAGCAACAGTGCTAACCACTGTGCTACCGTGCCGCATGCACAATTGTTGACCGTTTATGATTTTACTTCCCTTTTATTTGTTCACGGAACGTGGGTGTCACTGGCATGGCCGCCATTTGTTGCCCATCCCTAATTTCCCTTGAGCGGATTGGCCAGCTGGTCCATTTCGGAGAGGCAGTTAAGAGTCGACCACATTGCTGCGGACCTGGAGTCGCATGTAGGCCAGACCAGGTAAGGACAGCAGATTTCCCTCCCTAAAGGACATGAGTGAACCAGATGGAATTTTAAAATGACGGCAGCCATGGTCGCCATCACCGACATGAGCTTTTCAACTCCAGGTTTTATCGATTGAATTGAAATTGTACCAGCTGCCGTGATGGGGTTTGAACCTGCGTTCCCCGGAGCATCAGCCTGGGCCTCTGGATGTGGTGCTATGGATTTCCCCCTCAAATTTAGGGATGGGAGATAAGGAGATCCTGGAAATTCGGTCAGATGAAATGGAAGGTCAAATATTTGTTTTTGGGAAGTGGGCTGAACTGACAAGTCCGTATTTAGTACCAACACTGGTTGGCCTGAAATGACAGTTGACCACCTACACTGGTTCCCTTTCAGGCAACCATTAGTGAACCAGTTAGGGTCTTACATCCGTCTGGCAGCTTCCATAACCATTCCCCCTTTCCTTGGCTTCAACCCAGAAGCCAGCAGATTTATTGAATTCAATGGGCGCGATCCTCCAGCCACGCTACGCTGGAAAAGCAGCTCCCCGCGTCGCAGCATGGCTGCTAAAAGCTGGGAGAACTCGCTCCCGGGATCTACCCGGCTCGCAATGGCTCGCGAGATCCAGCTCAATCACGCAAGACGTTGCGATGTAAACCCTGCCAATTATAGGCGGGATCATTTATTGCCAAATCTGTGTATTAGAGCGAGACAGATAGTCTCACTCTAATGTGTAGATTCGCGAGGTACCTGAGGCTTTGGGATTCATCACCCTCGCCTCCGAGACCGCGGGCGAGCACCATTCAGCTCTGGTCCCCATAAACGAGGAACAGACAGAACGGCACTCATGGGGGTCTCCCAGGGGGACCGGAGGCTCCCAGCTGTATACCCTTTGGATAGGATGGTGCCCTAGCACTGATGGTGTCACCTGGGTGCATTGGCAGTGTCACCTGTGTGCCAGTCTGGAACTGCCAAGGTGCCCAGGTGGCACTGGCAGGGGCACTACCAGGTTGACACTGCCCCGGTGGCACCAGTATAGTGCGCTGCCATAGTGCATTCGGGGGGTGAGGGCGGGGGGGCGGGGGGGGGGGGGGTGGTCAGGGATCTCAGCGGTCAGGATGGCGTTTAAAAATGGCGTCCCGATCTCTTGCTACAATGGGGACTTCCGGCAAGCGGTGCTCTCTACTGTACAAAACGGGGCTGTGTGCAGCCTGTTCCCTGTTCAGGCCGCTTATACTACGCAATTCTCATTGAATAGTCACATGTTTCTCGCCTCTGCGAGTGTCGGGAAACACGCGGCTAAACGTGCTCACTAGGGGACTTGCTCCCTGTTGGGAGAATTGCGCCCAATGTCACAATTTGCCTTGGCAGGAATTCAACTGGGCATCAAGTCCAGCTTCACCGTCTGCTGTGCCCTTGGTGTGGTGGTGAGACGTGCGAGGCCCAGGAATGCTGCGGGCTGTATTGGGGGGGGGGGGGGGGGGGCGGGATTTAGGCCCCGTGGCAGGTTTCAGGTGAGGAGAGGGGGGGGGGGGGGGGTGCAGACTGACACAGTGCATGGTCCTCTGGGTTTGGGGTTGGGGTCGTCAACTCCGTCCCGAGATGCCAAATAATTCCACAACAATATCTCGGGACCCAATACGGAACTCCAACAAACATGTCTGCAATATGGCTGCTTCAGATGGAAGCTGAGCCAGGGAAGTCAGGGGGCTTACATGGGGCAAGGCACAAAGCCTTCACAAGACAGGGACCAATGGCGGAACATTGCGGCCTTCTGGCCCATCCCGGACCAGGAGGATAACGATCTAACGAACAAGTCCCACAACATAGCCATTGTGCTACCAAACACATCATGCAGGTAAAGTGAACCCTACCTCTCAGGGTTATATTTACTCCTTTGAACCCAACGTGAACCCCAACTTCTGCTTTGACATTCTCATGGCTGAAGGATTTATATGTTGTATTCACTGTCGTGTAGCCAGTCTCCCAGTCATTGGTGAAATTCACGGCTGGAAGAGAATGAAGAGGAAAATGTTAGCCTTGCTCCTCACCAATGTGAGGAGATGATTTGATTTTCTTCCTTATTTTCAATCACAACCAACTAACTATATCCAAACAATCTTAACTAACATCATAAATTGATTACGGCGGCCTTATTTGCACCGATATTGTACAACAGCTGTTACGTTTATGTTGCGGAGTCATTCAATTTTTGACTGAACATAATAGATGCTGGATCGCTCAGCCTCACACACAATCATCCAGTTCCCTTCCCGCACCTAGTGATGCATTAAGGCAGACTTTTGCCTGTTTCTGCAGCTAGTTATTCCCGAAAAAGGTCGCTAGTCTGTCACCACACCCTATTCTGGGCCTCGAGCAACAAGCCAGCAGATTTACTCTATTCAGTGTCGCAATTTGCCTTGGCAGCAATTCAAGGGAGCATCAAGTCCAGCTTCCCCGTGTGCTGTTAACTTGTTGTGTTGGTGAGGCGTGCGAGCCCCAGGGATGCTGTGCGCTGTAGGGGGGGTGGGAGGGGGGAGGATTTTGCAGATTGACACACAAACCCGGTTTGCTGTGTTATGAACGCACCTTCCTTTAGTCCTGGGGTGGGGCTCGAACCGGAGTTTTTGGCTCAGAGGCAGGGATGGTACCCACTGCGCCACAAGGCCTCTCTCACATTGAGCAATTCTACCTCTTACTCATTCTCCTTGTGTCTGTGTGAACTGGAATGTGGGTGTGTGTGTGGGTGTGTGTGTGGGTGCGTGTTGTAATTCCTCGGCCCTTCTGGCAAAGTCAGTATCCACAAAGACTTTTTCTACCCTCGCAACTCAAATCCACCCGATCGCCAGTAACCACTTCAACTTTTCAGTACTTTAATCTGAGTCCTTTGTAAAAAAAAAATATTTTTTTATTTTCCACCTTTTTCACATTTTCTCCCAAATTTACACCCAACAATAAACAATAATCAGTAATGAATGTAATGTCAATCCCCATATCAATAACAACAATCCCATCCTCCCACCAAACCCCCAGACATTGGCCCGCATGTTAACATAAACAAATCACAAAAAGGAATCAGGAATCACCCATAGTCGCCATTAACGCATACAGTCCCCCTTCCCCCAACCCTCCCAGCCCCCAACCCCCTTAATGTTCAATGTGATCCAGTTCTCAAAAGTGCAGAATGAATAACGCCCATGAATTGTAGAACCCCTCCATCCTTCCCCTCAGTTCAAATTTGACCTTTTCAAGCGTTAAGCATTCCAGCAGGTCCCCCCCGCCACGCCAGGGCACAGGGTGGAGAGGTTCATCTCCACCCTAACAGAACCCGCCTTCGGGCGACCAACGAGGCGAAGGCTACAACATCTGCCTCCGCGCCCGTTTCCAACCCCGGCTGGTTCGACACCCCGAATATGGTCTCCCGAGGGCCCGGGTCCAATTTCACGTGCACCACTTTAAAGATTACCCTAAACACCTCCTTCCAGTAATCCTCCAGCTTTGGACAGGACAAAAACATTTGAACGTGATTTGCGTGCCCCCCCCTCCCCCCCCCCCCCCCCCCCCCCCCCCCCGCAATGTTCACACACATCTTCCAATCCCTCACAGTGCCGGCTCATCCTCGCCCTTGTAAGGTGCACTTTATACCTCAGCTTCAGCTGCATCAGCCCCAACCTCGCGCACAAGGTGGAGGCGTTCACCAGCCGGAGCACCTCACACCAGAACCCCTCCTCCATACCCTCTCCCAACTCTTCCTCCCAGTTTGCTTTGATCCCTTCGAGCGGCGCCTTCTCCTCCTCCAAAATAATCCCCTAAACCACCGATACTACCCCCTTCTCCAGTCCCCCTGTCGTCAGCACCTCCTCCAGCAATGTGGAAGCTGGCTCTACTGGGAAACTCTGTATCTCCTTCCTGGCAAAGTTTTGTCCTTTGTAATTAGCACAGTTTATCTGCTGCTGTTTCCTGACAATTCCCATTACTTCAGCTGTGTTCAGCAGGCTGTGAGGGTCAGGGTACATTGCATGGGTGCGGTTGTTGTTTTTGCTTCGTTTTATTGAGGGGAACAGTTGGTTAAATAATAGGCTGGCTAACTTCCTGCATGCAAATTTCTGCTGCAGCTTTGAGTTTGATGCTACAATTTTAAAGACGTTACATAATTTAAATATTTCTCTTCAGGGCTTGTTACTAAAAGGGATTGATAAAAGTAAGCATAGACCAAATGTTCCCCCTTGTGGGGCAATCTAGAACGAGAGGTGTGGGGCAATCTAGAACGAGAGGTCACGGAGTTAGGTTGAGAGGTGGCACATTTAGAACTGAGATGAGGAGGAACTACTTCTCGCAGAGGGTGGTGAATTTGTGGACCCCGCTGCCCCACAGTGTGGTGGAGTCTGAGTCATTTAATGGTTTCAAGAAGGAGATAGATATATTTCTGATTTAAAAACGGGTTAAAAAGATAAGGGGAACAGGTAGGGAGGTAGACTTGAGACCAGGAAGAGATCAGCCCTGATCTGATTGAATGGCGGAGCAGGCTCGAAGGGCTGAATTGCCGACTTCTGCCCCTAATTCCTACGCTATCACGCCTACACCTTCTGTTCAAGCTGTTATATAAAACTAACTCTTGTTGCTGATGAAAGCCAGATAGAGCTGGACGATACAGGAGTTAATATTTACTCAGTCTTGTATTTATTTACAGAGTGAAACATCACAAGCGTGTACCTCCTAATGCAACTACATGGAGCTTCAATAAGGGTCTTGTTATACCTGCCCAAGTAAAACTGCAATTAATACCTTCCTCCTGCAGGGCTAAATCGCTGGAAGCAGACCAAGGCAGGCCAGCAGCACGGTTCAATTCCCGTAACAGCCTCCCCGAACAGGCGCCGGAATGTGGCGACTAGGGGCTTTTCACAGTAGCTTCATTTGAAGCCTACTTGTGACAATAAGCGATTTTCATTTTCATTTTCATATATTAACAAGTTGCACTCTTGGTTCAATTCAGGTTGTCAAACTGCTCTTGGATCATAGAATTATACAGCAGACAAACGGGGGCATTAGTTCCATTATACTGCGCCTTCTGTTCCAGTTTTCTACATCATTTGCAGGCTTGCCTGGAGGTCTACATTTTGTTTAATACCTGCCATTCAATGTCTGGCTATGTATCAATAGAGTCGGACAGTGAGGCACCAACCTGTGAAGACCCAGAAGGGAGCTACTGGAACTGTAAATATTAATATTTGTAAAATAAAATAAGTTTTTGTTTCTACAAACTCGGTGTGGACTCTTCCTGGTCTTATTAAACTGGTGATGAGAATGGGATACTAGGCAAGATCATTTCTTGTTTGGCTACAGGACCATGCCGTGCGCAGTAACTGGAGTGGCTCCCTCGCTGAAAAGCCGATGGGCCAGAGATTATGTACCTGCCTTAGTAAGATTTTTCCAGGCTTGGGTGTGAAGGTGCGCCACAGCCAGGAACAGCAAGGGCGTTGCCCCGTTCCACGTTGACTGTCCAGGTTCATTGTCGGAAACTTTGCTGACGTCTCCCAGTGGGTCTCAGCCGTTATCCTCGGCCAAACAGTGTGGGGTTTGCACCAGGTGCAAGCCCAAGGTGGGGTCATGCAAAATCATTTTGATCACGAGGCGGGAATGATTAACTACCCCGTGGACCTTGCAGAATGCAAGCTCCCCCGATAAGGGGAGAGGGGGACCTCTAACAATGTCTGTCTGTGCATAAATAGAGTCGGCCAGTAAGGCACCAACTAGTGAAGACTCAGTAGGGAGCCACTGGAGCTGCATATAATAGTCGTTGTAAAATAAAGTACGTTTTTGTTGCGTCAACCTCGGTGGGAAAGTGAGAGCAGAATGGAAGTCAAACACAACCACTGGGTTCGCCACACTTTCCCTTATCCACACACTGGGAAAAGAAGCAAGTGTCTTGTGTCTGCACTCCAGTCCATCCAGTCTGACCCCAGGGGTTAAGGCAGCTTCAGAAAAATGCATCAGTGCTATTTTTATTGGAGTTGCAAGGTTATTGCTGGTTCTTTAATGGCAATGAATTGCAGATCAAAAACCATTAAGACAGTGGTAATAATAAACACTTTAAAACCCAACCTTAAGTCCACATTTGCCTTAATATTCCTGGACAGGGTGAAGGAGCAGTGTTAAAAAAAAAATTAAATTTGGAGTACCCAATTATTTTTTCTAATTAAGGGGCAATTTAGCGTGGCCAATCCACCTAACCTGCACATCTTTGGGTTGTGGGGGTGAGACCCACGCAGACACGGGGAGAATGTGCAAACTCCGCACGATCCAGAGCCGGAATCGAACCCAGGTCCTCAGCTCCATCGGCAGCAGTGCTAATCACTGCATCGCCATGCCGCCCGGAAGGAACAGTGTTAATGTCACAAGCACCCAGCCCTTTTATTTTTTAAAGATTCTATCCCCAGAATAATAACCCCCGACTTCACTTAACTGGCAATAATCTCCTAGCCTTTAGCGATCTGCTGCTCAATACAGCGGTTCCTATTTCATTTCCAACATTAAATTCTGGCTCGTTGCTGCTCTCACTGAAGCACAATGCTGGCCCAGTGAACACTGTGCAATTACACTTGTCAATTATTTCTTTGGAGCAATCTGTTACTGCCATAAATTAGGTCAGCAGGGGGCCCAGTGATGCAGGCCTAGCTGCACTACCAGATCCTCCTTGAAACATATCCCTCAACTAAGATTTGATCTGACAATACTCACCAACAATAACGGCACCAATGAAGAGACTCAGGGTGATCCTCAGAAACCAGTGTAATTTCTGGAAAATAATTACACGTTATAACACACCGCACCATCCAATAGTACGGTGGCACACCAATATTTCAACCACTCTATTCAGAACCAAGGAATAGGTTCAACAGGCCATCGCAGTACATCTAATAATCTTTATTATTATTGTCACAAGTAGGCTTACATTAACACTGCAATGAAGTTACTGTGAAAAGCCCCTAGTCGCCACACTCCGGCGCCTGTTCGGGTACACTGAGGGAGAATTCAGGATGTCCAATTCACCTAACAAGCACGTCTTTCGGGACTTGTGGGAGGAAACCGGAGCACCCGGAGGAAACCCACGCAGACACGGGGAGAACGTGCAGACTCCGCACAGACAGTAACCCAAGCCGGGAATCGAACCTGGGACCCTGGTGCTGTGAAGCAATAGTGCTAACCACTGTGCTACCTTGCCGTCCATGAAATTGCACTGGGAAATATTGGCGGTATAAACTTGTCGTACCTACTGCGTTCTGTGCGTCACATATTCTCAATTCCCCGTACATTCATCCCGGAGGTCAGAATATCGGAGAGCCCGGGTTCTACCTCAGGTACACTGATCAAACACAGAAATGGTTCAATTGGGAAGTGGCATATTCGCACAACATGGGTGTAACTTCGAGTGAAACCCTTCGGAGTCCTGGAGTAAATGAATGCATATAATCCGTGAACGTTTCTTAAATGTCAATCAAAGGGAAATGCATTTTTTGCAATTATTGTAAGCTTATTGTACAGCAGCCAGAGCCACTCAGCTCCTGACCTCATTAGAGCCTTGGTCCAAACATTGACAAAATGAACTGAACTCCGCAGAGGTGAGAGTGACTGCCCTCGACATCAAGGCATTTTACTGAGTGTGGAGCCCCAGCTAAACTGGAGTCAATGGGAATCAGAGAAAAACACTCCACTGGTTGGAGTCACACCTTGCTTTTGCTGCTATTGTAGCTGTAAATTCCCTTTGATTGACACTTAAGAAAAATGTTAACAGATTATACGTATTCATTTACTCCAATACTCAGAAGTAGGTCATGCACCGATCTATGTTCTGGGGGAATGAGCCACTTCCCAATTGTTTTAGTGATTGGAGGTCGATTATCTCAGTCACAGTACATTGTTACAGGAGTTCCTCAGGGTAGTGTCCTCGACCCAACCACCTTCAGCTGCTTCACCAATCATCACCGCTCCAACATAAGGTCAGAAGTGGGGATGTTCGCTGATGACTGCACAATATTCAGCACCTTGTCCATATGCAGTGAGACCTGGTCAAAATTCAGGCTTGGGTCGATAAGTGACAAGTAACATTCGCGCCACGCAAGTTTCAGCCAATAACGATCCCCAACAAGCGAGAATTTAACCGTCTCCCCATGACATTCAAAGCATTACCCTCGCTGAATCCCCCACTATCAACTTCCTGAAGGGTTACAATCAACCAGAAACTGAATTGCCACAGAGCAATGACAGTAACCGTAAGTGTGGCCAACACCCAAACCTGTGGAGATGCAGTTCTGTCTTCACATTGAGGATACCCTCCATCACGTTTACCATTACTACCATGCAAAATCAAATAGATGAACAGATCCTACAACTCAAGACTGGGCAACAGCAGCAGAATATTACTCAGTGATAACCTGCAACGTCATGGCCCGGCATATCCCCCCACTCTGTCATTACTACCAAACCACGGGGTCAACCCTGGTTCAACGAAGCGTGCAGGAGGGCGTGCCAGGAAGCGGGACCAGGCTGAAAAATGAGGTGTCAACCTGGTAGGAGCTGCAACGCAGCGGCCTCTTACGTGCCAAACAGCATAAGCAGCAAGCGATAAACAGAGCGAAGTGATTCCAGAACCAGTAGATTAGATCTAAGCTCGATAATTCTGCTGCACCCATTGTGAACGGTTTAAACAACTCATTGCCAATTCATTTTAGCCAGCTCAGCTTTCATGTCTGCATAATTGCCCTTATTTATATTTAAACAGTCTCAGGCTCACTCCCTCAAACTGAATGTAAATTCAACCATATTATGGTATGCCATTACCTCGGGGTACCATCGCGATGGGAACACTAATCACTCCTAACCCGTTTCACAATACCATATCTAGTATAACCTGCTCTCTGGTTGGCTCCAGAACATGTTGCTCTAAGAGGCTTTCGCGGAAACATTCAATGAACTCCTCACCTAGGTTACCATTTCCCATTTGACTTTTCCAATCCTTTGTGGAAATTAAAGTCTCCCATGATTATCACCATACCTTCCTGACAAGCTCCAATTATTTCTTCTTTCATGCTCCATCCTACCATTTGGTTTCTACTTGCGGGGCCCCTTCCACACTGCTCACAGACTTCCTCCACCCTCTCAAAGAGCTGGCTCATCCTCCCTTTCATGAGGCGTGCCCTGTACATGACCTTCAGCTGTATCAGCCCCAACCTCGCGCATGAGGTTGAGGCATTTGCTCTTCGCAGCACCTCACACCATAGACCTTCTTCCATTCCATCCCCCAGCTCTACTATTGAATCTCTTACCACTGCCCTGACCGGCAGCGCATTCCAGATCACGGGTTTCGGGGCTTAAAAAGAATTCTCCTCCCCTTCCCTCCAAGTTCTTTTCATAGAATCATAGAATTTACAGGGCAGAAAGAGGCCATTTGGCCCATCGAGTCTGCACCGGCCCTTGGAAAGAGCACCCCACTTAAGCCCACCCCATCCCGTAACCCAACCTAATCTTTTTGGACACTAAGGACAATTTACCATAGCCAATCCACCTAACCTGCACATCCTTGGATTGTGGGAGGAAGCCGGAGCACCTGGAGGAAACCCACACAGACACGGGGGAGAACGTGCAAACTCCGCACAGACAGTGACCCAAGCCGGGAATCGAACCTGGGACCCTGGAGCTGTGAAGCCACAGTGCTAACCACTGTGCTACCGTGCTGTCCCGTGGTAGCACAGTGGTTAATCATCAATTACCTTAAATCTGTGTCCTCCAGTAACCAAACTCACTGTCCGAGGAAACAATTATTTATTTGATTAAAGCCCTTCATAATTTTGAACAAACCTCCGTTAACCCTCTCTGCTCCGAAGATGAGAATCAACCAAAATCCTTTCAATAAATTGGGTCTTTCAGGATTATTCTTGGGCGCATTTTATGCCCCAGATAAAACAGGTACTTACTTCTGCTCCCCGAATGCCAATGAGTATGATCAGAAAGGCGGCGAAGAAGACTAGAAATATAATAATGATCACAATTTGGATGGTATTGAACACCACTGGTACTCTTGCTGTTGGATAGAAGGGGTAGATGCCATCATAAAAGGTCATCTTTGCTGCTCTTTGCGTATACCTGAAAAACAATTGGAGGTGTTATGTACCTGGAGTGAAACTGCACAACTTATTGGATACAGTCAAACTAAAATGCTTTGATTGGCCATTTCAGCATTCACGTGTCACTCTTTACAGGCATACAGGACAAGCATTTACAAATATCTGCGGGTTGTGTCAGGATGTATAATGGAATATTAACCAGACTGATTCCAGGGATGGCGGGACTGTCATATGAGGAGAGATTGACTAGATAGGATTGTTCTCGCTGGAGTTCCGAAGAATGAAGGGGGATCTCATAGAGACTTATAAACTTCTAACAGGTCTAGACAGGATAGATGGTTCACCCATGGTTCACAGGCAGCACAAGTGGCTCTGTGGCTTCACAGCTCCAGGATCCCAGGTTCGATTCCCCGCTGGGTCACTGTCTGTGCGGAGTCTGCACGTTCTCCCTGTGTCTGTGTGGCTTTCCTCCGGGTGCTCCGGTTTCCTCCCACAGTCCAAAGACGTGCAGGTTAGGTGGATTGGCCATGCTAAATTGTCCTTAGTGACCAAAAATGTTAGGATGGGTTATTGGGTTACGAGGATAGGGTGGAAGTGAGGGCTTAAGTGGGTCGGTGCAGACTCGATGGGCCGAATGGCCTCCTTCTGCACTGTATTCTATACTAGTGTATTCTGCACTATGTTCTATGTAAATGTTCCCAATGGTGGGTGTGCCCAGAACCAGGGATCACAGTCTGAGGATTCAGGGTAAACCATTTTGGACAGAGATGAGGAGACATTTCTTCATCGTAGGGTCAAAAGGCCTCCTCCTGCTCCTATCTTCTATGTATCTATCTATCTACTCAGATGTAATGGAAAAACATCTGGGAAAGATACAAAAGAGTCCAGAGGGGCAATTTGTTCACACACACAGTCTGGAACGAGCTGCCAGAGGCAGTAGTAGAAGCGGGTACAATTTTGTCTTTTAAAAAGCATTTGGACATTTATATGGGTACAGAGGGATATGGGCCAAATGCGGGCAATTGGGACTAGCTTAGTGGTAAAAAGTGGACGGCATGAACAGGTTGGGCCGAAGGGCCTGTTTCCATGTTGTAAACCTTTATGACTATAACTGGAAGTATAATAAAGACTGAAGCACATTTTGAAAGGGTAGGGCAAGCTTGACTAAACATATTGAATTCTTCCACCAAATAACAAAAAGGGTAACGCAGTAGATATTACATATTTGTATTTTCAATTGACCTTCAATAAAAGGTACTGCAGGGTAGACTGATGACTAAGGAACATATGGAATAAGGAGAGATAACGGGCTGGTTACAAGACAGAAAATAAAGAGTAGCGGTTAAGAGGGTTGCGCAGACTGCGGAAGATGGTATGTGTCGATCTACCAGGAATGAAGTACGAACCACTATCGTTCACTATTTACATAAACAATTAGACTCGTGAATTCGAAGTACAATTTCAGAAATTGCAAGCGAAAAGTTGGGGTAAGAAATAAGGAAGTCAGTCACAAAATGGCAAGAATAAACTTACAGAATGTGTGTGTAATTGGCAAATTTCGATAAGTGGGAACTTAAAAAAAAAAAATCTTTCATGTGATGCGTGTGTCCCATCCTTAACTACCCTTGAACAGAGTGGCTTGCGAGGGCATTTCAGGGGGCAGCGAAGAGTCAACCACATTGATGTGGGTCTGGAGTCACATGTAGGCCAGACCGGGTAAGGACGGCAGATTTCCTTCCTTAAAGGACATTAGTGAACCAGATGAGTTTATACATGGCAATCAATAATCGACAATCAAGGTCATGGATACTGATGTCAGATTTCAATCTCAGATTTAATTAAACAAATTCAAATTCACCAGCTGCTGTTTTGGGATTTGAATCCATATCCCCTCTGGGGGAAATCATATCCCTTGTGCCTCTAGATTTCTAGCCCAACGATGTTACCACTTCATCCCTGTCTCCCCCGATTCTTTGGCAGGAAGAATAAGGAGGCCACATACTCGTTAGAAAATACAATTCTAAATGAGGCATAGGAACAGATGGATTCAAGGGTACAGACAAACCAATTAACTAAAAGTAGCAATGCTGCTTAATAAGAACATTAAAAAATTGCAAACAAAACAGCGGGGTTTATTTCGAGAGGAATAAAATTGGAAACAAGATATGTTAAACTTGTCGAGAACCTTGGTTGGATCTCATATGGAGGAATGTGTGCAAATCTGCTCACCATTTGCACAGTTTTGGTCCCCTTATTTGAGGAAAGATGTCGTGGCATTGGAGGCAGTGCACCAGATTGATTCCAGAGATGAGGGATTTGTCGTATGAGGAGAGATTGAACAGTTTAGGCCTATACTGTCTCGAGTTTAGAAGAATGAGGGGAGATCTAATTGAGGTATACAAGATGCTAAAAGGTCTGGATAGAGTAGACGTGGAGCAGATGCTTCCTCCTGTGGGGCATTCGAGAACGAGAGGTCATAATCTTAGAATAAGAGATAGCAAACTTAAAACAGATTTGAGGAGAAACTACCTCTACCAAAGGGTTGTGAATCTGTGGAATTCGCTACCCCAAAGTGCAGTGGATGCAGGGACAGTGAGTAAATTTAGACAGATTAGGAGGAGTTAGACAGATTATGAATTGGTAATGGGTTGAAGGGTTATGGAGAATGGGCAGGACGGGGGAGTTGAGGCCAGGATGGGACCAGCCATGATCACACTGAGGGTGTTAGGCTCGGGAGGCTAAATTGCCGACTCCCGCTCCTACGTCGCTTGTTCTAGGGAGGAGATGCTCTGGCTCATTTCGCAATCCAGCTCTTGGCCTGTAACATTGTAGGGAGCAGATGAGGAACATATCAGCCATGAAAGAATGGTGACGCAGACTTGGTGTGCCGAATGACCTAATTTTGCTCCTATATCTTCTGAAGTTATGTTGTGAGGTGTCGGAAAACGGGCAAAAACGATGGACAATAAACTTCCAAAATTGAAAGGTCATTCCCTCACAGGAAAGATTAAACATGCTGGGTCTCATTTATCTAAAAGAAAAGTAAGAAGAAGGGACAGGACATGGGGCGGGGTGGGGACCTTTTGATAGGATTAGTAGCTTCAGATTGTAACAACGCTGACGGGGCACATAACTTTGTTTCCACCCCAAAATTGGAAGAATAACACAAAGTTGTTACGGGGATGGTAACTGGAAGGATAAGATCTAAGCTATGTTCATGGCAGTATCTGGTCTGGTCTATGTTAATGTCAGGGTCTGCGATTGTCGTGCTGCTTCAGGGTAGTTAAAAGTCACCCACATTTCCGTGGATCTGGGCTGGGGGCATACCTAATTAAGGTCTTCAAGAGCCTGTGTAATTCTGATTACGTTACAATCTGGGGAAGATATTTTCAATTGTGTGGGGGGGGGGGGGGGACAAAATTAGGACTCATAAATATAAGATAGTCAGCAATAGATGCAACAAGGTGTTCTGGACAAACCTCTGGCCAATGCCTGATTAGGATGTGGAAAAAGAACACGCTCTCATCATGTGCCAGTCTCAGCCTGATACAATTCAAGGTGGTTCACCGGGCACACATGACGGTGGCCCGGATGAGCAGGTTTTTTGGGGTGGAGGACAGGTGTGTGAGGTGTGCAGGAGGGCCCGCAAATCACGTCCACATGTTTTGGGCATGTCCGAAGCTTAGGGGATTCTGGCAGGAATTTGCCGATGTCATGTCCACGGTAGTAAAAACGAGGATGGCGCCGAGTCCAGAGGGGGCGAGCTTTGGAATGTCAGAAGAGCCGGGAGTCCAGGGGGCGAGAGAGGCTCGCGTTTAAGTTCACCCTGAGAGGATCAATGTTCGGGTTCGTCCGGAGGTGGCAGCTGTTTATCGACTTCTTCGGGGAAAACTAAACTGTCAGCAGATCCAATAAGGGTATTAGGGAATGATAGGGGGAGATAGTTTCGTTTAGTGTAGGCGGGCTCAGCGAGAGAAGATGGAGGGACTTGGGAATTGTGTGTATAAGCTATGTTGGCGGGGCTGTTTAGCACAGGGCTAAATCGCTGGCTTTGAAAGCAGACCAAGGCAGGCCAGCAGCACGGTTCAATTCCCGTAACAGCCTCCCCGAACAGGCACCAGAATGTGGCGACTAGGGGCTTTTCACAGTAACTTAATTTGAAGCCTACTTGTGACAATAAGCGATTTGTCTGTCTGTTGTATGGCTGTTGGTTGGGGGGGGGGGGTGGATTACGTACTGAATTATGTTTACATTTGTATTTGTATCTTTTGTTGTTCTAAAACCAGAAATGCCTTAATAAAATGTTTGTTAAAAAAACGATGTGGATTCGGCTGCTGCAGGATACAATCGGGGTGAATAGCATAGACGTATTTAAGAGAAAGCTGGGAAAGTACAGGACGGATAGGGGAACAGAAGGATATTCAGATCGGCTAGATGCAGAAGGTCCGTGTGCAGTGCAAACACTGAATTGTACCACTTTGAGCTCAATGGCCATTTTCTGCGCTGCCATTTCTGTGCAATTCAAACATAAGAATGAGAGAACAAAGCTGTTTCTCAACCCAAAGATGTTTACTTTCTCTGGAAAAGGGAGGGGAGGTGGAGTGACCCATCAGGCGATGGACATAATCCAATTCACAAATACAAAGGAATAGCTCTTGATTGATGAGTAGTTTCAGATTGTGATAACACTGGCGGGGCAGATCATTTTGTTTCCTTACCAAACTGGGAGAACAAAACTAACTTATTGTGGGGAGTGGTTGTGGGGGATGGTAACTGGAAGGATAGAATCTAAGCTATGTTCATGGCAGTGTCTGCCCTAGTCTATGTCAACATATCTCTGATTGAGTTGCGGTTTTGAGGCAGTTAAGAGTCACCCACGTTTCTGTGAATTTGTTCCCACGTGCAGGCCAGACAAGGCAAGGTTGGCAGGTTTCCTTCCCAGGTGAGTTTTACAACAGTTTCATTGTCAGCATTGCTGGGAGACTTCCAAATTCAGATTCTATTAATTGAATTCAAATCCCACCAGCTGCCGCGGTGGGATTCGAACCCACATCAAGGCCAGCATTTATTGGCCGTACCTAACTGCCCGACTGAAGGTCGTATACCGAGCCACTTTTTTGACAACCAAGAGGCGTCCTTGGCCATTTCTGACGTTAGAGCCGAGTCACATATGGGGAGCACCAGTTAAGAACAATCTGCATGTTCTCCGCCGGCGGGATCCTCTGTTTCACTGGCAGCTCACCCACATCCGCGGGTTTCCCAACAGCGTTGGGATTGCCCACAACGGGAAGCCCCATTGGCCGGCTGCGCGGAAGAAGAATCCCACGGCCGGCAGGGGGCATGCTACACTGGAGAACTGGGCTCGTGGCACGGAGAATCCCGCCCAATAGGTTTCCTCTCTTAAGGGGTATTTGTGAATCATGTAGATTTGTTTGTGAGAATCTAGTAGTTTTTGTAATGAACAACCTTTTCATTTCCAATTCATTCAGTTTAAGCCCCACCATTGCCAGAACTCATCTCCTGCTCGTTACCACTCAGCTACCATATCTCACGCACAAGAACTAGGAGCAGGAGTAGGCCATTCGGCCCCTCAAGCCTGCTCCACCATTCAGGAAGTCGTGGTTGACCTGATTGCAACCTCAACCCCACATTTCACCGACCTCTGATAACCTTTGAGCCCTCCCTTGTGAGTCAAGAATTTCTCCCTGCCTTAGAAATATCCATTGGGTCGTTCTCTCCCCAGAGATGCTGCCCTGACTTTGCTGCGTTTCCAGCATTTCCACCTTGCGATCCAGCATCTCAGAAAATATTTATTTATTTTTTCCAATTAAGGGGCAATTTAGCGCGGCCAATCCACCTACCCTGCACAACTTTGGGTTTTGGGGGCGAGACCCACGCAGACACGGGGAGAATGTGCCAACTCCACAGGCAGAAACCCAGGGCCGGGATTGAACCCAGGTCCTCGGCACCATAAGGCAGCAGTGCTAACCATTGCGCCACTGTGCCACTCCTTAGAAAATATCTATGATGCAGGAGGGGGAGGCCATTTTGGGCCACCTTGTCAATGTTGGTTAACAACGAACCACGCAGCCTAACCCTAATATTCCTGCACTCAGTCCATAGCTCCGCAAGTCACAATCCTTCAAGCTCAAGTCCAAAATTCTTTTAAAATGTGGAGAGAGTTTCTGCCTCTCCCACCCTCTTAGGCAGTGGGTTCCAGGTTCCCAGCAACCTCTGGATGCAGAAAAATGTTTAGTCATCGCCCTTCTTTACCACTTACTTATCTTCAACTTTTAAAGTTACAGCTGCAGTTTTCTTTTGAAAGATATATATTGTCAACCCAAGTTGTAACTCTGGGCTAAAGTTAACATTGGGTTTTGTTAACTCAAATTCAGCGGGGAGTCATCGTCAAGGAAGCCTGATGCACACACACTGGGGGAAATCATAGAATCATCACAGAATCCATTTGGCCCATCGAATCTGTACCGACCCTCAGAAAGAGCCCCCTTCCTAGGCCCACTGCCCCATTCTGTCCCTGTAGCCCTGGACACTAAAGGGCAATTTTATCATGGCCAATCCACCCTAACCTGCACATCTTTGGACTGTGGGAGGAACCCGGAGCACCCGGAGGAAACCCACGCACACACGGGGAGAACGTGCAAACTCCACACAGTCACCCCAGGTTGGAATCGAACCCTGGCACCACTCACTGTGCCAACCCGTCACTGTTTATCAAACACAGTTTTAAAAAATGTAATCTGACCTTTCAAAGTATGTGCTTAACCATCCGCATTACAACTAGATCTTTGCAATACTTTCAGAGTTGTATTGTTGGTGCTGAATCAGCAAGTTGATCAAAATCTCCAATTTTCCTTTGCAATTCTTCTAAAATTCGACAGAGAGAATGCCTCTCTACAATACTCGAGGAGGGTCCTGTCACTTACAACACCAGGGAGTTTCAAGTTCCGTCAGCGCTGCTTCTGTATCTTGGAAGCAATTGCTGCGTAATTCATTCAGAGAAAACGAGCATATTGAGAAGAAAATAGAAATATCTCACCTCAACAAAGTAGACGGGGGTGGCGAGGAGAAAAATAAGAAGGTTCCCAAGACAGGACGAGAGGTCCCTTTTCTTGTCTAGTAGGAAGTCAGTGAAAGGCAGCTGGGTGCAAGGAATACGCTGGAACTAATTCAAGGCATTTTATATCCAGTCTCTCAAAGCATCCGTCACTATTATGCAAATACCGTTCTCAGCGAAACATGCGGAAAGGGTTGAATGCGGATGACGTACAAAAGTAATGCAATTTCCAAAGCATGTAGCCTTAAATGTTTCCCTTTGTAGAGATTGACAATGGCTAGGTGTTGAATCATTTAATTTCCTTGCAATTAGAGGTTTAGTTCCCTTTTAAGAAGACAAAAAGGGACCTGGTAAGAACACCACAAAAGGGCACCTTGTCTGGGACAAGTCCCTGTTAAAGGGGGTAGGCTGTGGTGTCACTGATGCTTCCAACCCCACCATGCAGTTAATACATCTGGAATATCAAACTTGTCATAGGGCTGTACAATTTAGATTTTATTTTTACGGTGAATATCGCAATTGCGTTGAAGTACCTCAAGAGTGCAGCTTGATGTAGGTAGAAAACCTGAATATTATTGCACTTTGTGTGAGGGTCTTTTTGAAACGTTGGTTATTTTCTTTTTATTCGTTCAGAGGACATGAAAGATATGTATGGACGATACAGGGGGCAGAGTGGTTAGCACTGCTGCCTCACAGCTCCATGTGCCGCCTTAAATTCGGTTAACTAAGAAAGAAATCTGGAATGTCAAGCTGTTCCCGACAATGGTAACCACAAAGCTATCACCGTTTGTGTTAAAATCCCATCTGAGGGCAGCACGGTGGCGCAGTGGTTAGCACTGCTGCCTCACGGCGCCAAGGTCCCAGGTTCGATCCCGGCTCTGGGTCACTGTCCGTGTGGAGTTTGCACATTCTCCCCGTGTTTGCGTGGGTTTCACCCCCACAACCCAAAGATGTGCTGGGTAGATGGATTGGCCTCGCTAAATTGCCCCTTGGAAAAAATTAATTGGGTGCTCTAAATTTTTGTTTTTAAAACATCGTGATCACTCGCCAGCCTGACTCAGATATATGTCGGCCGTTCCTTCACTGTGGCTGTGTCAAAATCCTGGAATTCCCTCCCTAACAGCACTGTGGGTGTACCTACACCTCAGGGACTGCAGCGGGTCGAAGACGACAGCTCACCCCCACTTTCTCAAGGGGCAATTAGGGAAGGGCCTAACCAGCGACTTCCAAATCCTGTCAATGAATTTGAAGAAAATGCCCTTTAGGGAAGGAAATCTACCATCCTTACCTGGCCTGATTTAAAAAGCGCGGGAGCTGCGAGTCGGAGCGGAGATTTAAAAAGCGCGGGAGCTGCGAGTCGGAGCGGAGATTTAAAAAGCGTGGGAGCTGCGAGTCGGAGCGGAGATTTAAAAAGCGTGGGAGCTGCGAGTCGGAGCGGAGATTTAAAAAGCGCGGGAGCTGCGAGTCGGAGCGGAGATTTAAAAAGCGCGGGAGCTGCGAGTCGGAGCGGAGATTTAAAAAGCGCGGGAGCTGCGAGTCGGAGCTGAGATTTAAAAAGCGCGGGAGCTGCGAGTCGGAGCTGAGATTTAAAAAGCGCGGGAGCTGCGAGTCGGAGCGGAGATTTAAAAAGTGCGGCAGCTGCGAGTCGGAGCGGAGATTTAAAAAGCGCGGGAGCTGCGAGTCAGTGTGGAGATTTAAAAAGCGCGGGAGCTGCGAGTCGGAGCGGAGATTTAAAAAGCGCGGGAGCTGCGAGTCGGAGCGGAGATTTAAAAAGCGCGGGAGCTGCGAGTCGGAGCTGAGATTTAAAAAGCGCGGGAGCTGCGAGTCGGAGCGGAGATTTAAAAAGCGTGGGAGCTGCGAGTCGGAGCGGAGATTTAAAAAGCGCGGGAGCTGCGAGTCAGAGCGGAGATTTAAAAAGCGCGGCAGCTGCGAGTCGGAGCGGAGATTTAAAAAGCGCGGGAGCTGCGAGTCGGAGCGGAGATTTAAAAAGTGCGGGAGCTGCGAGTCGGAGCAGAGATTTAAAAAGCGTGGGAGCTGCGAGTCGGAGCGGAGATTTAAAAAGCGCGGGAGCTGCGAGTCGGAGCGGAGATTTAAAAAGAGCGGGAGCTGCGAGTCGGAGCGGAGATTTAAAAAGTGCGGCAGCTGCGAGTCGCGGCGGAGATTTAAAAAGCGCGGGAGCTGCGAGTCGGAGCGGAGATTTAAAAAGCGCGGGAGCTGCGAGTCGGAGCAGAGATTTAAAAAGAGCGGGAGCTGCGAGTCGGAGCGGAGATTTAAAAAGAGCAGGAGCTGCGAGTCGGAGCGGAGATTTAAAAAGCGCGGGAGCTGCGAGTCGGAGCGGAGATTTTAAAAGCGCGGGAGCTGCGAGTCGGAGCAGAGATTTAAAAAGAGCGGGAGCTGCGAGTCGGAGCGGAGATTTAAAAAGAGCAGGAGCTGCGAGTCGGAGCGGAGATTTAAAAAGTGCGGCAGCTGCGAGTCGGAGCGGAGATTTAAAAAGCGCGGGAGCTGCGAGTCGGAGCGGAGATTTAAAAAGAGCGGGAGCTGCGAGTCGGAGCGGAGATTTAAAAAGAGCCGGAGCTGCGAGTCGGAGCGGAGATTTAAAAAGAGCGGGAGCTGCGAGTCGGAGCGGAGATTTAAAAAGCGTGGGAGCTGCGAGTCGGAGCGGAGATTTAAAAAGAGCCGGAGCTGCGAGTCGGAGCGGAGATTTAAAAAGAGCGGGAGCTGCGAGTTGGAGCGGAGATTTAAAAAGCGTGGGAGCTGCGAGTCGGAGCGGAGGTTTAAAAAGAGCCGGAGCTGCGAGTCGGAGCGGAGATTTAAAAAGAGCGGGAGCTGCGAGTCGGAGCGGAGATTTAAAAAGCGCGGGAGCTGCGAGTCGGAGCGGAGATTTAAAAAACGCAGGAGCTGCGAGTCGGAGCGGAGATTTAAAAAGCGCAGGAGCTGCGAGTCGGAGCGGAGATTTAAAAAGCGCAGGAGCTGTGAGTCGGAGCGGAGATTTAAAAAGCGCAGGAGCTGCGAGTCGGAGCGGAGATTTAAAAAGCGCAGGAGCTGCGAGTCAGAGATGAGATTTAAAAAGCGCAGGAGCTGCGAGTCGGAGCGGAGATTTAAAAAGAGCGGGAGCTGTGAGTCGGAGCGGAGATTTAAAAAGAGCGGGAGCTGCGAGTCGGAGCGGAGATTTAAAAAGCGTGGGAGCTGCGAGTCGGAGCGAAGATTTAAAAAGAGCGGGAGCTGCGAGTCGGAGATGAGATTTAAAAAGAGCGGGAGCTGTGAGTCGGAGCGGAGATTTAAAAAGCGTGGGAGCTGCGAGTCGGAGCGGAGATTTAAAAAGAGCGGGAGCTGCGAGTCGAAGCAGTGATTTAAAAAGCGTGGGAGCTGCGAGTCGGAGCGGAGATTTAGAAAGATCGCGGCCTAGTTTTGGGAGCCGTTCGGGGGAGGAGGAGCAGTCTCTGTCAGGGAGAGAACCTGAGAACATCTAAGACCCTCAGATGCCAAGTAAGTGATTTTTACTCATTTTTACTTTTATTATCTTTTCAAATTGTGTGTGTGTTTGTGTGGGGGGGGGGGGGGAAACTGAAGTGACATCATAGAAAAGCTATGACCTGAGTGGCTGGTTGGGAATCTACACTAAATTAAAAAAATTAAGCATTGGTCACTAATTAAACATAATTACTTAATTATAACTGAGAGGGGTATCTAAGCCAGAGATCGGAGAGTACTATATTTAGCTTTCGCATTTATAGTAGAAATCTAGTGCCAGGAAACAGATAGTTAACGTAGCTTTTAAAATATTTTTTTAACTTTTAACTTCAATTTACTAATTAATTGACGCAATGTCAGTTAGAGGGGTGCAGTGCTCTGACTGTGAGATGTGGCAGGTCCGGGAGGCTTCCAGCGTCCCGGATGGCTTCATCTGCAGAAAGTGCACCCAACTGGAGCTCCTCACAGACCGCATGGTTCGGTTGGAGCAGCAATTGGATGCACTTAGGAGCATGCAGGTGGCGGAAAGCGTCATAGATCGCAGTTATATAAATGTGGTCACACCCAAGGTGCAGGCAGAGAAATGGGTGACCACCAGAAAGGGCAGGCAGTCAGTGCAGGAATCCCCTGTGGTTGTCCCCCTCTCGAACAGGTATACCCCTTTGGATACTGTCAGGGGGAATAGCCTATCAGGGGAAAACAGCAACAGCCAGAGCAGTGGCACCACGGCTGGCTCTGATGTTCAGAAGGGAGGGTCAAAGCGCAGAAGAGCAATAGTAATAGGGGACTCTATAGTCAGGGGCACAGATAGGCGCTTCCGTGGACGTGAAAGAGACTCCAGGATGGTATGTTGCCTCCCTGGTGCCAGGGACCAGGATGTCTCCGAACGGGTAGAGGGCATCCTGAAGGGGGAGGGCAAACAGGCAGAGGTCATTGTACATATTGGTACTAACGACATAGGCAGGAAGGGGAATGAGGTCCTGCAGCAGGAGTTCAGGGAGCTAGGCAGAAAGTTAAAAGACAGGCCCTCCAGGGTTGTAATCTCGGGATTACTCCCTGTGCTACGTGCCTGTGAGGCTAGAAATAGGAAGATAGAGCAGCTAAACACATGGCTAAACAGCTGGTGTAGGAGGGAGGGTTTCCGTTATCTGGACCACTGGGAGCTCTTCCGGGGCAGGTGTGACCTATATAAGAAGGACGGGTTGCATCTAAACTGGAGAGGCATAAATATCCTGGCCGCGAGGTTTGCTAGTGTCACACGGGAGGGTTTAAACTAGTATGGCAGGGGGGTGGGCATGGGAGCAATAGGTCAAAAGGTGAGAGCATTGAGGGAGAACTAGGGAATAGGGACAGTGTGGCTCTGAGGCAGAGCAGACAGGGAGAAGTTGCTGAACACAGCGGGTCTGGTGGCCTGAAGTGCATATGTCTTAATGCAAGAAGTATTACGGGTAAGGCAGATGAACTTAGAGCTTGGATTAGTACTTGGAACTATGATGTTGTTGCCATTATAGAGACTTGGTTGAGGGAAGGGCAGGATTGGCAGCTAAACGTTCCAGGATTTAGATGTTTCAGGCGGGATAGAGGGGGATGTAAAAGGGGTGGCGGAGTTGCGCTGCTGGTTAGGGAGGATATCACAGCTGTACTACGGGAGGACACCTCGGAGGGCAGTGAGGCTATATGGGTAGAGATCAGGAATAAGAAGGGTGCAGTCACAATGTTGGGGGTTTACTACAGGCCTCCCAACAGCCAGCGGGAAATAGAGGAGCAGATAGGTAGACAGATTTTGGAAAAGAGTAAAAACAACAGGGTTGTGGTGATGGGAGACTTCAACTTCCCCAATATTGACTGGGCCAGGGGCTTAGACGGGGCAGAGTTTGTAAGGAGCATCCAGGACGGCTTCTTAAAACAATATGTAGACAGTCCAACTAGGGAAGGGGCGGTACTGGACCTGGTATTGGGGAATGAACCCGGCCAGGTGGTAGAAGTTTCAGTAGGGGAGCATTTCGGGAACAGTGACCACAATTCAGTAAGTTTTAAAGTGCTGGTGGACAAGGATAAGAGTGGTCCTAGGGTGAATGTGCTAAATTGGGGGAAGGCTAATTATAACAATATTAGGCGGGAACTGAAGAACCTAGATTGGGGGCGGATGTTTGAGGGCAAATCAACATCTGACAGGTGGGAGGCTTTCAAGTGTCAGTTGAAAGGAATTCAGGACCGGCATGTTCCTGCGAGGAAGAAGGATAAATACGGCAATTTTCAGGAACCTTGGATAACGAGAGATATTGTAGGCCTCGTCAAAAAGAAAAAGAAGGCATTTGTCAGGGCTAAAAGGCTGAGAACAGACGAAGCCTGTGTGGAATATAAGGAAAGTAGGAAGGAACTTAAGCAAGGAGTCAGGAGGGCTAGAAGGGGTCACGAAAAGTCATTGGCAAATAGGGTTAAGGAAAATCCCAAGGCTTTTTACACGTACATAAAAAGCAAGAGGGTAGCCAGGAAAAGGGTTGGCCCACTGAAGGATAGGCAAGGTGTGGAGCCAGAGGAAATGGGCGAGGTACTAAATGAATACTTTGCATCAGTATTCACCAAAGAGAAGGAATTGGTAGATGTTGAGTCTGGAGAAGGGTGTGTAGATCGCCTGGGTCACATTGAGATCCAAAAAGACGAGGTGTTGGGCGTCTTAAAAAATATTAAGGTAGATAAGTCCCCAGGGCCTGATGGGATCTACCCCAGAATACTGAAGGAGGCTGGAGAGGAAATTGCTGAGGCCTTGACAGAAATCTTTGGATCCTTACTGTCTTCAGGTGATGTCCTGGAGGACTGGAGAATAGCCAATGTTGTTCCTCTGTTTAAGAAGGGTAGCAAGGATAATCCAGGGAACTACAGGCCAGTGAGCCTTACTTCAGTGGTAGGGAAATTACTGGAGAGAATTCTTTGAGACAGGATCTACTCCCATTTTGAAGCAAATGGACGTATGAGTGAGACGCAGCATGGTTTTGTGAAGGGGAGGTTGTGTCTCACTAACTTGATAGAGTTTTTCGAGGAGGTCACAAAGATGATTGATGCAGGTAGGGCAGTGGATGTTGTCTACATGGACTTCAGTAAGGCCTTTGACAAGGTCCCTCATGGTAGACTAGTACAAAAGGTGAAGTCACACGGGATCAGGGGTGAGCTGGCAAGGTGGATACAGAACTGGCTAGGTCATAGAAGGCAGAGAGTAGCAATGGAAGGATGCTTTTCTAATTGGAGGGCTGTGACCAGTGGTGTTCCGCAGGGATCAGTGCTGGAACCTTTGCTGTTTGTAGTATATATAAATGATTTGGAGGAAAATGTAACTGGTCTGATTAGTAAGTTTGCAGACGACACAAAGGTTAGTGGAATTGCAGATAGCGATGAGGACTGTCAGAGGATACAGCAGGATTTAGATTGTTTGGAGACTTGGGCAGGGAGATGGCAGATGGAGTTTAATCCGGACAAATGTGAGGTAATGCATTTTGGAAGGTCTAATGCAGGTAGGGAATATACAGTGAATGGTAGAACCCTCAAGAGTATTGAAAGTCAGAGAGATCTAGGAGTACAGGTCCACAGGTCACTGAAAGGGGCAACACAGGTGGAGAAGGTAGTCAAGAAGGCATACGGCATGCTTGCCTTCATTGGCCGGGGCATTGAGTATAAGAATTGGCAAGTCATGTTGCAGCTGTATAGAACCTTAGTTAGGCCACACTTGGAGTATAGTGTTCAATTCTGGTCACCACACTACCAGAAGGATGTGGAGGCTTTAGAGAGGGTGCAGAAGAGATTTACCAGAATTTTGCCTGGTATGGAGGGCATTAGCTATGAGGAGCGGTTGAATAAACTCGGTTTGTTCTCACTGGAACAACGCCATTATATCCTTCCAGGTCATTGTCTCACTAGAATCCACAGATCACAGAATTAAAATTATGAATTGACATAACATCGATTGCTATTTGCAGGAGAGAGTTCCACATTTTCTACCACCCTTTGCCTGAAGAAATATTTCTTAATAACCGTCTTGTGAGGTCTGTCTCTGATGTAAAGGTGAAGCCCCCTTCACCTCGTTTCCTATACCAGAGAAAAACGCTTCTCTCTCTCTGGCCTATTCCTTTCAACATCCTCACAAAATAAAACTCAATTCAAAACTCCCCTTAATCCTTGACATTTCAAGCAACACAAGCCTAGTTTATATGCAAGGCAGGCCAGCAGCACGGTTCAATTCCCGTACCAGCCTCCCCGAACAGGCGCCGGAATGTGGCGACTAGGGGCTTTTCACAGTAACTTCATTTGAAGCCTACTTGTGACAATAAGCGATTTTCATTTCATAATCTCTTCTGATAAAGTAGCCTCTGAACCATCACCCGATTCTGGATAGCCTGCACTGCCTTCCTTTCGAGTTCAATATTTCGTTTCTAAGGTGCGGTTCTCAGAGTTTTACGCAACAATATCTTTGAAATGAACTAGGTAGGGATTTCACAGTTATAAAATAAACTTCCTCCTTTTTGTAATCTATCCCTCCCGTTGTGAACGCTAACTTTCCATTCACCTTTTGGGTTACTTTATGCCTGACTGTTATAGTTTCGTTCCCAGAAAGGAGATAGGGGCACAGTGGCATTTAATAATAATAATAATAATAATAATCACTTATTGTCACAAGTAGGCCTCAATGAAGTTACTGTGAAAAGTCCCTTAGTCGCCACATTCCGGCGCCTGTTCAGGGAGGCTGGTACGGGAATTGAACCCGCGCTGCTGGTCTTGTTCTGCATTACAAGCCAGCTATTTAGCCCACTGTGCTAAACCAGCCCCACTTTCGCCTGACCGTTAATCCAGAGACCCAGGATAATGCTCCTGGGATCCAGGTTCGAATCCCGCCACAGTAATATCTGGAATTAAATGTCTAATGATGACCAAGAAACCATTGTTGATTGTCGTAAAAACCCATCTCCTTTGCTAATGTCCTTTAGTATAAGAATTGGCAAGTCATGTTGCAGCTGCATAGAACCTTAGTTAGGCCACACTTGGAGTATAGTGTTCAATTCTGGTCACCACACTACCGGAAGGGTGTGGAGGCTTTAGAGAGGGTGCAGAAGAGATTTACCAGAAGGTTGCCTGGTATGGAGGACATTAGCTATGAGGAGCGGTTGAATAAACTCGGTTTGTTCTCACTTGAACGACGGAGGTTGAGGGGCGACCTGATAGAGGCCAACAAAATTATGAGGGACATAGACAGAGTGGATAGTCAGAGGCTTTTCCCCAGGGTAGAGGGGTCAATTACTAGGGGGCATAGGTTTAAGGTGCGAGGGGCAAGGTTTAGAGCAGATGTACGAGGCAAGTTTTTTACACAGAGGGTAGTGGGTGCTTGGAACTCGCTACCGGAGGAGGTGGTGGAAGCAGGGACGATAGGGACATTTAAGGGGCATCTTGACAAATACATGAATAGGTTGGGAATAGAGGGATACAGACCCAGGAAGTGTAGAGGTTTTTAGTTTAGACGGGCAGCATGGTCGGTGCAGGCTTGGAGGGCCGAAGGGCCTGTTCCTGTGCTGTACCTTTCTTTGTTCTTTGTTCTTTCGGGAAGGAAATCCGCTGCCCTTACCCGGCCTGGCCTACATGTGACTCCAGACCCACAGCAATGCAGTTGACTCTGAAATGCCCTCTGAAATGGCCGAGCCAAGCCACTCGGTTCAAGGGCAATTAGGGATTGGCAATAAATGCCAGAGACACCCACACCCAGCAAATGATAATTTTAAATACTCTTCGGGTTGCTGCTGTTCCTAGGTTATTACCACTTAACAAACTTGCCTTTTTCCTTTATTGTTCCAACAGGCTGGAATCCAGCTGGCACAATTTTGACCACTTCCTTAACCTGCCAGTGTTTCTTTCTAATATTGTGCACTCATTTACAACCACGATGATTGAGATATTGGTTGAAAGGTAAATGTTGGCCAAAGTACTGGGAGAACTCACCTGCTCTCCTGCAAATAGTCCCAGAGGATATTTTCTCCACTTCAGAGGACAATTGGGTCTTGGTGTAACATCCCACCAGAAAGACAGCATCCCCAACAGTGCAGCACTCCCTCAACGCCGCATTGAAGTGCCGGTCCTGTGGTATTTGTTGCCATAACTTCCCACCTCAGAAGTAAAAGTGCTATCCATTGAGACAGGGCTACATCTCAAACATAAGTGACCGAGGGAGCCAATGGTAGGAAACAGAGATTTATTTTAACTACATTTTAGACTCTGTACAACACTCTGCCCATGGCAGTAACTCTCCACAATCGGAGCCCCCGGTGGGATAACCAACAATTCCGGGCCCTGCTTGGGCTGGCTACCTGGGAAGCTCGTACTCCATGGGGAGATTGATACTGATTTCCCTGTGGGCCCCATGGGGGTTAGGCTATGGGATGATCAGCCTTGAAGTCATGAATTCAAATCGCACTACAGAAAGTTGCCAAATATATGTGTTTGCACGAAGAGGCAAAAATGTCTTCATCAAACCTCCTGGAAGTTTGTTCCAATGTCCTTCACAATAAGAAACCTTCACCTGGTCCGGCCACCATGGCTGTTTATGTGTTGTCACGACACCCTGGGCTAGTATGCCTGGTCAATTCCAGGCCCACTTCACCCAGAGTCGCAACGCAGGTGAAATTAGATTTTATTTAAAATATCCTTGGATGATTCCAATAAACTATAACCACCAGATTTGTAACTTTAAAACAAGAAACCTTTTATTATGTACAGTATTATAATTAAACGGACAGAAAATGTAACTGATTATCTAATACCCATTCCCCAACCGCCTCCACTCTCTCTACACACACACACACACACACACACACATCCAAATAACAGAGGGAGAAAGGGAGGTGGAAAGGGAAAGAAAATATTAATAAAAATAGAAGGATAAGGATCTTTGATGCACTGGGATGATTTCCAGTTTATATTTCCCTGAAGTTCAGGCTTTTGTTTTGCTCTTTCTTTTCCTACAATCTGGGGTATCTATTAGGCAAGTCACCTTACTCACCCTCCTAACTACCTTTATAGGGGTTGCTAAATTTCACTTTCAGAGTTCACCCTACAAAGGCAACAGTACCAGCACCTTACCTCCAGCTTGGAATGTTCTGGACCTGGCATGTGGGTCTGCCCTCATTTTCATTCTTTCTCCCGAAACATTTAAATCAGTGTTTTTCAAACTTTTTTTCCAGGGACCCATTTCTACCACCAGGCCAACTTTCAGGACCCACGCCGCTGATCTTTAGGACCCACCATTTTTGCTCACCTTTAATGCGACAGGTGAGCGTGCTTGGTCCTCACGATCTCACTTGCTTTATAATTCAGTGTTACATTTCCGTAGAGGTTGTTCATCAGAGGTCCAGATACCTAAACTACAACTTATCCCCTGGGAAATTTTAGACATAAAGTTAGAACCTGGTCAGATTGTACTCCTCAGGGTAGGGGCAGCATGGTAGCACAAGTGGATAGCACTGTGTCTTCACAGCGCCAGGGTCTCAGGTTCGATTCCCCGCTGCGTCACTGTCGGTGCGGAGTCTGCACGTTCTCCCCGTGTCTGCGTGGGTTTCCTCCGGGTGCTCCGGTTTCCTCCCACAGTCCAAAGACGTGCAGGTTAGGTGGATTGGCCACGATAAATTACCCTTAGTGACCAAAAAAGGTTAGGAGAGGTTATTGGGTTACGTGGGTGGGGTGGAAGTGAGGGCTTAGGTGTTTCGGTGCAGACTTGGTGGGCCGAATGGCCTCCTTCTACACTGTATGTTCTATGTTCTAGGCCATAGCATGTGAAGAACTGTGTTAACTTTTCCATCACTACCTTAGCTGTAATTGTTCTTAAATGTATAGCTTCCGAAAATTGGGTAGCCATATCCATGAGTGCAAGAATGTACTGATGCCCTGCCTTCATTTTAGGCAGTGGTCCAACACAGTCTACCGCAGCACGGTAGCATTGTGGATAGCACAATTGCTTCACAGCTCCAGGGTCCAAGGTTCGATTCCAGCTTGGGTCACTGTCTGTGCGGAGTCTGCACATCCTCCCCGTGTGTGCGTGGGTTTCCTCCGGGTGCTCCGGTTTCCTACCACAGTCCAAAGACGTGCAGGTTAGGTGGATTGGCCACGATAAATTACCCTTAGTGACCAAAAAAGGTTAGGAGAGGTTATTGGGTTACGTGGGTGGGGTGGAAGTGAGGGCTTAGGTGTTTCGGTGCAGACTTGGTGGGCCGAATGGCCTCCTTCTACACTGTATGTTCTATGTTCTAGGCCATAGCATGTGGAGAACTGTGTTAACTTTTCCATCACTACCTTAGCTGTAATTGTTCTTAAATGTATAGCTTCCGAAAATTGGGTAGCCATATCCATGAGTGCAAGAATGTACTGATGCCCTGCCTTCATTTTAGGCAGTGGTCCAACACAGTCTACCGCAGCACGGTAGCATTGTGGATAGCACAATTGCTTCACAGCTCCAGGGTCCAAGGTTCGATTCCAGCTTGGGTCACTGTCTGTGCGGAGTCTGCACATCCTCCCCGTGTGTGCGTGGGTTTCCTCCGGGTGCTCCGGTTTCCTCCCACAGTCCAAAGATGTGCAGGTTAGGTGGATTGGCCATGATGGGTTGCCCTTAGTGTCCAAAATTGCCCTTAGTGTTGGGTGGGGTTGCTGGGTTGGGGCAATAGGGTGGAGGTGTTGACCTTGGGTAGGGTGCTGTTTCCAAGAGCCGGTGCAGACTCGATGGGCCGAATGGCCTCCTTCTGCGCTGTAAATTCTATGATAATCTATGATCTATGAATACCTGACTAAATGGTTCTTCAAACACTGGTATGGGTATTAAGGGTGCAGGTGAATTGGCTAGACAACATTTAAAAGTTGAACAAAATGTGATGAAACGGGTAGCGGACAAGAAATCCGAAGTTTGTAGTTTTGTCAGTGGAGATAAAGTTTTAGTGTTGTTACCAATGGTAGGTGAACCTTTAAAAGCAAGGTTTTGTGGACCTTATCAGAATGAAAGGAAATTAAGTGAGGTGAATTATGTGGTAAAAACGCCAGATAGAAGGAAGACTCACCGAGTGTGTCATGTGAATATGCTTAAAGGGTACTTTGAAAGGGAAGGAGAGGAAAAGGAGGAGGTTTTAATGATTATAACTCAAAGTAGACTTAACCCTTTCAAATTGGCACAGGTTAACAAAGAGATTGAGAGTATGCTTAAAAATGGCATAATTGAAGTGGGTTGCAGCCAATGGAGCTCACCCATAGTGATGGTACCTAAACCAGACGGTACCCAGCGGTTGTGTGTGGACCATAGAAAGGTTAATGCAGTTACAAGAATGGACTCTTATCCTATGCCATGTTTGGAGGATTGCATTGAGAAAGTGGGACAATCAGCTTTTACTTCCAAACTGGATTTACTTAAAGGTTACTGGCAGGTACCGTTATCCGAAAGGGCGAAGGGGATTTCAGCTTTTGCGACTCCAGATGGTCTGTACCAATTCAAAGTTATGCCATTTGGCATGAAAAGCGCCCCAGTCACATTTCAACAGTTAACTAACAAAGTTGTTTCAGGATTACCCAATTGTGCGGTATACATCGACGATCTGGTAATTTTCAGCCAGACATGGAAAGAACATTTAAAACATCTGATGGAGTTATTCGATTGACTTCAGGAGGCGGGTTTGGTGATAAACCTAGCCAAAAGAGAATTTTGAAAAGCCCAAGTCACTTTCCTTGGCCATACAATCGGACAGGGTCGAATGGTCCCACGAGATGTGAAACCAACAGTTATTGAGGAGTTTCTGATACCCTCATGACGAAGGGAAATAATGTGATTTCTTGGCATGAGTGGATTTGATCGAACATTTGTGCAAAGGTTTTGTAGTGTGATTGCTCCACTGATGGACTTGTTGAAGAAACGTTGAAAATTTCAATGGACAGCGGAGTTTCAACAGGCATTTGACTGCCTGAAAGCTGTGATAACGAATGCTCATGTGTTGGAGAATTGCAAGGGACTCTGTGATCAGATTGAACTAAAGTATCTGACTTTAAAGAGAAATGCCGAGGCGTAGAGAAATGGACGGATCGTGCAGAGACCTTCTTGTTCAAAGAGACTGTCAATCAAGAAGAATTTCAGTTGGAGGAAGAAGAACAAAAAAAAATGGACTCTATTATTATACCTGTTTGCGTGTGTTGTTTTTTGAAATGAGAAAGTATATTTACTGTGTGCATTTCTTAAAGGATAGTGAAAAGGTGAAAAATGAACCCATCTTGAAGTTGAAGGGTTTTTTTTTCTTGGGGGGAGGTGTTATGAGAATGTCACTTTAAGAAATGTCTGTCTGTTCATGTTACTGCAGTGATGTCAGTGTGTGGGTGGAGCTGAGCTTTGGCTCTGCTTTTTAGTTTCACTTTGAGAGAAGCTTGGGTGTGTCTGTTTTTTTGGTTTAATTGTTTCAGTGTTGGAGCTGAAGCCAGACAGAGCAGGTGTACTGCTGTTCTGTCTGCCATGAAAAGACTATCTCTTGATCATTTGGTGAATTCAGAATTATAAATGTCCTCAGTAGTGAATGTAAACCTGATGTGCTTCTGTTAAAAGGTGTTTATTTTGTCTTCTGGATGTTGTTTGGGAAGTTATTAAGGATTATTTAGTGTTGTATTCTTTGGGGGTTGTATTTGAATTGATGGTTGCTAAGATATTCACTGTATATTTTAAAAAGGTTAACTTGAGTTCATAGAATAAACATTGTTTTGCTTTAAAAAATACTTTTCCATTTCTACTGTACCACACCTGTAGAGTGGGCCGTGTGCTCTCCATACCACAATCTATTAAAAGTTGTGGGTCAGCTGAACTCCATGATACACTTTGGGATTCTCTAATCCCTGGCCCATAACACAATCGTGGTTCCCTTTACAATTGGCATTCCCGCGACCGTGTCCTGGCGAGTGCAAGACACAAAGCTTCGACAGCATGCCTCTTTTTTTTCTGGCAATACTCAGATTCTGTTCTGTACATTTAAAAGAGAATGCGCCTCCCGAGAGCGACGAAAAAGAAAATCAAAGCCGCAGGAAATCAGTGGTTAAATGATAGTGGTAAATCTAACTACCCACCCACACATTTCCCACTGGGCAGATCTAGGTTAAAAGACACAGAGATGTGTGGCATCCAGGTTGAAATTGTGCTCCCCACTGCATTATTTGGCATGTGTTTCAGGGTCACCTAATCCTGATTTTGGTGCGATGAGAATGAAGCCCGAGGACATGAAACATCAATAGGGTGAGAACCTGACTGGGTCAGGAACTCCCATCTGGGCTAGAGCTGGCCAACTTGGAAACTCTGATGCAATAGTGATCATTTTACAGAAGACTGTTTTAAACTGGTTCTTATAGCGTAGAGGCACAGAACAAAGAATGGTTGTCGACTACAAGAAGAATATTTTAACAATAAACATTTACTTCCTTAAACCTGTCTTTACTTGCAATGATAGATGTTTTTTGTCGATGAATCACTAATTCCTGTTCAAAAGACTGGAAAGTCCAATGTTAATTGAATCAGTGATGAAATTCACTTGCTTTTTAAAAATAAATTTAAAGTAACCAATTCATTTTTTTCCAATTTAGGGGCAATTGAGCGTGGCCAATCCACCTACCCTGCACACCTTTTTGGGTTGTGGGGGTGAGACCCACGCAGACACGGGGAGAATGTGCAAACTCCACACGGATAGTGACCTGGGGCAGGGATTGAACCCGGGTCCTCAGCGCCTGTGAGGCAGGAGTGCTAACCACTGTGCCACCGTGCCGCCCTGGAAAACAGCTGCTAAAGCATTTCTTTATTTATTTTTCTCCAGAGGGAAACTGTAGCAGCCAATTTACACTCAGAAATGTCCCACAGAGAGCAGTGTGATAATTGCCCGGGTAAACTACGTAAAGTTTATTGAGGGACAAATATTTGGTTGGCCCAGATTCTCCGATCCCCGATGTCGATTTCGTAATCGGCGATTGGGTGGAGAACCCCTTTTGATGTCAAAACCGGGGGCGCGCCTGTTTGCCGCAGGTTTTGCATGCTCCGCCCCCTCTGAAATGGCATCATCATGGTGCACGGCGCTCGCCGTTGGGGCGGTTCCAGCGCATCTCCTGAAGGCCCTCCCCCGATGCTCTGCCCCCAATGAGCCGAGTTTCCGACCGCGCGGATGCCGTCTTGTCTCAGCAGTTGGGAACCCGGCATGGTGACGGCGGTCTGTGTCCGGAGCCGCCGCAGTCGGGCGGGAGCCGTGCTGCCGGACGGGGGTGTGTGTGGCTTCCACGAGGGCTTAGGGGACTAGTTGGGGGGTGGCCGTTGGTTGGCTAGGAGGGGCCCTACCTGGCAGGTGAGGTCCGTGCACAGCCGGTGCCATGTTGTAAGGCGCAACCGGTGTAGGTCGTCGCCGTGCGCACGCACTGCCACGGACCCGGCCATTCTCCACCCGTTTTTATCATGGGAGCCGGGGGTTTTACGCGGCCGCTAGCCCCTCACGGTCAGTGAGGGGGCGGCGCCAATTTTTTCCACGTAAAACGCCACGGATCCTCCGCACTTAGCCTCAGAAACGGGACGCGGGATTCTCCAGAATCGCCGCAATGGCCCGACGCCGGCGTCAAAAATGGCGCGAACCACTCCGGCATCGGGCCTGCCGGAAGTAGCGGGATCCTCCGCACCTCCTGGGGCTAGGTGGGCGCCAGAGGGGTTGGCGCCACACCAGCCGACGCCAAATGGACTGCGTGAGTCCGCGCACGCGGCAAAGGGCCGGTGTGATCCCGCGCGTGCGCAGGGGGGGCGTCCTCTCCACGCCGGCCATGGCGGAGCCCGACAGGGGCCAGCGCAGAAGGAAGGAGTGCCGCCACGGCACAGGCCCGTTCGCAGAGCGGCGGGCCCTGATTGTGGGCCAGGCCACCGTGGGGGCCCCCTGGGGTCGGACCCCCCCCCCCCCCCCCCCCCCCCCCCCCCCGCCCGAGGACCACCCCAGCCGACTTACCTGCCAAGTCCCGCCGTGTGGGACTATGTCTAATCCACGAGGCCGGGACTGGCCAAAAAACCGACGGGAGCTCGGCCCATCGGGGCCCGGAGAATTGCCGGGGGGTCCGCTGCCAACGGCCCGCGACCGCGTGGCGTGAACCCCGCTCCCGCCCGAAAACCATCGCCAGAGAATACAGCAGCCGGCGTCAGGGCGGGATTCACACCGCACCCCGGGGATTCTCCGACCTGGCGGGGGGGTCGGAGAATCCCCCACCGAGAATCCAGCTCACTAACTCCCCTGCTCTTATTTGAAATAGAGGTCTCAGGGTCGTTCACATCCACCTGAGATAACAGCCAGCGTCTTGATTTAAATTCGCACCTGACATACGACACCTCTGACAGTGTCAATGGCTCCCTCGATCCTGCGCTGAAAGTATTGCCCTACATCTTGAGCTCAAACCTCTGGAGTGGAATTTGAACTGACAATCGTTTATGTTCGGAGTTTTAATCGTAACTCACGTCATTGAATCGGAGAAGGCTGGATCGGATCTGGGAAGTATTCAAATTTTAGGCAATGAGGTAAAGGCTGCTTGTGAACCCATTAAGTGTTGGGTGAATATACACTCCTTTCTATCCAATTGCACAATTTTCGCAGTTCCCGGCCCATCAATTAGTGGACGAGCAAATTAATCTTATTCCTCTGGTTTCTCCAATTCAAATCCTGCGAGTTGAGAAAGGTGTCCTCTCCTAAATCACCTAAATCAACCTGTGTTGGCAACAAGAAACTCAGCTATACATAAATTAAATCATTTAAACTTAATGTTCCAGGGTCTGCACGCAAGTGCCCGCGAAAGACAAACATTTGGAAACTCCCAGTTTAAATGATAATCATCATGGGAGGAAGACTCCCTGCCTTCATAATCGGGAGTCCACTGTGGTGATGTGCATCACTGTGGGTACTCGGGGTGGGGTTAATGCCAATACATGTAGGCTAGCTAGACACTAGAGGGAGCACCATAGACATCACACACACACACTCAACCAATAGATCAGTTAGATATGATACGACCAATGGACATTCACGATACACACAGAGGTGACATGACCACAGGAGGGCATTACACCAACCCATATATAAAGGACACCACACACATGATCTGCCTCTTTCCAGTGGAGACAGTCAGTGAGTACAGAGACAGGGTTGATTCAATATTACACCCACCACGTGGATTGCAGCAACTGGTTAGTCAGTCTGGGTAGCTATAGTAGGATTAGCAGTAGTGTCGAACCTGAGTAATAGAAGTGTAAATAGTTTAATAAACGTGTTGAAGTTATCTCCACGTCTGAACCTTCCTTTGTCAAGTGCACCACAAGGAAGCCGCTTATGTTACACCGAGAGCATAGCAAATCATCCACTATCTGGGTATTGAGGTGAATTTGAGATTTTCACACATGTTGAGCATATTTTAATCAGACATACGCGACCATCAGGCGAACTTAACATGAGATTAACTGTGGATGCACCAAAGTAGTGGCAAGGTTTCCGGAATGGGGTCAACCTTCAGACCAGGGCTGAGGAGTCCAATTCGTTGAGTCGTGGCCTTGCTGAAGTGGCCAAATTGGTTTGTCTGAGGTCTTCAATGGCTCAGAGGGTAGCGGACTTGCTTCGAGAGCTAGAGGGTTTGAGTTCAAGTCCCATTCGAGACGTGGAGTGGTTACATCACTGAACCCGTAATCCAGAGACCGGTAATCTGGAAATATGACGTTACCTTGATTTGGCAACTGAGGAATTTAAATCTGGTTAATTGAAACTAGAATTTTTAAAAATAGCGTCATTAAAGATGTAAGCAAAGCCGCCATAGCCCCAGATGACCAGGGGCTGCTTTCCCCTTTGAGGGGGGAGAGCTGACCGGTGGTGATTTAACCTGAGGGTCACCACATCTTAGACGAGGGGGAAGGTTGAGAAGGTGGGGGCCTTCATGAATAACCTCGGCTGGCACGGGAAATTGAACCAACGCTGTTGACATCGCTCTGCATCACGAACCAGGGCTGGGATTCTCCCTTCTGGGGACTAAGTCCTCATGCACACCGGAAAACAGGCGAAATTCGCTCCGGGCTTTTTCCTCGAAAGTCCAGAGTGATTTTCCGATTTCCAGGGGGTTAGCAGAGCCCCGGCGTGCATCCACAGCTCTGGTTGCTGGCGGGGCCCAGCTGTCCAGGCCGCACTGCCGCGCATGTGCACAGTGGCCGCAATCGGGTCCGCGCATGTGTGCGGCGGCCTACTTCGGCGCGGACGCCGCCGACATGGCGGAGCCACACAGCGGGCTCGCGCGGAGTAAGGTAGGTCCCCCCCAGATCGCGATTGCCCGCCAATTGCTGGCCCCCGATCACAGGCCTGGCCACCGCTGAGAGCCCCCCCCCCCCCCCGCCGGGGTCAGATTCCCCCTGACCCCCCACCAGGACCGCGGCTGCGGACCGAGCCCCCGCCGGGTGGTACCATGTCGGCGGGAGTTCAGCCAGTCGACCGCAGAGAATCGCCGCGGGGGCCTGTTCCAACAGCCCCCGACCGGCACGGCATCGACCGCGCGCGCGCGACTGCCGCCATCGCGTTGGACTTCTGGCGTGAACGGCTATTCTCCGCCCCCGCGCCGGGCGCGATTCTGACGCAGAGGGTCGGAGAATCCCACCCCAATTGTCTGTCCAGGAAACTCGAGGTATAAAACTTCATATGATCCCCCAGCAGTAATGAGACACTGGGTGGAGAAGCTAGCCAAATCCCAGCAGCACACCCGCCTTCGAGCAATCAGTGACGCGAAGGCCAGAACATCAGCCCCCCTACCCCCGTCTGAAACTTCGGCAGTTCTGACACATGGTGCCAAAGAAGGAGTCCCAGAACCTCATGGGCATAGGACACGACCAGAACATGTGCACATGGTTAGCTGACCCCTTCCCACAGCGCACACACTTATTCTACACACCCGCAAACAACATAGTTACCCTAAACCTAGTCATACGGGCCTTATGCACTAACTTCAACTGTATTAACCCTAATCTCCCACACAAAGATGGAGCATTCACTCTCTGCAGAGCCTCACACCACACCCCATCTTCCAATTCCAACCCCAACTCCTCCTCCCTCTTGGCTTTCACCCCCTCCGCCGACACCGCGTCCCCCAGGCATAATCCAACCATAAATCCCCGGGGTACTCCCCTCCTCCATCCCTGCATGTGACGAAACCCTCTCCAGCAATGAGGATAGCAGCACCACAGGGAATGCCAGAAAGACTATTTCCGCGGAATTGCCATCATGTAGATACATAAATGGTATCCAACTGCGAAAGGCCACATTTCTCCGACAACTCCTCCCCGCTCGCAAATCGCCCCTCAGAAAAATATTCCCACATCCTTTCTAGCTCCCTTCTCCTCCCATACCCTAAACCGTCGGCTCAAACACCCAAATCGGCGCCAGCTTCGATACCGCCCCCAATTTAGAGTGCTGTCGAATTTGTCTCCATATCTTCACCGTGGTTGGCTGAATATTTCCATGGAGAAAACAGGAGCGAGGCCATCACTAATACCCTCAATCCCAACTCCCTATACGAACCCGACTCCATCCGCATCAGGTTCTCCACACAATCTCCTCATTTGTGCCCAGTAATAATATATCAAGCTAAGCAACAACATTGATATATAATATATTAACCCTGACTGCCAGTCTCTCTGAAGAATTGTCTTCCTAATCCTGCCTGCTTAACCTGTCATGATATGCAGACATGCAGATAATGAGAGACAGAGAGGCAGCTAATGAATACAGAGAACAGGACATGACCGATGAGCAGGCAGGACACTCAGGGGTGGTATCTCACTATAAAAGGCACGAGGCACTCACACTCCGCCTCTTTCCACTGATGAACATCTACAGAGTGAGTCAGGGGGTATGTACAGTATCACACCTTCAGCACGTGGCTAAGAGCTATTCTGGTTCAGTCAGACAGAGTAACCACACTTAGGTTAGCAGAGAGTCGAACTCACAGAGAACTGTGCTAACTGTGCTACTGGTTCAATAAATCAGTTTGAACTAACTTCAAGGTCTGGAGTATCTTTTGGTCAAAGCTGCATCCAGTTGCAGCCTGTGTTACCCCGGAGTACATAACACATCATAACCCACCCAAATCAAGGACAAAATCAATTTCTCAACTCCCCCAAAGAAGGATTTTGGCAGAAAAACCGGCAAACACTGAAACAAAAACAGAAATTGTGATAAAACATTCATCTTCACCGACCAAATTCTGTCCCCCGACGTCAGAGGGAAATGCTCCCACCTCTCCCAGTTGGTCTTGATCCCACTCACCAAGTTCGTAAAATTCAACTTACGAAGCCTGGCCCAATCCCGGGCTGCCTGCGCCACCAAAGTACCCAAAATGTGAACCTGTTAAACAAAACGGTAACACCCCCAAATTGACTCCTCTTCCCTCACTTTTCTCCCAATTCAAATTATACCCATAAAAAGCCCCAAAACGTTTAAACAGTGCCATAATATCACCCATTGTGGGGATCGGGTCAATCACATACCAAAGTGGATCATCGGTGCAGAAGGACACCCTGTATTCCAGCCTCCTCCCCCCCCAACCTCCGCCCCTCCATCCCCACATATCCCTCTTCACCATCCGAGGCCCTCAGGGAAATGGCCAAATGATCTATTTTCAACGCAAACTATGTTCCCATGTGCAGCTGAAAATATCCCAAACTCACCTTGTTTGAACAGACACTAGCCTCAGGCATCTGATATAACAACCAAACCCACAACACAAATTTAGGCCCTATCCCAAACCGCTCCAGCACCGCAGGCAAATATCCCCATTCTACCCTACCGAAAGCTTTCGCGCGATCCAATACCACAATAACCTCCTGCTCCCTCCCTTCCGACGGGGGCAGCACCACATTTAAAAGCCGCTGCACATTAGGCAACAACCGCAGACCCTTCACAAATCCCATCTGATCTTCCCCAATAATCTGAGGGAGCCATTGCTCATGTATTTGCTTTGTTTGGCCCCTTGTTCCGCACTGTAACCAATCACTGTTTGTCGATGTACCATTTGTCAATGTACTTTGTTGATTATTCTTTTGTCTACTATGTACGTTCCCTCGGCCGCAGAAAAATACTTTTCACCGTACTTCGGTACATAGAACATAGAACATAGAATATACGGCACAGAACAGGCCCTTCGGCCCACGATGTTGTGCCGAACCTTTGTCCTAGATTAATCATAGATTATCATTGAATTTACAGTGCAGAAGGAGGCCATTCGGCCCCTTGAGTCTACACCGGCTCTTGGAAAGAGCACCCTACCCAAACTCAACACCTTCACCCAACACCAAGGGCAATTTTGGACATTAAGGGCAATTTATCATTGGCCAATTCACCTAACTTGCACATCTTTGGACTGTGGGAGGAAACCGGAGCACCCGGAGGAAACCCACGCACACACGGGGAGGACGTGCAGACTCCGCACAGACAGTGACCCAAGCCGGAATCGAACCTGGGACCCTGGAGCTGTGAAGCAATTGTGCTATCCACAATGCTACCGTGCTGCCCTACATGTGACAATAAATCAAATCAATCAATCAATCAACTTCAGCGCTAGCATCTTGCCCAAAATCTTAGCATCCACATTTAATATGGAAATCGGGCGGTACGACCCACACTCCACTGGGTCCTTATCCTTTTGAGCAGAAGCAAGATGGACGCTTGCATCATTGTCTTCGGAAGAGACTCCCGGGGCTACCAAATCTTCAAAAATCTCCACCAGTAATGGTGCCAGCAGATCAGAAAACCTCTTATAAAATGCCACCAGCAACCCATCTGGCCCTGGCGTCTTACCCATCTGCATTCGCCCAATGACTGTCCAGACCTCCTTTACACCCAATGACTTCTCCAACCCTTCTCGATCCTCCTCCTCTACCTTCAGACACTCCAACCCCTCCAGAATCTCCAGCATATCCGACTCCTCCCCATTCTTATAGACTGCCTCAAATACCCCGGTAACTTCATCCAGCACAGAGGCTAGCCCACCACCCGAATCCTGAACCGCAACAATCTCTCGGGAGGCCCCGCCTTCTGTCTCAGCTGACGAGCCAAAAGACGAACCGGTCTTCTCCCCATATTCGTACATTATCAGAGGGTAATAGATCAAACTGCATCTGCAGGATCTTCCTACTAGATAGGAACTCTGAAGTAGGGTCACTCGAATACCTTGCATCTACCTGCAAGATCTCTTCCACCAAACTTTGGCGTTCCTCCCTTTACCTCCCTATCCACCTGTACCTTTTGCGAGATTATCTCCCCTCTCGCCACCACCTCCAGGGCCTCCCACCGAACCCAGGGCAAAACCTCCCCATTTTTGTCAAGCCCGACATACTCATCAATCACCCCGGCCAGCTTCACACGAAATCCCAAATCCGCCAACTATCCCACATCCGAACTCCATGCCGGCCGCTGGTCCGGCCCCGTCTCCAAAACCACACCGACCAGGTGCGAAATAACTATCATCGCAGAATATTTCCCATTCCTCACCTCTGGCGGCAGCATCACGAGAAAGTTAATACACGTTATGCACTGGAGAAAGAAAGGAGATCCCCTCCACCCAGGATGTAAAAACTCGCCACGGACCTGCTCTATCCATCTCCTTCATAAACGCCGTCAGTACCTTTGCTACCCAACCACTTAGGCCGATCCAACTTAGGATTCAAAACACAATTCAAATCGTCCACCAAGTTCAACTGGTGCGTGTCCAAGTCAGCCGACACCTTTTTCATGAACGCTACATCATTCCAATTTGGAGCGTTACACACTCACCAAAACCACGTTCCAACGTTCTTGTAGCTATGACATATCTACCCCTCAGGTCCACTACCACCTTCCCCATCTGAAACCAAAGTCTTTAATTAATTAGTATCGCAATTTCCTCCCACAACTCCTAAAAGGCGTGCTTGTTGGGTGAATTGGACATTCTGAATTCTCCCTCTGTGTACCCGAACAGGCGCCGGAGTGTGGCGACTAGGGGCTTTTCACAGTAACTTCATTACCGTGTTAATGTAAGCCTACTTGTGACACTGATAAAGATTACATCCCACTTCATCATGGGCATGGATGCTGGTGTCCGATAGGAAAAGCACAAACGGTGCTGGGAGGAATTTTCCCAAACCAGCCCAGCAGCATTTAAGTTTCCAGTCTTCCACCAAACCCAAAACTGGGCAGCAAGTGCCCGAGACAGCGAATGGAACAGGAACAGGAGCAGGGAGGCCCCGGCCCCACTCTTGATGCACCATAAATCAGCAGGAAGCCGGTGCGTGGGCAGACAGTTTCACAATGGAATGGATCATTCGAAATTACCCTGAGGTTGTTGGTTCGGTGAGCAATGGGGATGTACTGGAGAAAGTTTGTGAATAAACACCCCAAGTTTCACCTGACCACAGAATTGTCACGGTGCAGAAGGAGGTCATTCAGCAGTGACCTTGATACCAATGAAATCTGTACCTTGATTGTTAAAAAATATTTTCGAATGTTGTTATCTCTCAATTGAGGGTTGGGAAAAAATGCCTTCTGCTTCTGGCACTTTTCGAAATGTTGCAGTATAAAAATAAGGCACCCTGCTCACAATGTTCGAACCAGTATTTTTCTCCACATGAGCCACTTAGCTTAATCTGTAAAATAGTAAACCTGCCTACGAACCTGTTTGATTTGGTGTGTGGCATTGTTGGAAGTACCACCCTCCAGAAGATAATGAGGTGTTAAATGGAGGTACTGCTTTCCTGTCACGATCTGACTGAATATTAATAATCCCACGCTATTCAAGGAAAACAGGGAGTTCTCTCTGGATCTATGTTCCCCCCTCAATGTGTTTTTATTCATTCACGGGCTGTAGATATCGCTGGCTGGGTCAGCATTTATTGCCCAATCCTAACTGCCCTTGAGCAGTTAGGTGATGGTGAACCATCTTCTTGAACCGCTGTCATCCATATGGGTAAACCCACGGTGTTGTTACCGAGCGAGTTCCAGGAGTTTGACCCATCTAAGGAACACCTATCTATTGTTCTTTAGGGTTTTGGCCAAGGTTGGTATCATGGCCAGTACAGGCTTGGAGGGCCGAAGGGCCTGCTCCTGTGCTGTATTGCTCTTGGTTCTTTGTTCTCTTTGTTCTTTATTTCCAAGTCAGGTGGTGGTCTACGAACTTGCAGGGAGTGCTGTTCTCATGTGCCTGCTGCCCTTGCTCATCTGGGTAATAGAGGGCGTGGGTTTGGGAGGTTCTGCCCAAAGAGCCTTTGGTGAGTAGCTGATGTGCATTTTGTCAGCGGATTGACACGACTAAAGGCAACAGGCTACTGGTTATGCATTCGGTTCCTGTTTGTGGGATATTACAGAGTGCAAAATGGTTCTCATGGTTGCCTAAATGACAAACGGCGACTGCACTTAACACTGCATTAACACTGCAATGAAGATACTGTGGAAAGCCCCTAGTTGCCACATTCTGGTGCCTGTTCGGGTACACAGAGGGGGAATTCAGAATGTCCAATTCACCTAACAAGCACGTCTTTCGGGACTTGTGGGAGGAAACCGGAGCGCCCGGAGGAAACCCACGCAGACACGGGGAGAACGTGCAGACTCCGCACAGGCAGTGACCCAAGCCAGGAATCGAACCCATATGGATTCGTTATTGTTTTGGAATAGTGACCCAGAGAGGTGTTGTGAATGGATTTGCGACTCTTTTCCTCAAAGGTAAATTTGCGTTTACCGAGCATTTTCATCAGCTCACACAAGCCCAAAATGATTTGCACCCAGTGAGCTACCTTGACAATGCTGTTGCTACTCTCGTGTAGAAATGCACCAGCCAATTTGTGCACAGCAAGCTCCCACTAACAGCAATCATGGGCAGACCATCTGTTTTTAGTAGAAGCCAGTGGGGGAAACGCCCTTGGTTTTCTATCAACAGCGACCTTGGGCTCTTTAGCGTCGACCTGAGAGAGTACACAGGAATCTGGCTAAACACATCATTCAAAAGATGGTATCTCTGAAAACCTGACTCACCCTCAGTGTTGCACTGGGTGTATCCACATGGGGTTTTGTGGTCAAGTCTTAGAAGCGTGACCTGAAACCACAAACACCTGAGTCAGAGGCAGGATTGTTGGCAACAGATGTTTTCCAATGTATTCCTCTCAACACAACGTATTCCATGAAACATGTCTAGGCCTCACCGAGGCTGAAGAAGAGAGTTAAGCTAATGGCACCAGGGTTAGAAACATGGAAAATAGGAGCTGGAGGAGGCCATTCGGCCCTTCAAACCTGCTCCGCCACTCATTATGATCATGGGCTGATCATTCAACTCTATAGCCTAATCCTGCTTCCCCCCCATATCATAGATAGATTACATAGAACATACAGTGCAGAAGGAGGCCATTCGGCCCATCGAGTCTGCACCGAACCACATTAATCCCTCACTTCCACCTTATCCCCGCAACCCAATAACCCCTCCCAACCCTTATGGACACTAAGGGTAATTTCAGCATGGCCAATCCACCTAACCTGCACGTCTTTGGACTGTGGAAGGAAACCGGAGCACCCGGAGGAAACCCACGCGGACATGGGGAGAACGTGCAAACTCCGCACAGACAGTGACCCAGCGGGGAATCGAACCTGGGACCCTGGCGCTGTGAAGCCACAGTGCTAATCACTTGTGCTACCGTGCTGCCCATATCATTTGATCCTCCTCACCCTAAGTGCTATATCTTTTTTTAATACCTTTTTTTAAACTAATGGTCAATTTAACGCGGCCATCCCACCTACCCTGCACATCGTTGGGTTGTGGGGGTGAAACCCACGCAGACACGGGGAGAATGTGCAAACTCCACACGGACAGTGACCCAGGGCCGGGATCGAACCTTGGACCTCGGTGCCGTGAGGCAGCAGTGCTAACCACTGCGCCACCATGCCACCCCCTCAGTGATGTATCCAACTTCTTCTTGAAAACATGCAACGTTTTGTCCTCAACTACTTCCTGTTGTAACGAATTCCACAGGCCGACCGCTCTCTGTTCTAAATGGTCTGCCCGTTTCCTCAGGCTGTGACCCCTGGGGCGGGATTCTCTGACCCCCCCCCCCCCCGCTGGGTCGGAGAATCGCCGGGGGCTGGCGTGAATCCCGCCCCCGCCGGTTGCCGAATTCTCCGGCACCGGATATTCAGCGGGGGTGGGAATCGCGCCGCACCGGTTGGCGGGACCCCCCCCCCCCCCCCCGGCGATTCTCCGGCCCGCGATGGGACGAAGTCCCGCCGCTGTCAACCCACGCCAGCTGGCGTGGATTGAACCCCCTTTGGGACGGCGGGACAAGGCGTCGCGGGCGGGCTCCGGGGTCCTGGGGGGGGGGGCGGGGCAATCTGGCCCCGGGGGGTGCCCTCACGGTGGCCTGGCCCGCTATCGGGGCCCACCGATCCGCGGGCAGGCCTGTGCCGTGGGAGCACTCTTTTCCTTCCGCCTTCGCCATGGTCTCCACTATGGCGGAGGCGGAAGAGACCCCCTCCAGTGCGCATGCGCGGGGATGCCGTGAGCGGCCGCTGATGCTCCCGCGCATGCGCCACCCGGCAATGTCATTTCCGCGCCAGCTGGCGGGGCCCCTGTAGCGCACAAAGACTCCATGAGACGAAAAGAGTGAAGTCGATGAGGCTTTATTAAGCGTGTCTGTTCCCCAGCAGCCCGATAGTAAACTGGCCTGCGGGGGAAGGCACCGGCTTCTTATACTTCGCCTTCAGGGCGGAGTATGAGGTCAACGGCCAACCAGGACCCGGGATCTGTCAGCCAATGACATTAGGGCTTCCAGTCCCACATGACCCCCAATACATACTACCACATTCACCCCTTGTCAAAAATGAACCCGGCAGGGTGATGCTTCGTATGGTGGTAAGGGTTTACAGGGCTGGTCCTGGGAGGATAGAACAGTTACATGGTAGTACAGTATTGGACAGTATCGTCCTGTTACAACTATTTACAGAGGGTATAGGAAAAACAAAATGTTCATTGAACAGTCCATCTTTGTTTTACATCGACGCCACGAGTCGGTCGGGCGGTCTGGTCGTCCGTGTCGATCGCCTCGGCCCCGGCGGTGGTGTTGGTGCTTGTACCAGCGTTGTCGCCTCCGGGAGCCGCACGGTTTCAGCTGTCGGTGCAAAGGGGAGGGGGACTGATCCTCCTGGGAAGGGGGCGGTCGCGGGGTGCGGCGGCGGCAGGAAGGGGGGCGGTTGGGTTGATGGTGTCGGGGGGGTGTGCGTGGTGCCGGCGGGCGCCAGATCCCGCAGGGAGACCGTGTCTTGTCGGCCGTCGGGGTACTCCACGTAGGCGTACTGGGGGTTTGCGTGGAGGAGGTGAACCCTTTCGACCAACGGGTCCGCCTTATGTGCCTGCACATGCTTTCGGAGCAGGATGGGTCCTGGGGCCGCCAGCCAGGTTGGCAGCGACGTTCCAGAGGAGGACCTCCTAGGGAAGACAAGGAGACGCTCATGCGGCGTTTGATTAGTGCTTGTACATAATAACGACCGGATGGAATGGAGAGCGTCCGGGAGGACCTCCTGCCACCGTGAAACTGGGAGATCCCTGGACCGTAGGGCCAGTAGGACGGCCTTCCAGACCGTGCCGTTCTCCCTTTCTACTTGCCCGTTCCCCCGGGGGTTGTAGCTGGTCGTCCTGCTTGAGGCTATGCCCTTGCTGAGCAGGAACTGGCGCAGCTCGTCACTCATGAAAGAGGACCCCCTGTCCCTGTGGACGTATGTGGGGTAACCGAACAGCGTGAAGATGCTGTTCAGGGCTTTAATGACTGTGGCCGCGGTCATGTCGGAGCAGGGAATGGCAAAAGGGAAGCGGGAGTATTCGTCCACTACATTAAGGAAATATGCGTTGCGGTCGGTGGAGGGGAGAGGCCCTTTGAAATCCAGACTGAGGCGTTCAAAGGGGCGGGAAGCCTTAATCAGGTGCGCTCCATCTGGCCTGAAAAAATGCGGCTTGCATTCCGCGCAGATGTGGCAGTCCCTTGTGACTGTACGGACCTCTTCTAAAGAGTATGGGAGATTGCGGGACTTGATGAAGTGGTAAAACCGAGTGACCCCCGGGTGGCAGAGGTCCTCGTGGAGGGTTTGGAGGCGGTTAATTTGTGCGTTGGCACATGTGCCGCGGGATAGGGCATCGGACGGCTCGTTCAGCTTTCCGGGCCGGTACAAGATCTCATAGTTAAAGGTGGAGAGCTCGATCCTCCACCTTAAGATCTTGTCATTTTTAATCTTGCCCCGCTGTGCATTATCGAACATGAAGGCTACCGACCGTTGGTCAGTGAGGAGAGTGAATCTCCTGCCGGCCAGGTAATGCCTCCAATGTCGCACAGCTTCCACTATGGCTTGGGCTTCCTTTTCCACTGAGGAGTGGCGGATTTCTGAGGCGTGGAGGGTTCGGGAGAAAAAGGCCACGGGTCTGCCCGCTTGGTTGAGGGTGGCCGCTAGAGCTACGTCGGAGGCGTCGCTCTCGACCTGGAAGGGGAGGGACTCGTCGATGGCGCGCATCGTGGCCTTTGCGATGTCCGCTTTGATGCGGCTGAAGGCCTGGCAAGCCTCTGTCAACAGAGGGAAGGTCGTGGTCTGTATTAGGGGGCGGGCCTTGTCTGTGTACTGGGGGACCCACTGGGCGTAGTACGAAAAGAACCCCAGGCAGCGTTTCAGGGCTTTTGGGCAGTGCGGGAGGGGAAATTCCATGAGTGCGCGCATACGTTCGGGGTCGGGGCCTATTATCCCATTGCGCACTATGTAGCCCAGAATGGCTAGCCGATCGGTGCTAAAAACGCACTTGTCCTCGTTGTACGTGAGGTTCAAGGCTTTGGCGGTCTGGAGGAATTTTTTGGAGGTTGGCGTCGTGGTCCTGCTGATCGTGGCCGCAGATGGTTACATTGTCGAGGTAAGGGAACGTGGCCCGTAACCCATGTTGATCAACCATTCGGTCCATCTCCCGTTGGAAGACCGAGACCCCGTTTGTGACGCCAAAAGGGACCCATAGGAAATGGTATAATCGCCCGTCTGCCTCGAAGGCTGTGTACTTGCGGTCACTTGGGCGGATGGGGAGCTGATGGTAGGCGGACTTGAGGTCCACGGTGGAGAAGACTTTATACTGGGCAATCCGATTGACCATGTCGGATATGCGGGGGAGAGGGTACGCGTCTAGTTGTGTGTACCTGTTGATGGTCTGGCTATAGTCAATGACCATCCTTTGTTTCTCCCCTGTCTTCACTACTACCACCTGCGCTCTCCAGGGACTATTGCTGGCCTGGATTATGCCCTCCTTTAGTAGCCGCTGGACTTCGGACCGAATGAAGGTCCGGTCCTGGGCGCTGTACCGTCTGCTCCTAGTGGCGACGGGTTTGCAATCCGGGGTGAGGTTCGCAAACAAGGACGGGGGTTGCACCTTGAGGGTAGCGAGGCCGCAGATAGTGAGTGGGGGTATGGGGCCGCCGAATTTAAACGTAAGGCTCTGTAGGTTACATTGGAAGTCTAAGCCCAGCAAGGTGGGGGCACAGAGTTGGGGAAGGACGTTAAGTTTGTAGTTTTTGAATTCCCTCCCCTGTACCGTTAGGGTGACTATGCAGAATCCCTGGATCTGTACGGAGTGGGATCCTGCAGCTAGGCAAATCTTTTGTGCGCTGGGGTAGGTAGTTAAGGAACAGCGTCTTACCGTGTCGGGGTGTATAAAACTTTCCGTGCTCCCGGAGTCGACTAGGCATGGCGTCTCGTGGCCGTTAATTAGGACCGTTGTCGTCGTCGTCTGGAGAGTCCGGGGCCGAGCCTGATCGAGCGTAACCGAAGCGAGCCGTGGTTGTAGTAGTGGGGTGTGGTCCGTTGTTGCCGTCCAAGATGGCGTCGGGGATGGACAAAATGGCTGCCCCCATACATCGTACGTGGCTGAGGGGTCACAAGATGGCGTCGGGGGTGGACAAAATGGCCGCCCCCATGCGTCGTACAGGTCGGGGGCGGTCAAAGATGGCGGCGCCCCTCCTCCCCTCGTGGTGGTCGGGACCCAAAATGGCGGCGTCTGCGGGTCGCACATGGTGTGCTGGGGGGTCTGGGGAGCGCTAGGACCGCGCGGAGTTCCTTCACTGCGAGCGCCAGGACCGCGGGCGCTAGGACCGCGTGGAGCTCCTTCTCTGCGAGCGCCAGGGCCGCAGGCGCTAGGACCGCGCGGAGCTCCCTCTCTGTGAGCGCCAGGGCCGCGGGCGCTAGGACCGCGCGGAGCTCCCTCGCCGGGGACAGCGGTGGTCGGGGCCCAGGTAAGTTGCGCCGGCGGGTCAGGCGTGGGGCGCGGGACGGGGGTGAGGGCCCAGGTCGGCGGCGCCGGCAGGTCAGTCGTGGGGCCGCGAGCGCAAGGAGCGCAAGGAGCGCGAGGAGCTCCCTCACCGGGGACAGCGGCGTTCGGGGCCCAGGTAAGTTGCGCCGGCGGGTCAGGCGTGGGGCGCGGGATGGGGGTGAGGGCCCAGGTCGGCGGGTCAGGCGTGGGGCGCGGGACGGGGGTGAGGGCCCAGGTCGGCGGCACCGGCGGGACAGGCGTGGGGCGCGGGACGGGGGTGAGGGCCCAGGTCGGCGGGTCAGGCGTGGGGCGCGGGACGGGGTTGAGGGCCCAGGTCGGCGGGTCAGGCGTGGGGCGCGGGACGGGGGTGAGGGCCCAGGTCGGCGGCGCCGGCAGGACAGGCGTGGGGCGGCGAGCGCTAGGACCGCGCGGAGCTCCCTCACCGGGGACAGCGGTGGTCGGGGCCCAAGTCGGCGGAGCCGGCGGGTCAGGCGTGGGGCGCGGGAGGAGGGTGAGGGTGGCGTTCGGGACGCGAAAGACCCCTTCCTCTCCGTGGAGAGTGTTGGCTGGCACCCAAATCGGCGTGGGGCGTGGGACGGGACCCAAATCGGGAGCGCCGGCGGCGGTTCGTACATGGACTGCGGGGAGGGGGGTTGGGGAGCGTAGGCGGCGTGCAGGGCTCCCAGTTCTCCCGGGGCCGCGGTGGTCGGGACCCAGAGCGGCTGTGCCTGCCGGTCGCACATGGCGTGCTGGGGGGGTTGGGAGGCATAGACTGCCTGTAGGGCTCCCTGTGGCCCCGGGACGGCGGCGACCTCGCGGGATCGGCACACCACCGCATAGTGGCCCTTTTTCCCGCAGCTTTTGCAGATGGCTGCGCGGGCCGGACAGCGTTGTCGGGGGTGGTTCGCCTGGCCGCAGAAATAACAGCGGGCGCCCCCGGTGCGACTCGGCGTTTGGGCTGCGCAAGCCTGTGGGGTGTCCGGGGAGGGGGGGGGGGGGTTTGCCGCGACGGGTACGTACGGGGCCCAATGGCCTGCCGCGCGGTCGGGGCCGTAGGCGCGGGTAGCGCGGCGTAGAACTCGTCCATCGATTCTTTGGGAGCTTGCCGTCTCGTCGCGAGCTGGTAGCGAGCGTAGATTTGGTTAACTGGGCGGACATTCAGACTTTTCAGTGCTGCGAACGCCGTCTGGAAATCGTCAGTGTCTTCAATGAGGGTGAAAATCTCCGTGCTCACCCTCGAGTGCAGGACCTGCAGTTTTTGTTTATCTGAGACTCGGCCTGTGGTCGATGTGATGTAGGCCTCGAAGCAAGTCTGCCAGTGTTTGAAGGCTGCTGCCGCATTCACTGCGTGGGGGCTGATCCTCAGGCATTCTGGAATGATCCTGAGCTCCATAGTCCTTTTTAGGCACGCTTAATAAATTGTAGCGCACAAAGACTCCATGAGATGAAAAGAGTGAAGTCGATGAGGCTTTATTAAGCGTGTCTGTTCCCCAGCAGCCCGATAGTAAACTGGCCTGTGGGGGAAGGCACCGGCTTCTTATACTTCGCCTTCAGGGCGGAGTATGAGGTCAACGGCCAACCAGGACCCGGGATCTGTCAGCCAATGACATTAGGGCTTCCAGTCCCACATGACCCCCAATACATACTACCACAGCCCCAAAGGCCTTTCCCGCCAGCTGGCGGGGCGGAAATCAGTCCGGCACGGGCCTAGCCCCTCAAGGTGAGGGCTCGGCCCCTCAAGATGCATTTGGGGCGGCGCGATGCCGGACTGATTTGCGCCGTTTTTGGCGCCGGTCGGCGGACATTGCCCCGATATCGGAGAATCCCGCCCCTGGTTCTGGACACACCCACCATCGGGAACATCCTTCCTGCATCTACCCTGTCCAGTCCTGTCAGAATTTTATAGGCTTCAATGAGATCGCCCCTCATTCGTCTGAACTCCAGCGTATACAATCCTAAGCGATTCAATCTCTCCTCATACGTCAGTCCCGCCATCCCAGGCACAGTCTGGTAAACCTTCGCTGGGGGGGGATGGGGGGGATGGGTGGTGGGGGGGGGTGGGGGGGGTGGGGTGGGGGGGTGTGGGGGGTGGGGGGGTGTGGGGGGGGGTGGGGGGGTGGGTGGGAGGGTGGGGGGGTGGGGGGGTGGGGGGGGTGGGGTGGGGGGGTGGGGGGGGTGGGGGGGGTGGGTGGGGGGTGTTGGGGGGGGTGGGGGGGTGGGGGTGGTGGGGGGGGTGGGGGGTGGGGCGGGGGTGGGGGGGGTGGGGGGGTGGGGGGGGGTTGGGGGGGTGGGGGGATGGTGGGGGGTGGTGTGGGGGTGGGGGTGGTGGGGTGGGGGTGGGGGGGTGGTGGGGGTGGGGGTGGGGGGGTGGTGGGGGTGGGGGTGCGGGTGGGGTGTGGGTGTGGGGGTGGGGTGGTGGGGGGGGGGGGGGTGGGGGGGGTTTGCGGATATCTCTGGATTGCTAGCCCTGTGACGAGATTACTGCACCAATCCCATCGCCCCATGCAGTACTTCCTCAGATGATGATGTGTTCCTGCATTGCCCCTCAAGCTGTAGGAATGAGGCCTGTCCTAATGGGGGTCATTTTCCTGAATGTGCTTGTGGGATATTGAGGACCTTGCTATTCCAGCCAGCATTTATTGTCCTTCCCTAATTAAGGAAGTGCGGTAAGGAAGGACTTAAATGTCATTACACAATCCGGCGACACCCGAATCAACATAAGACCATAAAACATAGGAGCGGAAGTAAGGCCATTCGGCCCATCGAGTCCACTCCACCATTCAATCATGGCTGATTTCAACTCCATTTACCCGCTCTCTCTCCATAGCCCTTAGTTCCTCGAGAAATCAAGAATTTATCAACTTCTGTCTTAAAGACACTCAACGTCCCGGCCTCCACCACCCTCTGCGACAATGAATTCCACAGACCCACCACTCTCTGGCTGAAGAAATTTCTCCTCATCTCTGTTCTAAAGTGACTCCCTTTTATTCTAAGGCTGTGCCCCCGGGTCCTAGTCTCCCCTGCTAATGGAAACAACTTCCCTAAATCCACCCTATCTAAGCCATTCATTATCTTGTAAGTTTCTATTAGATCTCCCCTCAACCTCCTAAACTCCAATGAATATAATCCCAGGATCCTCAGACGTTCATCGTATGTTAGGCCTACCATTCCTGGGATCATCCGTGTGAATCTCCGCTGGACCCGCTCCAGTGCCAGTATGTCCTTCCTGAGGTGTGGGGCCCAAAATTGCTCACAGTATTCTAAACGGGGCCTAACTAATGCTTTATTAAGCTTTAGAAGTACATCCCTGCTTTTATATTCCAAGCCTCTTGAGATGAATGACAACATTGCATTTGCTTTCTTAATTACGGACTCGACCTGCAAGTTTACCTTTAGAGAATCCTGGACTCGGACTCCCAAGTCCCTTTGCACTTCAGCATTATGAATTTTGTCACCGTTTAGAAAATAGTCCACGCCTCTATTCTTTTTTCCAAAGTGCAAGACCTCGCACTTGCCCACGTTGAATTTCATCAGCCATTTCTTGGACCACTCTCCTAAACTGTCTAGATCTTTCTGCAGCCTCCCCACCTCCTCCATACTACCTGCCCCTCCACCTATCTTTGTATCATCGGCAAACTTAGCCAGAATGCCCTCAGTCCCGTCATCTAGATCGTTAATATATAAAGAGAACAGCTGTGGCCCCAACACTGAACCCTGCAGGACACCACTCGTCACCGGTTGCCATTCCGAAAAAGAACCTTTTATCCCAACTCTCTGCCTTCTGCCTGACAGCCAATCGTCAATCCATGTTAGTACCTTGCCTCGAATACCATGGGCCCTTATTTTACTCAGCAGTCTCCCGTGAGGCACCTTATCAAAGGCCTTTTGGAAGTCAAGATAGATAACATCCATTGGCTCTCCTTGGTCTAACCTATTTGTTATCTCTTCAAAGAACTCTAACAGGTTTGTCAGGCACGACCTCCCTTTACTAAATCCATGCTGACTTGTCCTAATCCGACCCTGCACTTCCAAGAATTTAGAAATCTCATCCTTAACAATGGATTCTAGAATCTTGCCAACAACCGAGGTTAGGCTAGTTGGCCTATAATTTTCCATCTTTTTCCTTGTTCCCTTCTTGAACAGGGGGGTTACAACAGCGATTTTCCAATCCTCTGGTCATTTCCCTGACTCCAGTGACTTTTGAAAGATCATAACTAACGCCTCCACTATTTCTTCAGCTATCTCCTTGAGAACTCTAGGATGTAGCCCATCTGGGCCCGGAGATTTATCAATTTTTAGACCTCTTAGTTTCTCTAGCACTTTCTCCTTTGTGATGGCTACCATATTCAACTCTGTCCCCTGACTCTCCGGAATTGTTAGGATATTACTCATGTCTTCTACTGTGAAGACTGACGCAAAGTACTTATTCAGTTCCTCAGCTATTTCCTAGTCTCCCATCACAAAATTACCAGCGTCATTTTGGAGCGGCCCAATGTCAACTTTTGCCTCCCGTTTGTTTTTAATGTATTTAAAGAAACTTTTACTATCATTCCTAATGTTACTGGCTAGCCTACCTTCAAATTTGATCCTCTCTTTCCTTATCTCTCTCTTTGTTATCCTCTGTTTGTTTTTGTAGCCTTCCCAATCTACTGACTTCCCACTACTCTTTGCCACATTACAGGCTTTCTCTTTTGCTTTGATGCATTCCCTAACTTCCTTTGTCAGCCATGGCTGCCTAATCCCCCCTCTGATAACCTTTCTTTTCTTTGGGATGAACCTCTGTACTGTGTCCTCAATTACTCCCAGAAACTCCTGCCATTGCTGTTCTGTCTTTCCCACTAGGCTCTGCTCCCAATCGATTTTCGTCAGTTCCTCCCTCATGCCCCTGTAGTTAACTTTATTTAACTGTAAACACCTTTACATCTGATTCTACCTTCTTTCTTTCAAATTGGAGATTGAATTCGACCATATTATGATCACTGCCTCCTAAGTGCTCCCTTACTTTAAGATCTTTAATCAAGTCTGGCTCATTACATAACACTAAGTCCAGAATGGCCTGTTCCCTCGTGGGCTCCATCACAAGCTGTTCCAAAAAGCCCTCCTGTAAACATTCAATGAATTCCCTTTCCTTGGGCCCACTGGCAGTATTATTTACCCAGTCCACCTGTATATTAAAGTCCCCCATGATCACTGTGACCTTGCCTTTCTGACATGCACTTTCTATTTCGTGGTGCATTTTGTGCCCCCGGTCCTGACCACTGTTAGGAGGCCTGTACATATGTTTTTTTTGCCTTTGTGGTTCCTTAACTCTACCCACACAGACTCCACATCATCCGACCCTATGTCGTTTAGTGCTATTGATTTAATTTCATTCCTAATTAACAAGGCAACCCCGCCCCCTCTGCCCACCTCTCTGTCTTTTCGATAGGTTGTGAATCCCTGGATGTTTAAATGCCAGTCCTGAACCCCCTGCAACCATGTCTCTGTGATGCCTACCACATCATACCTGCCAGTCACAATCTGGGCCACAAGCTCATCTACCTTGTTCCGTACACTGCGCACATTTAAATATAGCACCTTTAATTCTCTATTGACCGTCCCTTTTTGTTTTCTTAGTGTGGTGGACCTTGGTTTACTGAGCCTTTCCATACACTGTGTCATATTTTGTGAGATGGGGACAATCGTAACCACTCTTGAGTTTTGTCTGTTCGTGTTTTTTATTATTCCTAAGGAGCTACGCTCCCCGCTGATTACTTCACCTCTTGGTTCCCTGACTTTCCCTTCCCCCCCAATCTTTAGTTTAAAGTCCTATTGACCACCCTATTTACTCTTTTCGCCAGAACACTGGTCCCAGCTCAGTTCAGGTGGAGACCATCCCAACGGTATAGGTCCCCCCTGTCCCAAAACTGATGCCAGTGTCCCATGAAAAGGAACCCCTCATTCCCACACCACTCTTTCAGCCACGTGTTAACTTCCCTTATTCTTGCCTCCCTATGCCAATTTGCACGTGGCTCGGGCAGTAATCCAGAGATTATGACCCTTGAGGACCTGTTTTTTAATTTGAATCCTAGCTCTTTATAATCTCTAAACAGGTCGTCTTTCCTAGACTTGCCTATGTTGTTGGTACCGACATGGACCACAACAACTGGATCCTCCCCCTCCCTCTCCAGTATCCTTTCAAGCCGGTCAGAGATGTCCCGCACCCTAGCACCGGGCAGGCAACATACCATGCGGGACTCTTTATCCTGCTCACAAAGGATACTATCTATCCCCCTGATAATAGAATCCCCTACAACTACAACTTGCCTATTTACTCCCTCCCCTTGAATGGCCTGCTGAACCATGGTGCCTTGGTCAGCTGACTCATCCTTCCTGCATGTAGGATTGATTGGTTTTATTTTGCGACTTTATGCATCCTGAAATCAATCTTGGCAAATTATAACTCTTTTGCAAGTGATTCATTTTAATGCATATGTCTTCCAAAAGTTCTTCAGTTGGTTTACATCATTCCTGTTCATCTAGACAATGTGCCTCCTCAGCAAATAACCAGTTTAGCAGGTCCCTACCTAACCTCATTGTTGCATGAAGGGTACAGTTGGCACAATAGCTTCCATTGCTGCACCCTCGTGGTTTAGCAATCTTTCATCAACAAACTTTTTGTTCTCATTCTTGTTGCACCTTTATATGTAAATACATTTTTTTGAACCCTTCTATTTGAAAACTATGCACAGGTCATTACGTTCCTTATGCCTCATGTGTTTAGAAGTGAGGTCGCTGACTTCCCCACATACGTCTCCTCCTTATTGTGGATAGATTATGTTCATTTTTGAAGGTCAAATTAAAGTGATTTTAGTAGCAAATGTTTTGGAAGAGCCTTTGGGTGTGCCGGGTGCCCTGGCCATCAGCCAATGGCTTGGGGCAAGGCAGAGAATCCGGTGCGGAAGCATTAACTGAGAAATGTTGCTCTGTGTAAAATGATAGCCTTTGTCCTGTCTGAGCAGGCATCTCGCTCCTCGTTGTGTGACATTGCAGTTTTAATGAGTGACATAAATTGATACAGACTGGCCCCCGTTTGAGAAAAGTTCGGGAAGGGGGCAGAAGACGGAACAACATTGAGCACAATGCGAAGCCATGAAACAATTGAGCAAAGCCGGACAAAAATGTATCATTAATTGTTTTGTGACTGCGCTTGACATCAAGGCAGCAGTTGACTGAATCACAGAATCCCTACAGTGCAGAAGGAGGCCATTTGGCCCATCGAGTCTGCACCGACTTTCCGAAGGAGCACCCCACCCTGTCCCACGCCCCGTAACCCCACCTAACCTTTTTGGACACTGTTGTAACCCACCAGATTCTATCGGGTAGCGACAATTGGTTACCCTTTGTATCTTGGGGAATATGAGCTCCCCCGATAAGGGGGTGGGGCAATCGTGATCCTTTCAGATGTATAAATAGAGCCGGCCAGTGTGGTACCCGCTAGAGAGGGAACCAGTAATGAACTACTGGTGCTGTATAAATATTGTACATAAAGTTACTTTCTGTTTGACTCAACGAACCCGTGCTGGATTCTTCGTGGCCCTCACAAACACGAGGGGGCAATTTAGCCCCAAGGAGAACTTAATGAGAAATAAGGCTGGATGCAAATGAGGGGAAACGCTCTCCGTTGTTTGGAGTCATACCTGGCACAAAGGAAGATGGTTGTGGTGGTTGGAGGTCAATCATCTCAGTTCCAGGACATCACTGCAGAAGTTCCTCAGGGTAGTGTCCCAGGCCCAACCATCTTCAGCTGCTTCATCAGTGACCTCCCTTCCATCATAAGGTCAGAAGTGGGGATGCTCGCTGATTATTGTGCAATGTTCAGCACCATTTGTGACTCCACAGCTAGCGAGAAAGTCCACGTCCAAATGCAACAATACCTGGACAATATCCAGGCTTGGGCTGACAAGTGGCAAGTAACATTCATGCCACAGAAGTGCCAGGCAATGACCATCTCCAACAAGAGAGAATATAACCATTGCTATTTGATATTCAATGGCATTACCATCACTGACTTCCCCAATATCAACATCTTGGGGGTTACCATTGACCAGAAACTCAATTGGACCCACCATGTAAATACTGTGGCTATAACAGCAGATGAGAGGCTGGAATTTCTGTGGCAAATAACTCACCTCCTGACCCCCCCAAAGCCTATCCACCATCGACAAGACACAAGTCAGGAGTGTGATGGAATACTCTCCACTTGCCTGGATAAGTGCAGCCCCAACAACACCCAAGAAGTGTGACACCATTCAGGACAAAGCAGCCACTTGGACTGCAGCGGTTCAAGAAAGCAGCTCACCCTCACTTTCTCAAGGGCGATTAGGGATGGACAATAAATGCTAGCTTTGCCAATGACTCCCACGTACCATGAATTAATTATTAAAACTCGATTGGCACCCCACCTACAAACATTCAATCCCTCCACCAGTCACAGCCGTGTGTACCATCTACAAGATGCACTGCAGTAACTCACCAAGGTTCCTCAGACAGCACCTTCCAAACCCACGGCCACTACCATCTAGAAGGACAAAGACAGCAGATACCTGGAAACCCCACCACCTGCATGTTCCCCTCCGAGCCACTCATCACCCTGACTTGAAAATATATCGGCCGCTCCGTCACCGTCACTGGGTCAAAATCCTGGATCTCCCTCCCTAACAGCACTGTGGGTGTACCTACACCTCAGGGACTGCAGCGGCTCATGGAAGCAGCCCGCCACCACTTTCTCAAGGGCAATTAGGAATGGGTAACAAATCCTGGCCTGGGCAGTGATGCTCGCATCCCATGAACCAATATTTTTTTTAATGTAGCAGGTTATAATGCTGTTGCAAAGAATTTATTGCCTATTCTTAACATTCTTAAATTGATGCACTTGATTTCTGGTCCAAATCTTGGCTAAATAATTTGTTTACCAGCTCCTTCATTTCATTGTTGAAAGTTAATGGTTTTATCCTCACAGTCGGGCAGAATTGCAAATTAGAAATCTATCACCAAGCAAATTCGAAGCAACTTGATGCAGACTATTCCCTGGTTGAGATAGCTTTGAGGCAGTGGCATAATGGTATTGTCGCTGGATTGCTAATCCAGAGACCTAGATTCATGCTCTGGGATGCCGGGTTCAAATCCCCCCCATGGGCGATGATGAAATTTGAATTCAATTTTAAAAATATCTGAGATTAAAAGTCTGAAGGTGATCATGAAACCATTGTTGATTGTTGCAAAATCCCATCTGGTTCACTGACGTCGTTCAGGGAAGGAAATCTGCTGTCCTTATGTGGTCTGACCTACAAGCAATGTGGTTGGCTCTTAAAAATGCCTTCAGGGGTGTGCAATAAATGCTGGTTGGGCCAGCAACGCCCACAGCCCGTGAATGAATATTTTTTAATAGCACTGCGAATGTCGACAGGGAGTGGTTCCGATGGATAGCATAGACGCAGTTAAGAGGAAGGGTCCCAGGTTCGATTCCAGGCTTGGCTCACTGTCTGTGCGGAGTCTGCACATCCTCCCCGTGTGTGCGTGGGTTTCCTCCAGGTGCTCCGGTTTCCTCCCACAGTCTAAAGATGTGCAGGTTAGGTGGATTGGCCATGATAAATTGCCCTTAGTGTCCAAAATTGCCCTTAGCGTTGGGTGGGGTACTGGGTTATGGGGATTGGGTGGAGGTGTTGACCTTGGGTAGGGTGCTCTTTCCAAGAGCCGGTGCAGACTCGATGGGCCGAATGGCCTCCTTCTGCACTGTAAATTCTATGATAATTCAAAAAAGGGTAGAAAGCTTGAACATGGGCCTTTAGTCTGCAGGGAATGAGTCCCTGCAAATGAGTGTTGGGGAGGAGGTGGCATAGTAGTATTGTCACTGGACTAGTAATCAAGGGAGCCAGGGTAATGCTATGGGAACTGGGTTGGAATCCCACCACGGTAGATGGTGAAACTTTAATTCAGTAAAAATCTGGAATTAAAATTGCAGTGGGGTCTGGAGTCACATGTAGGCCAGGCTAGGTAAGGACGGCAGATTTCCCTCCCTAAAGGCCATTAGTGAACCAGACGGGTTTTTTCGACAATGGTTTCATGGGCTCGCTACTGACATTAGCTTTCAATTTCTTCATGAATTTAAATTCTACCGGCTGCTGTGGTGGGATTTGAACCCATGTCCCCAGAGCATCAGCCTGGGTCTCCGTAGTACTTGCCCAATGACTACCATGCCTCTGTCGCCTCTGAGTAATGAGGGCCAGCAAAGGTTAGATGGAGAGAAGATGTTCCATTTGTGGGGAAGGCCGCACAGGAAGCCATAAATATCATCATTAATAAATGCAACGAGGAATTCAGTAGAAAGCTGTGTCTTAGTTGAGGCAAATAGCACAGATGCATCTCTGGGGAAGATGGATAAACACATTAGGCAGAATGGAACAGGTTAGGCTGATAGGGTAGGTTAAAGAGGGTGGGAAGAGTGTAAGGCACCTTCAGGGGCCTATTAGGTTGAAAGGCCTGTTTCTGAATACAGAATTCTATGTGATTCTCTGCGTGAGCTGCGCTAATACCAGAAGAATGGCCATGTTCCAGTACTTTTTCAGCAACGTCAACTGTTACATCAAGATCGACAGTTTGTAACTGCACATTATTAGTGGAGCCGTGCATTAACTGTTCTGGTAATGCAATTCCAATTCTCTGCCCGCACCTAATGATGCACCAAAACAGACTTCTGTCTGTTTCAATGGCTAATTATTCCCGGAACAGGTCGCCAGTCTGTCGCCAGAGGCTTATAGCTTGAGGGGCGCCCCTCCACATCAGGCGTGGCTGACCAGAAGTCTCTCCCACTCTTACCGCCAGCCAATGGCATGTTTGGAAGGATTCGCAGGTTGACACACTCGCCCTGTTTGAACACACCTTCCTCGGCCGACAAGTCCTGGGGTGGGACCTGATCCTAGAACTTCTGGTTCAGAGGTAGGGGCGGTACCCACTGCACCACAAGACCTCCCTTGAGTAACGCAAGGTGTTTTAAAACCGTCAATCCAAAAATGGAAACCTTTTGAATTGTTTTACTTGATAGCTTATTGGATTAGATTCGAATGCTTGTTCCTCTTGTATATGTTCCAGGTGAGTTACTGACAGGCACATGTAATCCTGACCCCTCGAAACTGGTCCATTATTAACAAAGCACAAGTCCGGAGCTTCACTCCCCACTTGCCTGGGTGAATGTATTCACATTCATTACGCTCTGTACCATCCATGACACAGCAACCCGCTTGGCCCCCAATCCATCACCTTCAACATGCAACCCTCCACCCACCCACCAGCACCACCACCACCATCCCACCTCCACCACGACGCACATCAGCTGCAGCAGTGTCTACAAGATGCACTGCAGCAATTCACAAAGGGTCCTTAGACAGCACCTTCCAAACCCGTGGCCTCTTAGCAGCTAGTAAGGGCAGCAGGTCCATTGGGGGGGGGGGACCATTAGCTGCAAATTCCTCTCTGAAGCCCACAACATCCTGACTGAGAACTACATCGCCGTTCCTTCAGTGTCGAAGGTTCACAACCCCGGAATTCCCCGTCCACCCACATTGTGAGCGGACCGGCACCAGATGGACTACAGCGGGCCAAGAAGGTCACACGCACGCCACAATCTCCTCAAGAGCAACTAGGGATGGGCATCGAGTGTTGGCCTTGAAGTGGCCGCACCTCATGAAAGAATAAAAGACAATGTTCACAGGTATTTCCAAGCCATTCCGCCCCACCAGCCCAAGCTGGTGATTATGCTCCCCCCAGGTTTCCTTTCCCCCCTCTTATTCCCACCCCACCAACGCATTCTATTGCTTTTAGTCCTCGTGTTTGTGCAACACTCCCTAAGTGCATCTATACTACTTGCTCGACTACTGCTTGTGGCAGTGCGCTCTACATTCTAACCACTCTCTGTCAAGAGGTTTATCCTCGATTAGTAGCTATCATATGCGTTTATTAGTGGCTATTTTATCTTTATGGTCCCTAGGTTTGGTTTTCCTTTCTGTTAAGTGGAAATATCTTTCTCGTGCCTACCCGATCAAGCCCTTTGATGATCTTATCACACCAATGAAATGGACACGATTGTTTTGGAGCAAATCTGGTGCTGCGGGAATGATTTAACTCACGTCATTGCCACCCTGACAGGTGCAGCATCATTCCGAGAAGCACTTTGATTATCGAGATTGCAATTCATCACCACCAGATATGCGGTACCTGTTGAATGCAGTAATGCATCACGGGCAGCACGGTAGCACAGTGGTTAGCACTGTTGCTTCACAGTGGCAGAGTCCCGGGTTCAATTCCCAGCTTGGGTCACTGTCTGTGTGGAGTTTGCATGTTCTCCCCGTGTCTGTGTGGGTTTCCTCCGGGCGCTCCAGTTTCCTCCCAGAAGTCCCGAAAAACATGCTTGTTAGGTGAATTGGACATTCTGAATTCTCCCTCAGTGTAGCCGAACAGGCGCCGGAATGTGGTGACTAGGGGCTTTTCACAGTAACTTCATTGCAGTGTTAATGTACGCCTACTTGTGACACTAATAAAGATTATTATTATTTAATCCCAATCTATTTTGTTTTTCATAGCTGTTGCAAAACCCATCCTTATCAATGGGGCAAAAATTCATACGGTTCTGCCGCAGTGGTTAGCACTGCTGCCTCACGTCGCCGAGGACCCGGGTTCGATCCCGGCTCTGGGTCACTGTCTGTGTGGAGTTTGCACATTCTCCCCGTGTCTGCGTGGGTTTCACCCCCACAACCCAAAGGTGTGCAGGTTAGGTGGATTGGCCACACTAAATTACCCCTGAATAGGAAAAAAAGAATTGGGTACTCTAAATTTATTTTTTTAAACCATATGGTTCATATGAGAGTTTTGCATTGAGTCCTCAAACTCAATCTATGAAGCCAAAGAATTCCTCCATTAATTGCTTTCTGTTCAGTTCATGGATTATGTTGATGCAGAGATAAAGGCTTCAATAAGTGATTATTCTTTTCCATTTTAGGTTTGGAATTCAGGTTACAGCTGCCATTGTGACTCAATGTGCAAGCTCCTTCACAGTGTGGGATTCTTTAATGTGGATCCAACTGTTGCTGTCTTCATTTAATTTTCACTGTTACTAACAGTGAGAGTGCTTTGTTCTGTGTTGGATTTTACAGCCTCTATGTCTCCTTTGGCACAGTGGTTGGTTTCGTGGAGACCACGGACACATTAATTAGGAGGGTCAATGGCAGTGCAGTGTGCACACCACTTCCAAAATGATCACTTTGGACGCATAAACTGGTAATTACTAATGCCGCTAGCAAAACCTTGGTGGTGTTCATGTGCGATGTTTCATCGATGAGTTGTCATTGCAGACTTGGGGGAATGAGGGGAGGTTGCTTGCAGCACAGACAAGTGGGAGACAGTCGCTTTGTGATAATGTCACTGATGTGTTGGGTGTTCTGGATCACATACAGGTCACCAACACTTGAAATAGTGCAACACTATTTTATTGAATCATTAACTGTTTAAACATACTCAGACTGTGGGTTAATACAATACTAGCTTTAACTAAAGACCTTTGCCTTGTCCTAACCAGTCAATGCACTCAGCACATGGTGAATGTCTGTGTTGCAGGCTGTGAGCTCTGGACTCCTAGCTAGCTGCTACTCGAATAAGCGGGAACTCTGATGCCCCCTGTCTTTATAGTGCGTGTGCTCTAACTGGTGATTGGCTGCGGTGTTTTGTATGTTGATTGGTCCCACTGTGTGTCCATCAGTGTGTGTCTGCACCATGATATACTGGTGTATATTATGACATTCCCTCTTTTATAAAAAATATACCTGTGTGGCAATAAATAGTGTGTGGTGAATGTTTCTGACTACGTGTGTGCGAAATATTTACAGGACTATGTACATAAAACTAAGCTATTTACATGGGAAGGTGCCTGGTGCAGAAAAACAGTGTGTCACAAGAATCACGAGATGTACACTGTATACAAACCACTTGAACGATTAAACGGAAGAACAGAACAAATCAGAAAGTCCATAAGTCCACAATGTTCACAAATTAAGTCTCTGAGGTGGGTGACGAATTCTGGTTGACCGCCTCGAGGGTGGGTCGGGAGCCGCCGGCTGAGGAGCGGCTGGACTGCGTCAGAGTGAGGAGGATGCAGAGTGACCGGAATCTCTGCCTGGTCCAGGTCAGGGTCAACAGGAGGGCGTGGCAATGGTGGAGGATCACGTAGCGAGCGCGGAGCGAGACGAGGGGCACGTCGATTGCGGCGCAGAATGGAGCCATCCGGAAGACGAACCAGGAACGAGCGGGGAGCCACCTGCCGAAGAACCACAGTGGTTGCAGACCAGCCACCATCCGGAAGATGGATGCGGACGTTGTCATCTGGAGCCAGAGCAGGGAGATCAGCTGCACGGGAGTCATGAGCCGCCTTGTGCTGTGCACGAGACAGTCGCATTCGTTGAAGGACCGGAACGTGGTCGAGGTCTGGGACGTGAATGGACGGCACCGTCGTCCTCAGGGTGCGACCCATGAGCAGTTGGGCTGACGACAGGCCAGTGGACAGTGGGGGCGAGCGATAGGCAAGGAGGGCGAGGTAGAAATCGGACCCAGCATCGGCAGCCTTGCAGAGGAGCCGTTTGACTATGTGGATGCCCTTCTCCGCTTTGCCGTTGGATTGGGGGTACAGGGGACTGGATGTCACATGCACAAAGTTGTACCTCCTGGCTTGCGAAGCCGGGGCCATTGTCCGACATCACAGTGAGTGGGATGCCGTGTCGAGCAAAGGTGTCCTTGCAGGCACGGATGACTGCAGACGATGTGATGTCGTGTAAACGTACCACTTTCGGGTAGTTTGAAAAGTAGTCTACAATCAAGACATAGTCCCTGCCCAGCGCGCGGAACAGGTCGTGCCGACCTTGGACCAAGGGGACGTGACCAACTCATGGGGCTGTAGGGTCTCACGTGGTTGGGCCGGCTGGAAGCGCTGACAAGTGGGGCAGTTGAGCACTGTGTTCGCGATGTCGTCATTGATGCCGAGCAAGTACACAGCCTCTCAGGCCCGTCGGCGGCACTTCTCCACGCCAAGACGGCCTTCGTGTAGCTGTTCCAAGATGAGCTGGTGCATGCTGTGCGGGATGACAATGCGGTCCAGTTTCAGGAGAACACCATCGACTACCACCAGATCATCTCTGATGTTGTAGAACTGCGGGCATTGGCCCTTGAGCCACCCGTCTGTTAGGTGGCGCATGACACGCTGTAGCAAAGGGTCAGCCGCTGCCTCGCGGTGAATTTGGACGAGGCGTTCATCCGTGGCAGGTAGATTAGAGGCCACGAAGGCCACATGGGCATCAACCTGACAGACGAATCCCACTGGGTCACACGGGGTGTTGACTGCTCTGGAGAGAGCGTCGGCGATGATTAGGTCTTTGCCCGGGGTGTATACCAGCTGGAAGTCGGATCACTGGAGCTTGAGCAGAATACACTGGAGGCGAGGCGTCATATCCAGCGGGCGATGGTCGGTCTCGACGGTAAATTGGGGAAGGCCATACACATAATCATGAAACTTAACGACACCGGTCAACAGGCCCAGGCACTCCTTTTCTATCTGCGCATAGCGCTGTTCAGTGAGGGTCATGGCACGTGTCGCATATGCAACGGGGGCCCATGATGAGGCCTCATCGCGTTGCAGGGGCACTGCCCCAATGCCAGACTGGCTCGCATCGGTCAAAATTTTTGTCTCTTTCGCTGGATCAAAAAAAGCTAAGACCGGGGCCGTGGTGAGTTTGGTTTTGAGTTCTCTCCATTCGCGCTCGTGGGCAGGAAGCCGTTGGAAGTCTGTCGCCTTCCTGACCAGGTTCCTGAGAGCCGTGGTATGAGAGGCGAGGTTAAGGATGAACTTCCCTAGGAAGTTGACCATGCCCAGAAATCGGAGGACCACCTTCTTGTCCTCTGGCGTTTTCATGGCTGTGATAACAGCCACCTTGTCCGCATCCGGCCGCACACCCAACTGGGAGATGTGGTCCCCTCGGAACTGGAGTTCCGTCTGACCGAAGGAGCATTTGGCTCTGTTGAGGCATAGGCACTGCTCCCGTATGTGTTTGGACACGCACTGGGGGCGACTGGCATGTTCCTGCAGGGTGGTGGACCAAATGATTATGTCATCGACATAGACGCGAACACCTTCAATGCCTTCCATCATTTGTTCCATGATCCTGTGGAACACTTCTGAAGCCGATATGATCCCAAACGGCATCCTGTTGTAACAATATCTGCCAAAGGGGGTGTTAAAGGTACACAGTTTCCTGCTGGATTTGTCGAGCTGGATTTGCCAGAAACCTTTCGAGGCGTCAAGTTTGGTGAAGAGCTTGGCGTGAGCCATCTCGCATGTGATCTCCTCAAGCTTGGGAATCGGATAATGCTCCCTCATGATATTGTGATTCAGATCCTTGGAATCAATGCAAATTCTCAGCTCGCCGGAAAGCTTTTTTACGCACATCATGGAACTGACCCAGTCGGTTAGTTCCGTAACTCTGGAGATCACTCCTTGGTCTTGGAGGTCCTGCAGCTGCTGCTTGAGGCGGTCCTTGAGGGGGGCTGGGACTCTGCGAGGTGCATGCACCACAGGCGTGGCGTTCTGTTTGAGTAGGATCTTGTAAGTATATGGGAGCGTGCCCATGCCTTCGAAGATGTCGCGGTGCTGGCCGGTGATGGCGTTGAGTTGCGCCCTGAAGTCAGCATCCTGGAAGGCAGAGGTGTCATCAGGAGAGAGAGAGTGAACTCTTTGAACGAGGTTCAGCAGCTTGCATGTCTGTGCGCCAAGCAGGGAGTCCTTCGAGGAGCCCACGATCTCGAAGGGAAGGATGGCTTTTCGTGGTTTGTGCGTCACTTCGAGTTGGCACGAGCCGGTAGCAGGAATGATGTTGCCATTGTCGTCCAATGGCTGGCAGGCCGATGGCAGGATGGCTGGTTTGAGACAAAGGCTTTGGAAAGCAGACCACGACATGAGATTGGCGGAGGCACCAGTGTCCAGGCGGAATGGTATTTGGGACCGGTTGACCGTCAGGGTGGCACACCACTCATCGTCTGGATCGATGCTGTGTACCGACAGCGGCTGGTGTCTTTGCTTCGGGGACAGCCTGTTTTTCGTTACGACACCGACTCGAAAAGACGCCTTCGGGTCCTCGGTGTCACTGCTGTGTGGGAGGTCCGCATCGGACTCGGTGACCGTGGGTTGAATTGCCCGAACATTCCTGCGAGGCTGGCTGAAGCGGTATGAGTTGGAAGGCTGAGCTTCGCGACAGAAGGCAGCATAGTGGCCAAGCCCTCCACATCGTAGGCATTGTCGAGATTTTGCGGGGCATTGCCGCTTTAAGTGGGCGGAGCCACAGTTGACGCACGTCGTGACGTCAGCACGTTTGTTGCGCCACCGTGCATGCGCGGTGCGGTCGTGCGTGGTGCGCGCCTGCGCATTATGTTCCTCAACGTCGCCGTCCCCTCGTTTGGTGCGCACAAGCGCGGGAGTCCGCGAAAAGCGCGTGAAATGGCCGCCCTCATCCAGGTGGAGGCCCTGGAGGTGCTCAATCACTTGGACCCATTCCGCCTCGTGGGGACCTTGCCGCGCCGTTTCAGCCGCTTGTATATGGGAGTACCGACTCGTGGCATTTTCATGTAAGACACAGGTCTCGATGGCGGTCGCTAGGGTGAGTTGCTTTACTTTGAGGAGCTGCTGGCGTAGGGGGTCCCACTGAACACCAAAAACGATCTGGTCGCGTATCATGGAGTCGGAGGTGGGCCCGTAGCTGCAAGATTGCGCAAGGATGCGGAGGTCCGTGAGAAAGGATTGGAAAGGTTCATCCTTACCCTGCAAATGCTGCTGGAACACGTAGCATTCAAAACTTTCATTCCCCTCTACGCTGCAGTGAGTGTCAAACCTGAGGAGGACTGTCTTGAACTTCGTCTTATCTTCGTCATCTGCGAAGGTGAGAGAGTTGAAAATGTGGATGGCATGGTCCCTGGCCGTGGAGAGGAGAAGGGCAATCTTTCTGGTGTCCGAGGCGCCTTCCCTGTCCGTGGCTTCGAGGAAGAGCTGGAAGCGCTGTTTGAAAATCTTCCAGTTGACCCCGAGGTTGCCGGCGATGCGGAGCGGCGGCGGCGGGCTGATGTTGTCCATGCTGCAGGATGAAGGAATGCTGGCGGAAGGCAGATCTCTTGCAGGTAGGTCTAAGAAGTGCTAACATCCCACCACTCCTGGTATCATGATGTGTTGGGTGTTCTGGATCACATACAGGTCACCAACACTTGAAATAGTGCAACACTATTTTATTGAATCATTAATTGTTTAAACATACTCAGACTGTGGGTTAATACGATACTCGCTTTAGCTAAAGACCTTTGCCTTGTCCTAACCAGTCGATGCACTCAGCACATGGTGAATGTCTGTGTTGCAGGCTGTGAGTTCTGTCCTCCTAGCTAGCTGCTACTCGAATGAGCGGGAACTCTGATGCCCCCTGTCTTTATAGTGCGTGTGCTCTAACTGGTGATTGGCTGCGGTGTTGTGTGTGTTGATTGGTCCCACTGTGTGTCCATCAGTGTGTGTCTGCACCATGAGATACTGCTGCATATTATGACAGTCACTAGTAATCCAGAGGCCCAGGGGTAGCACGGTGGCGCAGTGGGTTAGCCCTGCTGCCTCACGGCGCCGAGGTCCCAGGTTTGATCCCGGTTCTGGGTCACTGTCCGTGTGGAGTTTGCACATTCTCCCCGTGTCTGCGTGGGTTTCGCCCCCATAACCCAAAGATGTGCAGGGTAGGTGGATTGGCCACGCTAAATTGGAAAAAATTAATTGGGTACTCGAAAAAAAATTTTTTAAAGTAATCCAGAGGCCTAGGTTAATGTTCGTCATGGTGAAGGTGTCGGAAATGTACAAGGATTTGATGGATTGGGAAGGAGCACCGAATGGGGTAGTGAAGCACAAGTGGGAGGAAGGGTTGGGGGGGGAGTTGGAGGCCGGGCTGTGGGAGGAGGCCCTGAGGAGAGTGAATGCATCCTCGCCATGTGCTAGGCTTAGCCTTATCCAGTTTAAGGCGGTCCACAGGGCACATATAATTGTGGCCAGGATGAGCAGGTTTTTTGCAAGGGTGTAGGATAGATGTGGGCGGTGTGCGGGAGGGCCCGCGAATCGTGTCCACGGGTTTTGGGCCTGTCCGAAGCTTGGGGGGTCCTGGCAGGGGTTTGCCGACATTATGACAGAGGTCATCAAGGTCAAAGTGGTCTCGAGTCCAGAGGCGGCGATCTTCAGAGTGTTGGAAGACCCGGGAGTCCAGAGGGCGAGAGAGGCTGATGTTTTGGCCTTTGCCTCCCCGGTAGCCTAGAGATGGATATTGTAGGAATGACGTTTGCCTTGTGAGGGTCTGTGGAGGGTTTTGCTCGGACGTGGCAACCGTTTATTGACTTCTTCGAGAAAAGTTAGGATGTCAACAGTGGAGGGTGGTGGGGGGGGCGGGGGGGGGGGGGGGGGGACGGTTTAAAATGGGGAGGCAGTGGAGTCGTGAAGTGGGAGGGCGGGATGGTCGGGTATTTTGTTGAGTTTGTTATTTGTAGCCCTGTTGCTCTGTTTTGATTTGTGATTATGTTTGTTGTGCGATTATATAAATGCCTCCATAAAATATTTTTTTTAAAACAGTTAACGTCGGTCGGGCACCGGGTTCAAATCCTACCACAGGAGCTGGTGGAATTTACATTCAGTTTACAAAATCTGGACTTGAATGATGGACTCGTGATGGTGGCAATGAAACTGTGAACGATTTTCGTAAAAAAAAAAAAACACCTGGGAAGGAAATCTCCCCTCCTTACCCGGTCTGGCCTACCAGTGACTCCAGGCCCACCGCAGTGTGGTTGACTCTTAAAGGCCCTCTGAAATGGCCCAGCGAGCCACTCCAGCCAAGGGCAATTAGGGATGGGCAAAAAAAACGCTGGTTCTGTCACCATCCCCCACATCCCATTAAAGAAGAAATAAAACAAAGCAACAGAATAAGAGATGCTGTGAAGCCAGGTCAACTAGGCCCGAGCACCACTCATCAGAGGTGCCAGTGAGGATGCCGCCATTTTGGTAGATTAGCCCAGTCAGGGAACAACTCCTTCATCTAGACCCTAATGGGTTCCTCTTTCAGTATACCCGCTACCCCTAGGCCTCACGGAAGGAGAGGAAAGCGGGAAGTACGGCACCGAGCAGGAAGAAGTACCACATTCCCAAAACAAGCCAAGTTGATCGAAGAAAAAAACTCCAAAGAGAACACCAGAGAAGCAGAAGAGAAAATATAATTAAGAATTATGATTCCATGCAGATGTTGGAGCCTTCACCTCGTTGATCGCCCGAAGGCGGATCCTGTTAGGGTGGAGATCGACCTCTCCACCCTGTGCCCTGGCGTGGCGGGGGGGGGGGGACTTGCTGGAATTCTTGACTCTTGAGAAGGTCAAATTTGAACTGAGGGGAAGGATGGAGGGGTTCTACAATTCATGGGCGTTATTCATTATGCACTTTCGAGAACTGGATAACATCGAACATTAGGGTGGGGGGTGTTGGGAGGGTTGGGGGGAGGGGGGCTGACTGCATGTGTTAATGGTGACTATGGACTTCCGGGTGCGGCGATGACCAGCTAAGTCGCACGTTTCGGCACCTCCCGTTTTAACGGACTTTTGGGCTCTTATCGGGAGCCCCAACGGCAATTTTCGAAGGCTAAACCTACTGTGAGGCGACATAGAAGGGAGTCCCCCCGGATGTGAATGGACAGAAGAGATAATAGTGGCCAGATTACGGAGGATCCTCTGGAGCAGCGGCAAAGAAGGGAAGTGAGAAGCAAGATGGCGGTGGAGGGAGGCCAATTGGTATGGGGCCTGGAACAGTAGGAGTTCCTCCGGCGATGTGTGGAGGAGCTCAAGAAGGAGGTGCTGGCGCCGATGCTGCAGGCGATTGAGGGGTTAAAGGAGGCGCAGAAGACCCAAGAGATGGAGCTCCGTGGAGTGAAGGCAAAAGCTGCCGAAAATGAGGACGAGATACAGGGCTTGGTGGTGAAGACGGAGACGCACGAGGCACTGCATAAGGGGTGTATGGAGAGACTGGAAGCTCTGGAAAATAGCTCGAGGAGGAAGAACTTAAGAATCTTGGGTCTTCCCGAAGGGGCAGAGGGAGCGGACGTTGGGGCGTATGTGAGCACGATGCTCCATACCTTAGTGGGAGCTGAGGCCCCGACGGGCCCCCTGGAAGTGGAGGGAGCGTATCGAGTCCTCGTGAGAAGACCAAAGGCAGGAGAAATACCTCGAGCAATAGTGGTGAGGTTCCACCGCTACAAGGACAGGGAGATGGTCCTGCGATGGGCAAAAAAGACCCGGAGCAGCAGGTGGGAGAACGCGGTGATCCGCGTGTATCAGGATTGGAGTGCGGAGGTGGCGAGAAGGAGGGCGAGTTTCAATCGGGCCAAGGTGGTGCTCCACAAGAGGAAAGTGATGTTCGGAATGTTGCCGCCGGCAAGACTGTGGGTTACACACCAGGGTAAACACCACTACTTCGAGACGGCAGAGGAGGCGTGGACATTTATTGAAGAGGAGAAGTTGGACTAGATTGGAGAAAGAGTGTTTGAAATGAAGTAGTGAGGTGGTGGCAAGGGACTGTGAATCAGATGGGGAAAAATTTTCTTTCCCCTCGAAGGGGGGACACACGAAGAAATGTGGGCGCCGGTCGGGAAGGGGAGGGGGAAGGAGAGAGGGAGCTGTGCCATCAGGGGCGGGGCCGAGAGGGAAGCACGGGCTTTGTTCCCGCGCTATGGAAATTGTGGCGGGAAAAGGGGGCGCAGGAAGGAGGGGGCCTCACATAATGGGAGGCTAAGGATAAACGGGGGAAGCCGAGGTCAGCCAGAGTTTGCTGACTTCCGGAAGCAATATGGGGGGAGCAACTAAGCTAGAGAGGGATCTAGTGGGGGGCGGGGGGGGGGGGGTTAACTGGGTTGCTGCTGCTAAGGGGAAGGGGGAGCTGTTACAGGATGGGATGGTCGGGACGGGAGGGCGCCGTTGGGGGGATAAGCGGGTGCGTGGGAACCGGGTGAGGAGCTGGTCTAAAAAAGGGGATGGCTAGTCGACGAGGGGGGGGTAAAGAGCCCCCCAACCTGGTTGATCACGTGGAACGTGAGAGGGTTGAATGGGCCGATTAAGAGGGCAAGGGTACTTGCGCACCTAAAGAAGCTAAAGGCAGACGTGGTCATGCTTCAGGAGACGCACCTGAAACTGGCGGATCAGGTCAGATTAAGAAAAGGATGGGTGGGACAGGTATTCCACTCGGGCTTGGATGCGAAAAATAGAGGGGTGGCAATACTGGTGGAGAAACGGGTATTGTTTGAGGCGAAGACCATAGTGGCGGACAGTGGGGGTAGATACGTGATGGTGAGTGGCAGATTGCAAGGTGAGGCGGTGGTGCTGGTGAATGTATATGCCCCGAACTGGGATGACGCGAACTTTATGAAGCGTATGTTGGGGCGCATCCCGGACCTGGAGATGGGAAAGTTGGTAATGGGGGGGGGGACTTCAACACGGTGCTGGACCCAGGGCTGGACCGGTCCAGATCTAGGACCGGGAGGAGGTCGGCAGCGGCCAAGGTGCTTAAGGGCTTTATGGAGCAGATGGGAGGAGTGGATCCCTGGAGATTTACTAGGCCAAGGAGTAAAGAGTTTTCCTTCTTCTCCCATGTCCACAAAGTGTACTCCTGGATAGACTTCTTTGTCCTGGGAAGGGCGCTGATCCCGAAGGTGGCAGGAACGGAGTATTCGGCTATAGCCATTTCAGATCATGCCCCACATTGGGTAGATTGGGAGAGGAAAAGGAACAGCACCCACTCTGGAGATTAGATATGGGACTGTTGGCGGACGAGGGGGTATGTGTAAGGGTGAGGGGATGTATTGAAAGGTACCTAGAGATCAATGATGACGGAGAGGTCCAGGTGGGAGTGGTCTGGGAGGCGCTGAAGTCGGTGGTTAGAGGGGAGCTGATCTCCATAAGGGTCCATAAGGGGAAACAAGAGGGTAAAGAAAGGGAGAGATTGTTGAGGGAGATTTTGAGGGTGGATAGGCAATATGCGGAGGCTCCAGATGAAGGGCTATACAGGGAAAGACGGAGATTGCACACGGACTTTGAATTGTTGACCACGGGTAAGGCAGAGGCACAATGGAGGAAGGCCCAGGGAGTGCAGTATGAATATGGAGAGAAGGCGAGCCGGCTGCTGGCCCAACAACTTAGGAAGAGAGGGGCGGCGAGAGAGATCGGAGGGGTTAGAGACGAGTAGGGAAAGATGGAACGGGGAGCGGAGAGGGTGAACGGGGTGTTTAAGGTATTTTACGAGAGGCTATATAAGGCTCATCCCCCGGAAGGGAAAGAGGGAATGATGCGTTTCCTAGACCAGCTGGAGTTCCCAAAGGTTGAGGAACAGGAGATGACAGGACTGGGAGCGCAGATTGAGGTGGAGGAGGTGGTAAAAGGAATTGGGAACATGCAGGCAGGGAAGGCCCCGGGACCGGATGGGTTCCCGGTGGAGTTCTATAGGAAATACGTGGACCTGCTGGCCCCACTTCTGACGAGAACCTTTAATGAGGCTAGGGAAAGGGGGACACTACCCCGGACGATGTCGGAGGCGACAATATCGCTGATCCTGAAAAGAGGCAAAGACCCGCTGCAGTGCGGGTCATACAGGCCTATTTCCCTCTTGAACGTAGATGCCAAGCTTTTGGCCAAGTTGATGGCGACGAGGATGGAGGACTGTGTCCCTGGGGTAGTGCATGATGATCAAACGGGGTTTGTTAAAGGGAGGCAATTGAATGCTAATATACGGAGGCTGCTGGGGGTGATGATGATGCCCCCACCGGAGGGGGAGGCGGAGATAGTGGTGGCGATGGATGCAGAGAAGGCATTTGATAGAGTGGAGTGGGACTACCTGTGGGAAGTACTGATGAGATTTGGATTTGGAGAGGGGTCCATTAGATGGATTCAGCTCCTGTACAGGGCCCCGGTGGCAAGTGTGATTACAAATAGGCAACGATCTGACCACTTCCGACTATATAGGGGTACAAGACAGGGATGTCCCCTGTCCCCGTTACTGTTTGCGTTGGCAATTGAGCCACTGGCCATAGCGCTGAGGGGCTCTAGGAAGTGGAGGGGGGTACTTAGAGGAGGAGAAGAGCATCGGGTGTCATTATACGCGGATGATTTATTGTTGTATGTCGCGGACCCAGTGGAGGGGATGCCCGAGATAATGCAGACACTCAGGGAGTTTGGAGAATTTTCAGGATATAAATTGAATATGGGGAAGAGTGAACTGTTTGTGATGCACCCCGGGGAACAGGGCAGGGGAATAGATGATTTACCGTTGAGGAGGGTAACAAGAGATTTCCGGTATTTAGGGATCCAGGTGGCCAGGAACTGGGGAACCTTGCATAAGCTTAACTTGGCATGACTGGTAGAGCAGATGGAAGAGGACTTTAGGAGGTGGGACATGGCGCCCCTGTCATTGGCGGGCAGGGTGCAGGCGGTTAAAATGGTGGTCCTTCCGAGGTTTCTTTTTGTGTTCCAATGCCTCCCTGTATTGATTACAAAGGCCTTTTTTAAGAAGGTGGACAAGAGTATTATGAGCTTTGTGTGGGCTGGAAAGACCCCAAGAGTAAAGAGGGGGTTCCTGCAGCGCAGTAGGATCAGAGGGGGACTGGCACTGCCGAGTCTAAGTGATTATTATTGGGCCGCCAACGTGTCAATGATATGTAAGTGGATGAGGGAAGGGGAAGGAGCGGCGTGGAAAAGACTGGAGATGGCGTCCTGTAGGGGAACTAGCCTAAAAGCACTGGCGATGGCGCCGTTACCGTTCTCCCCGAAAAAATACACCACAAACCCAGTGGTGGTGGCAACTCTGAAAATTTGGGGGCAGTGGAGACGACATAAGGGAGTGACGGGTGCCTCAGTGTGGTCCCCGATAAGGAACAACCATAGGTTCGTCCCGGGAAGGATAGATGGGGGATTTAAATCTTGGCAGCGAGCAGGAATTTCGAAATTGAAGGACTTGTTCTTAGACGGGCCGTTCGCGAGTCTGGGAGCACTGACAGAAAAATATGGGTTGCCACCTGGGAATGCATTTCGCTATATGCAAGTGAGGGCATTTGTGAGGCAACAGGTGAGGGAATTTCCGCAGCTCCCGGCGCAAGAGATCCAGGACAGAGTGATTTCGGGGGCATGGGTGGGTGATGGTAGGGTGTCAGATATATATAGGGAAATGAGAGATGAGGGGGAGACGATGGTAGAGGAGCTGAAGGGAAAACGGGAGGAGGAGCTGGGGGAAGAGATCGAGGTGGGGCTGTGGGCAGATGCCCTAAGTAGGGTAAACTCTTCGTCCTCGTGTGCCAGGCTCAGCCTGATACAATTCAAGGTTCTACACAGGGCGCATATGACGGGAGCAAGGCTGAGTAGATTTTTTGGAGTGGAGGATAGGTGCGGGAGATGCGCGGGAAGCCCGGCGAACCACACCCACATGTTTTGGTCATGTCCGGTATTGCATGGGTTCTGGGTGGGTGTGGCAAAAGTGATTTCAAAGGTGGTGGGGGTCCGGGTCGAACCAGGCTGGGGGTTAGCTATATTTGGGGTTGCAGATGAGCCGGGAGTGCAGGAGGCGAGAGAGGCCGATGTTTTGGCCTTTGCGTCCCTAGTAGCCCGGCGAAGGATTCTACTTATGTGGAAAGAAGCTAAACCCCCTGGCGTGGAGGCCTGGATAAACGACATGGCAGGGTTTGTAAAACTGGAGCGGATAAAGTACGCACTAAGAGGTTCGGCTCAAGGGTTCACCAGGCGGTGGCAACCGTTCCTCGACTATCTCGCAGAGCGATAAGTGAAAATAGGAAAGGTAGCAGCAGCAACCCAGGGGGGAGTGGGGGGTGGAGGGCTCATTTGGGTCCTCAGGTGTTTTGTGTGTGTGTTTATATATTAGTTATTTATATTTGATTTCACAAAGTTACTATTTTAGTTATTATTTCTGTTGTTTCTTATTTTGTTGTTGGCAGTTGCCGTTAGTTAGCATATTATTTATTTAAAAAACGATCAATGTATCAATGTATATATTATTACAAAGTTGTAAAATGGGAAATTTTTGTTTGATCGAAAAACTTTAATAAAATATTTTAATTTTTTAATTTTTTAAAAATGGTGAGTATGGGTGATTCCTGATTCCTTTTTGTCATTTGTTTATGTTAACATGCGGGCTAATGTTTGGGGTTTGGTGGGAGGATGGGATTGTTGTTATTGATATGGGGATTGACATTGCATTCGTTCCTGATTATTATTTATTGTTGGTGGGTGTAAATTTGGGAGAAAATGTGAAAAAGGAGGAGGATAAAAATATTTATTTTTTAAAAATTATGATTCCACATATGAAGGACTATGACTCCACAAGACAGGAGTACAGTAAGTAGGTTCCTGGAGTGGAATCACAATAGCAGCACCTTACAGAACCTGAATGTATAACAGTAATAACTTGCAATTATCTCGCACCTTTCCCATCACAAAACTTGATTGGCAGGAGTCAAAAAATCAAAGAGCAGGTTTTATGGAGCATCTTAAAGGCAGAGAGAAAGAGAGGGTAAGGGGGCCGAGAAGGCAATTCCACAGCTTAGGGTCCAGGCAGCTGAAGCAACAGCCACCAATAGTAAAGCAATTAAAATTGGTGATGCGGAAGGGGCCAGAATTGAAGGCGTGCAGAGATCTCGAAGGCTTGCAGGGCGAGAGGGCGCAAAGATGGGAAGGGCCGAGGCTAGTGCCTACAAGTAAAATGTAGGCAAATGGTGATCTGCTCATGTAATGAACCCCCATGAGGCCTATGGGGACACCCTAATCGATCTTCCCATGGGACCCGTGGAATACGATCTTCCCCGCTAGTGGATTGAATTGGATTAGATTTGTTACAGAGAAAAGCGTTTTTCTGCGAGCAGCTCAAACGGATCACTTAGTACAAGGACAGAAAATACGTAAAAGGGCAACACAAGGTACACAATGTAAACACATAGACACAGGTGTCGTGTTGGGTGTTCCAATACACAAACGAACCAACACGGTTGTAGATGGTACAACTCTGTTTTATTATTCTGTACAATAATAACTATTAACTTCTGGCTGTGGTTCGTGCTTCACCAGCTAACCTGTGGGCCCAGTCCTAGCACTATCTTAGTGAGGCACTCAGCACATGGTGTATGTCTGAGTGGCACGCTGTGAGCTCTGTGCTCTGAGTTATCTCCTGGTAGAATGAGCGGGAATTGTGGTGTTCCCTGTTTTATAGTGCGTGTGCTCTCACTGGTGATTGGCTGCGATGTTGTGTGTGTTGGTTGGTCCAACTACCTGTCCATCAGTGTGTGTGTGATTGCACCATGATATGTTAATGTGGATATCATGACAACAGGTATCGGGTGAAGCATACAGGAGTGTAATATTAATCAGATCAGTCCATAAGAGGGTCGTTTAGGAATCTGGTGACAGCGGGAAAGAAGCTGTTTTTGAATCTGTTTGTGTGTGTTCTCAGACTTTTGTATCTCCTGCCCGATGGAAGAAGTTGGAAGAGTGAGTAAGCCGGGTGGGAGGGGTCTTTGATTATGCTGCCCGCTTTCCCAAGGCAGCGGGAGGTGTAGACAGAGTCAATGGATGGCAGGTGGGTTCGCGCGATGGACTGGGCTGTGTTCACAACTCTCTGAAGTTTCTTGCGGTCCTGGGCTGAGCAGTTGCCATACCAGGCTGTGATGCAGCCAGATAGGATGCTTTCTATGGTGCATCTGTAAAAGTTGGTAAGAGTCAATATGGACATGCCGAATTTCCTTAGTTTCCTGAGGAAGTATAAGCGCTGTTGTGCTTTCTTGGTCGTAGCGTCGACGTGGGTGGACCAAGACAGATTTTTGGTGTTCTGCACACCTAGGCATTTGCCATCGTAGCGGCCGAAACCTTTACCCAACTACCCAGCCCCCTGGGCCCACGCATCTCACTAGAACATAGCACTGCTGACCAAGGTTGTACCACAGTAAACTGCCACGCAAACTGCAACAACATAAATTGCACCTGATTTAATTTGAACTCTATAAATAGTTAACAAGAAATGAAGAGCAAATAAGGAATGGTTGACATTGAGTGTATAGTTTTTCACTAGGTCCTTTCATTTTTCCCTTCAAGCAGGCTGACTGTTCCCACAAACCAATTAGAATTGCTTTGCTATTTTAGCATTGTTTCTTCCGACCCATTCATTTGCGTCTCCCTCGCAGAAATGGCCTTCAGTTGAACTTACGATTAGTCATTTAGAAAAATGCTAATTACTGTCTGAAACCTATGGTTATTTGTAGGTGTAAACGATGAAATCTGGCAGATACCACAGCATCTCGCAAACAAGGAAAAGCTGCATCTATTTATTGCAACCTCTGTCATAGGCCGCATAATGCAATTTTTTTTTAAACTTGAAAAGGAAACCAACGTGAAGATGGGGCAATGGTCCATTGTACAAGGTAGTGCTGGAGTTTGCTGGACCACTGATAGCTTTGCGGAACAAAGTGGTTAGCACTGTTCCACTGGTTGGCGGCACAGTGGTTAGCACTGTTGCTTCACAGCGCCAGGGTCCCAGATTTGATTCCCAGCTTGGGTCACTGTCTGCGCGGAGTCTGCACGTTCTCCCTGTGTCTGCGTGGGTTTCCTCCGGGTGCTCCGGTTTCCTCCCACAAGTCCCGAACGACGTGCTTGTTAGGTGAATTGGACATTCTGAATTCTCTCTCACTCTCTGTGTCCCAGAACAGGCGCCGGGATGTGGCAATGAGAGGCATTTCACAGTAACCTCATTGCAGTGTTAATGTAAGCCCACTTGTGACAATAAAGATTATTATTATTAAACTAAATGTTGGCTTGAGGGCTTTAGCAAAGCTTCACAAGGAAGCAATCTCATAAAACAGACAAACAACTCCACCAAAAGGAAGTACAGCTCCTTGCAATTCTGTTCAATGTGGTTTCTCAGGAAGAAAGTGTGCGAGAACCAGTAAAATAATTTGTGTTTATTGTTTTATATAAACTTAGAGTACCCAATTATTTTTTTCCAATTGGGGGAAATTTAGCGTGGCCAAACACCTAACCTGCACATCTTTGGGTTGTGGGGGTGAGATTCTCCCCGCAGACGCGGCGAGAATGTGCAAACTCCTCACGGACAGTGATCCGGGGCCGGGATCGAACACAGGGCTGGTGATAGAAATCGACTATTTCCTGATAGATCTGCTAGGTAAAAGTAGGCTATTTAGTGTAAATATTAAGCCCCAGTTTTAATATTCATTTTAAATTGAGGATTTCAACACTCATAACCTCAAGTCATGATAAAACACATAGCTTCAACAGAGACACAAAAAGCCTGACACATGCATAAACTAATTGGAGATTAAAACAACATTTTTACTGAGCAAAGATGAAAAAGCTATTGTTCTAACAAACTTATTTTCAAAGACAGTTTGACATTAAAACATGAGCTGTACCAGTAATCTGATCAAGGACGAAGCAGGCACCATAGCAACATGAAGGCACTATTGTTCATAATGTGGAAAAAGCAAAGTCAGCAGAAATCCAGTAGAAACTAGTCTTGATAATAGCACAGAATCGCATTCCATAACAAACACAAATATTCAAACATGAAACATTCAGAACTTATGTTGCACATTGAGGATTGACAGCTAACCGTCGAATCAAATACATTTGATTCTAACTCAAACCAATTAGGACGACATAGAGGTGTAGATAAATGGCTCAAGACAGATAAGATTTCCTATAAACGTGATGGTCCGTACGGCCATTTTTATCCAGGATCATTCTATACTTTGATCTAAACTATTCGCTATCTCTATTTTTCATATTTTCACTTTTCCACTCTAACTCTTGAAGCAAATGCAAGCTGTTTTGCCGTAAGCAAGAAACCATTTCTGTATTATTTTGAAAGTTAAATTGTGTACAAGTTACTTCTCTTTACGTCCTTTTGCTAGCCGGACTTTATTGAGAATAGATTTAAGTTTCTCCTAATTGTAATCAAATAGAGACAATAAAGATTCTTGTTTGCATCCAAGAAGTTTAACTCAAATTTCTACTGAGTTTTAGCGTCGCAAGACCGCACTAATTCCACATGGTAGATCTCATCAATGAGGCCCCGGGTTCAATCGACGGCATCTCCACCAGTCTGCGCTTTTGATTAATCGAAAGATCAAGTGAGCTATATCACAATAAGATAGACAATATAATAAATGCGCTAAGATAGGTAAAAGTGCAAAGAAGAACTCATTCATATTGTCATTGCAGTTTTAAACAACAGGGTGGGCAAGCATTGCTTTACAAGCATTTCAGCAAAAATTATTATAATTCTTAAAGAATCATTATTATAAAATAACAATTAATCAATTAATCAAATTTGATTCTACTGATTCAGTATTAATCTATTAGCAATATGTTAATAATACAGTCAAATAATTGATTGATCAGTAACATTTCAACAATAATATTGCATTTCTATTTCATCTAATGGTGGTGCAGTGGGGTTCGTGTGAATCATTCTGTTGGGCCCTTGCATTTAGTGAATAGTTCTTGAATGCACACAATACACTGATATGTTATGTAAATGATGAATCCTGCTACACAGGGAAAAAGATTATTCTTACTGTGGGCATTTCAGTGTGCCCCAACCACCCACAAAGTTTCTCCCAGATAGAAATATCTGGGGGTGGATCAAGTTTCTTGATTTACTTTTGGATATGTGATGCCAGATCTTTAACTTCCTGTGAGTTATCTGGGATGAAAGTGCAAAACTCTGCACCAATCAGGGCGCAGGTGCCACCATTTTCACTAGCACATAGTCAAGTGTCATTCGATTTTGTAATGCCATTGTTCGAATTACTTTCATTTTGTCAGAGATCTTATCTGGGGCAATGGCGGTGTAATCGGCTACATTTTGTATGATGGTTGTTATTTTATTCAATTCATTGGCCACCCTTACTTCCCAATAGAAAGGTACAACTCTAGCATAAATTGCATCTCATAATGTTAAGGCACGTTTATTTCTTCGAGTGGTTGGTTCTGAAACATAAGGGAGATTAGGGAGATGACGGATGGCAGGTACTATATATCCTAAATAGCAAGATCCTGACCAATATTTTGGGAGCCAGGAATATGCTTTGTCATTACAAATAAAATAGGTTCCATTATAAGCAGAGTATAAGTAAATATCTTCTAAGTACCCATGATCTGAGAATGTTTTGTTATTTGTGATGTTGTGTATGCCTGTTATTGTTGAGGACTGTTCAGTTCTTTGTAATAAATTTTAGCTGTGTTAACATTCAAATAATTAGTACAAACACTATTGCCCATTTCATCCCTTTAGAGTGATTACTAGTGAGGCATATTGATCCTTTTTGTTTAATATTAGTTGGGAGGCTAATACATTGAGGATTTTTGTTAGGGTTATATTTAAGTTGGTGCCATTCTGAAAAGGTGTTTAGTGGATAGCCTGCAGATTTCCATAAGTTAATACATTTCTTTAAATAAATCTTGTACCTTCCTTTTTCACATGAATATGCTCCAGAACGGACCACTAAAGAGCGAGGGGCACTCTGATAGATGTACCATTCTGCTGTTTCTGAAGCATTAAAGGGAATAGTTAATAAGGGAATACCCTCTCCTGAGTTAGTATTGGTTGCAATGCATACCCAACAATTGGAAATGTTGAAATTTTTAGTGTATATCTTAGACGTGTAAAGGAATGTGTTCTCATTCAGTTCTGGTACAACATTTACAAAGCCATTCAAATAACTGAAAATTAATATTACGGTAAACATTTTACAGATCTTAATATTTATACGTGCGCTTCACATGTGATGCGTGGATACAACTTTTCTTTCCTTACTGTTGCTTAAAACATTGATATACTGATTAAAAATTGATATCGTGATTACATAATTCAGTAATAAACAATTAATAATAATAATTTCATGTACACAAATAAAATGATTATACAGTAAAAAGTTGAGTATATGATTTAGTAATAAATGGTAAAATGATTATCAAAATTGATTATGTAATTTAGTAATGAATTATTAAGAATAATTCACTAATAAATGAATAATGATGCAGTAAATAATAGTTCAAATGAAACTTTCCATTTTGATGTTATTGGCTAGTGGTGCATATGAATTAATATGAACCATATGGATTAGTGGGGCATTATGGTTAGGCATCGTTAGCCAAAGTATCTGATCAGCAACATTAGTACGTAAATGATAAGTCCAAATATGCAAAATAGGAAAAGTCCCTTAATGATGTTAATTCCTGTGCCACCCAACCAATTGGAAAGCCAACACCAAAGAGTGTAATTAAAGGGTTGGTCAAGTTTTTTTAAAACTTTGTATTGGATGTGAATTGCTAAGTCTTTGACATCTTCTGGATTATACACAAAAGCCTGTTGAAAGGGTTAATTTTCTTGCAGAAACAAAAAGGGGCATATAGCTTGGAATGATGTCATTCGCATCTTTCTCAAACATTTTTTATATATGTCACTCAAATGGACTGGGAGTAAAAGTTGGATTGCTGCCAAATTACTGCTTATCAATTATCTTAGAACAATGTGCTCTTGAAACATAGATTTGCTTTTAATCAGAGTTGTGTTTTTTTTAAAAACAGCTTTCACATTGTCTGAAGTTTTAATTTCCAGACTAATTTTAAACATTTATTTTAAAATATCAAACACAATAACTTATTGAATATATGACTGAACCAATCTTGTGCTGAATGAACTTGGTTTTCTGTAGATAAATTTGTCAACTCTGTTAAAGGAAGCACAGCTAACAAGATTTGTTAATTTTTTTAAATTAATAAAGCAACATTCAAAATAATGACAGTTTTCTCAAGTTAACAGCTCTTGGCAACTTTTAGCGATACGTGACTTGGAGCGTATCCCTGTAGCCAGGAGGTGGGCCTTCATCATGGGAGACCAGTTTGTAATCATGAAATCTGAAACTCGCAAAATGGCAGTCTTCAACATGAGAAAGGAATTTCATATCTCTTCTGGAATTCTTTTTCGAAGTGAGTACAAAGGTTGGATTTGTCATTAACGGAGGAGGAGAAGCAACGATTGATGTGCTATTTTTAGCAGTTGCGGTTTCGGACTGGGACTGAAGTCTGGGTAGGATCACATTTAAAGCTGCAGACAGTTCTGGTTTTAAACCAGTGACAAAATGGGTTTTTGATAGATCTTTAAAATGGTTTAAAACCCAGGCTGTTGTCTTTATCACTTCAACTCCAAGCTGTTTGGTGCTTAATGGGTTAAGTTGTATTACACTTTGTTTGCCACTAGGCTCGTTGCTTAACCGAACAGGAGTTTCTTGTTTAAAAATCTCACAGTCTATTAAAGCTGCCATGAAAGGCTTTTGGATCGGAGCCAGCAGCATTTTGTGATCGGTCTCAGAGTAAGATAATGGTTTGTTCTGGGGTAAAAGGGTCCTTGAACCCGGAACAGACAGATAGCTCATTTGGCCATACTCCCCCATGTGGAACTTCGATCAGCGTATCCATTGTTTTCAAGTCAGTAGCAGCTTGCAATAATGCAGGATCTGATCTAGTTACCGCTGGTACACCTTGGGCCTTAGTTAAAATCATTTCAATTCTTCCCGTTGGTGGCGCTGTTAATTTGTCTGTCAGTAATTTGTTATGACATTTCATGGTGTCCATGTCACTTTCCGAAATACATTTTTCTTCAAGTAACTGGCAATTGTGACTTTCAAGACCATCATTTTCTGATATTAACTGTTAAAGTTTGGATTCTGAGTCAGTATTTTTCTTTTGGAGTTCATCAATTTGTAATAGTAATAGTTGAGCATTTTGAGTCTGCCAATAGTGTTTCAGTTTGATCAGATTTCTCGAGCTTAGATTTTCCAGCTCCCAATTGGTCAATGACTGCCACTAGTTTTTCTTTGGCAGTTTTAAGTTCGCAATTGTGTTTTGTGTTTGTGACTGTTTCTTGCTGTTTATGGAGCTGTGCCATTACTGCAAAAGACCATTTCATAGGTTTTGTTTTGGTCAATCGTGTGGTTTTCTCCAAAATTTTTTTGATGTTGTCAAGGGACCACTTTCCTTTAGGGGTGTCATATTTTGATTCAATTTTTGTGGATACTTTAGACAATCCAAATCGTCTATAAATCAAAGATCTAAGATCACCCAATATATCATCAGAGACATCCAGTACAGCGCGACCTCCCTTGGACGTTGTGGGAAGTAGTTCTCTACCATTTCAAGGTTCTGAATCTATTTTACGAGTCATGTCCGCCATAAACTCAGCCTTACACCCAATTTTTTGATCGTCAACTATGTTTTTGTGCACTCTTTGTACACTACCGTGACTATTCACTATTCAGTCCCGTTTTATTTTAGTTTCTACGATCGGCACCCGATTGAATGACGCAGTCTGAAAAAGGTTCTATCTAAGGGGTCGAAGCACTGCTTGATGCGGCTTTAAGACTGTTACTGGGTAAAAAAGATGTTTTCTTACCCCAGTCTTAGCTGTTTTTTGGATAGATGCCTTTGGGTCTTCCATCCTTCTGGTCTTTCTTCAGCCTTCCGATTTCCTGCGACTCTGCGCTCCTCCCCTTTTGCCAAACTATGCCAAATTGATGAGATCTACCATGCGGAATTAGTGAGGTCTTGCGACACTAAAACTCAGTAGAAATTTGAGTTAAACTTCTCGGATGCGAACAAGAATCTTTATTGTCTCTATTTGATGACAATTAGGAGAAACTTAAATCTATTCTCAATAAAGTCAGGCTAGCAAAAGGACGTAAAGAGAAGTAACTTGTACACAATTTAACTTTCAAAATAATACAGAAATGGTTTCTTGCTTACAGCAAAACAGCTTGCATTTGCTTCAAGAGGTAGTGGAAAAGTGAAAATATGAAAAATGGAGATAGCGAATAGTTTAGATCAAAGTATAGAATGATCCTGGATAAAGATGGTCGTACGGACCATCACGTTTATAGGAAATCTTATCTGTCTTGAGCCATTTATCTACACCTCTATGTCGTCCTAATTGGTTTGGGTTAGAATCAAATGTATTCGATTTGACGGTTAACTGTCAATCCTCAATGTGCAACATAAGTTCTGAATGTTTCATGTTTGAATATTTGTGTATGTTATGGAATGCGATTCTGTGCTATTATCAAGACTAGTTTCTACTGGATTTCTGCTGACTTCACTTTATCCACATTATGAACAATAGTGCCTTCATGTTGCTATGGTGCCTGCTTTGTCCTTGATCAGATTACTGGTACAGCTCATGTTTTAATGTCAAACTGTCTTTGAAAATATGTTTGTGAGAACAATAGCTTTTTCATCCTTGCTCAGTAAAAATGTTGTTTTTATCTCCAATGAGTTTAAGCATGTGTCAGGCTTTTTGTGTCTCTGTTGAAGCTATTTGTTTTATCATGACCTGAGGTTATGAGTGTTGAAATCCTCAATTTAAAATGGGTATTTAAACTGGGGCTTAATATTTACACTAAATAGCCTTCTTTTACCTATCAGATCTATCAGGAAATAGTCGATTCCTATCAGCCGGGATCGAACCCGGGTCCTCAGCGCCGTAGGCAGCATTGCTAACTACTGCGCCTCTGTATCACCCCAAAATAATTGCGTTTATACCCTACAATTAATCTGCTTCTATGACCTGAAAAGCCTGATTCAAATTGAAGGTCTTCAAAATAATGCATACTGCATAAACAAAATATATACTGCATAGGTTAACTTCCATAATTCCGTAACATTAAGCAAGTGTGCCAAGTAATCATTGAGACTCAGTATTTATTATCCAAGCATGCCGTAGGTGGTTTATTATGGGAGCCAGTTTAGCTCAGTTGGCTGGGCAGCTGGTGCATGATGCAGATGGAGGCCAACAGCGTGGGTTCCATCCCCCTACTGGCTGAGGTTATTCATAAAGGCCCTGCCTTCTCAATCTCAGCTGAGGTGTAGTGATCCTCAGGTTAAACCACCACCAGTCTGCTCACCCCTCAAAGGGACTATGCTGACTTAACTTAGTAGATGTGCTCCTATGATTTTGCATCTTTAATAAAAAGGGACAAAACCCCAGATAAGTGGCGGCTCTTTTTCAATCTCGACGGGACTTTCCACCCCCTCTTGCTAATAATAATGATCTTTATTATTATCATAAGTAGGGGTTACATTAACACTGCAATGAAGTTACTGTGGAAATCCCCTAGTCGCCACACCCTGGCACCTGTTCAAATACACAGAGGGAGAATTCAGAATGTCCAAATCACCTAACAAGCACGTCTTTCGGGACTTGTGGGAGGAAACTGGAGCGCCCGGAGGAAACCCACGCAGACACGGGGAGAAGGCGCAGACTCCGCACAATCTGGTAATCGAACCCGAGTCCCTAGCGCTGTGAAGCAACAGTGCTAACCACTGTGCTACCGTGCCGCCAACTGCGACTACGTGTATTCCTGGAAGTCCCATCATATGATTTTTGCCCCCATGCTCCAGCCAATAGATGGCCAACACATCCACCCTGGTGACCTACACCAATTGGAAAGGAGTAAGTCTCATTATTGTAATATCCCACACAGGACCTACAAGTTGGGAATGTGTGTCTTCCCCATGCTCCTTGCAGAGTGCGAGATCCCTTGCTAGGAGCGGGGTACCTCAGTTACCTGTTGTGTATAAAGTCGGCCAGTAAGACGCTGAGAGCAGAGATCTACCGGTTTGTGTATATTTCTCTGGAGAAAAACGGAAAATGGGTGGCACAGTGGCACGGCGGTTAGCACTGCTGCCTCACAGTGCCTGGGGACCCGGGTTCAATTCCGACCTTGGGAAACTGCCTGTGCGGAGTTTGTACTTTCTCCCCGTGTCTGCGTGGGTTTCCTCCGGGTGCTCCGGTTTCCTCCCACAGTCCAAAGATGTGCGGGTCAGGTGGATTGGCCAGGCTAAATTGCCCTTTAGTGTCCAGAGGTTAGGTGGGGTTACAGGGATAGTGAGGGGGCGTGGGCCTGTGTAGCGTGCCCTTTCGGAGTGTCGGTGCAGACCCGATGGGCCGAATGGCCTCCTTCATGCACTGTAGGAATTCTATGAAAACGCCGGGGAAACTCAACGGGTGTGGGCAACATCTGGGGCAGAGAGAAACAGAGTTAACATTTGGAGTCCAATAATAATAATAATTAGTCTTTATTGTCACAAGTAGGCTTACATTAACACTGGAATGAAGTTACTGTGAAAAGCCCCTAGTCGCCACATTCAGGCGCCTGTTCGGGTACACAGAGGGAGAATTCAGAATGTCCAATTCACCTAACAAGCACGTCTTTCGGGACTTGTGGGAGGAAACCGGAGCGCCCGGAGGAAACCCACGCAGACACGGGGAGAAGGGGCAGACTCCGCACAGAAAGTGACCCAAGTCGGGAATCGGACCCGGGACCCTGGCGCTGTGAAGCAATATGACTCTGCTCCGGTACTGCCAGGGTTGCACCCACACCAGTGTCCTGGAGATTTGGCCATCAACACCTGCAGATTCCTGGAGGGTTGGAACTGTCTGACCCCAGCAGTGTGGCTGGCCCTCCTTAAGTTTGGGGAGAAAGTTGAAAGTGAAAGTTGCCTGCTGTATTTATATATGCACACTTTGACATCTGATTGGCTGAAAGGGGGGGGGGCGAGGTTTCAGCCAATGAAGCCCCCCCCCATTGTAAATAATAACGAGATGGGGGCGGGATGTCAGAGGTCCGTCTGAGAGGTAACAATGATAGCTTGTGTGATGCAAGGTGTGTTAAAACAGCCCTGCGCTGGGGCTGGGAGGCTAATAGCGAGGGAACAGGGCAGTGAACAGCGTGTGTGCTGGCGACTGGGGGCGACAACTTGGAAAGAACAGCCGGAGGAAGTGCAACGCAGACCAATGATAGCTTCATCCCAGTAGGAAAGCAGCTGAACCAGAACTCCCACCTCCCCCGACCGCCTCCCAGCTGATCAAAGCCACTAACCGCAGGCACAAGATGTCGGAGAACTTATCTCTCGTGGTCCACGGGCCAGGAGATATTAAACTGGTAACCCCATTTTGCCTGGACGGGCTTGTCCATCACGTGCACTCGCAGGGTGACCATTTCTTGGTTGCCCAGGGATTAGAGTTACACAGGGAGGCTGGCTGGAAGGGTTCTCCCCGGAGCACAGAAGCTTCCCCCCCCCCCACCCATGGAGGAGGGTTGGTTAGAGGTGTTTAAATCAATGAGCAAAGGGTAACGAAAGAGACAAATTGGCCGGGATTCTCAGGCCGCTCGCTGCCGGTGGGATTCGCTGGTCCGCGCATCCGTGGGTTTCCCGGCGTCGTGGGGTGGCTTCAGTGGGAATTCCCGTCGACAGCGGCGGGAGCAGGGAATCCCGCCGCCAGAATGGGATTTGGATTTGATTTATTGTCACGTGTACCGAGGTACAGTGAAGAGTATTGTCCTGCGTACAGTCCAGGCAGATCGCTCCATACATGACAAAAACATAGGACACATGATAGATACACAATGTAAATACATAGACATCGTGTGAGCATACGGAGAGTAGTATTACTCAGTAGAGAAGATGTGTGTAGAGATTAGTTCAGTCTATTGAAGAGTAATTCTGGAGTCTGGTAACAGCGGGGAAGAAGCTGTTTCGTGCATGTTCTCAGACATTTGTATTGCCTGCCCGATGGAAGAGGTTGGAAGGGAGAATAACCCGGGTGGGAGGGATCTTTGATTATGCTGCCCGCTTTCCCCAGGCAGCGGGAGGTGTAGCCAGACTCAATGGATGGGAGGCGGGTTTTGCGTGATGGACTGGGCTGTGTTCACGACTCTCTGTAGTTTCTTACGGTCTTGGGCCGAGCAGTTGCCATACCAGGCTGTGACGCAGCCAGATAGGATGCTTTCTACGGTGCATCTGTAAACGTTGGTAAGAGTCAATGTGGACATGCTGAATTTCCTTAGTTTCCTGAGGAAGTATAGGCGCTGTTGTGCTTTCTTGGTCATAGCGTCGACTTGGGTGGACCAGGGCAGATTGTTGGTGATGTGCACACCTAGGAATTTCAAGCTGTCAATCATCTCCACCTCGGCACCATTGATGCAGACGGGCTCCATTAACGGCGCGATGTCCACCAACCGGCGCCAAAAACGGCGCAAATCAGTCCGGCATCGCGCCGCCCCAAAGGTGCGGAATCCTCCGCATCTTGACCGGCCGAGCCCTAACCTTGAGGGGCTAGGCCCGAGCCGGACTGATTTCCGCCCCGCCAGCTGGCGGGAAAGGCCTTTGGGGCCCCGCCAGCTGGCGCGGAAATGACATTGCCGGGCGGCGCATGCGTGGGAGCGTCAGCGGCCGCTCACAGCATCCCCGTGCATGCGCAGTGGAGGGAGTCTCTTCCGCCTCCGCCATGGTGGAGACCGTGGTGAAGGCGGAAGGAAAAGAGTGCCCCAACGGCACAGGCCCGCCCGCGGATCGGTGGGCCCCGATCGCGGGCCAGGCCACCGTGGGGGCACCCCCCCCCCCGGGGCCAAATCGCCCCGCGCCCCCCCCAAGACCCCGGAGCCCGCCCACACCGCCTTGTCCCGCCGGTAAGAGAGGTGGTTTAATCCACGCCGGCGGGACAGGCATTCCAGCAGCGGGACTTCGGCCCATCCGGGCCGGAGAATCATGGGGGGGACGCAACCAACTGGCGCGGCGGGGGGTCGGAGAATCTCGCCCAGGGTTCTGTTCGATACTACGCTTCCTGAAATCAATGACCAGCTCCTTAGTTTTGTTAAAGTTGAGGGAGAAATTGTTGTTGTTACACCACGCCACTTGGTTCTCTATCTCCCTCCTGTACTCTGACTTACTGTTGTCCGAGATCCGACCCACTACGATCGTGTCATCAGCAAACTTGTAGATGGAGTTGGAGCCAAATTCTGCCACACAGTAGTGTGTATATAGGGAGTTAAGTAGGGGGCTAAATACGCAGCCTTGCAGTGTTTGAGGACTTTCATGGAGGAGGTATTGTTGTTTATCCTTACTGGTTGTGGTCTATGGTCAGGAAGTTGAGGATCCAGTTGCAGAGGGTCCTAGGTTTTGGAGTTTGGATATGAGCTTGAAGGTGGAGCTGTAGTCAATGAATCGGAGTCTGATGTAGGAGTCCTTGTTGTTGAGATGCTCTCGGGATGAGTGTAGGGCCAGGGAGTCTGCTGTGGACCGGTTGCGGCGGTATGTGAATTGCAGTGGATCAAGGCATTCTGGTCTCATGACTAACCTCTCGAAGCACTTCAACTTCATAATGATAAATATCAAGGCCACCGGACGGTAGTCGTTGAGGCATGTTGTCTGGTTCTTCTTTGGCCCCGGTACGATGGCGGTCTTCCTGAAGTAGGTGGGAACCTCGGAACAGACTAGGGAGAGGTTGAAGATGTCCGCGAACACACCCGCCAGTTGGTCCACACAGGATCTGAGTGCATGACCAGGGACTCGGTCAGGACCCGTTGGTTTCCTAGGGTTCACTTTCAGGAAGGCCGATCTGACTTCAGAAGCTGTGACGGTAAGTATGGGTATGTCTGAGGCAGCTGGGGCGGTTGACAACGGCTTGATGGTTTCCTGCTCGAACCGAGCATAGAATGCATTGGGTTCATCGTGGAGGGGTGTGCTGCTGCCGGAGATTCTACATGGCTTTGCTTTCTAGCCGTCACGTTGTTTAAGCCTTGCCACAACCGACGAGTCCATGTCACTAGTCTCTAGCTTAGTCTGGTATTGTCTCTTGGCATCCCTGATGGCTTTGCGGAGGTCAGTACCTGGATTTCTTGTATAGGTCGGGGTCGCCTGTCTTGAACGGCTCAGACTTGGCCTTCAGTAGGGAGTGAATCTCCCAATTAAACCATGGTTTTCTGCTGGGGAATGTATGTACTACCTTCTTTCGCACGCAATCTTCTGCACACCTTCTGATGAAATCTGTGATGGTGGTGTCATACCCGTTTCGGTTGGTCACTGAGTTCTTGAATATGACCAGCCCACTGACTCAAAGCAGTCACGTAGGAGCTCTTCTGTTGCCTCAGACCAGCATTGCACGACTGTCTTAACCGCTTAAGTTTCTGCATGTATGCCGGGAGAAGGAGCACCGTCTTATGGTTCGATTTTCTGAAGTGCGGTCAGGGGATGGATAGGTAGGCACCCTTGATGTTTGTGTAGCAGTGGTCATGGATGTTGGGGCACCTGGGTGGGACAGGAGGTGTGTTTGTGGAGTTTTGGCAGTACACTCTTGAAGTTGGCCTGGTTGAAGTCCCCGGCCATGATGAACAAGGCCTTGTGGGAATTCTGTGTCATTGTTATTAATAGCGGTGTACAATTCGTCAAGCGCCTTCTTCACTTCCGCCTGGGGTGGGATGTAGATCGCCGTGATGATGGCAGAAGTGAACTCCCGTGGAAGGTAATACGGATGGCACTTCACGGTCCGGGGAGCAGTAGGTCGCCAGGGCCGCCACATCCGAGCAACAGAAGGAGTTGATAAGGAGGCAAACCACTCCACCTTTCGCTTTGCCCGTTGATGCCATGCGGCCCATCGGTGTATTGAGAAGCCGTCGGGTTGTAGACGGCGCGCCGTCTTCCCCTCCGCTGCCCTGCCGAAGAACACGCGACTGGAAGGTCGGCAAATCCCACCCATTGACTGAAAGATTAATTACCAGCATCCTATCGGGCTGCATCACAGCCTGGTATGGCAACTGCTCGGCCCAGGACCGCAAGAAACTTCAGAGAGTCGTGAACACCACCCAGTTCATCACACGAACCTGCCTCCCATCCATTGACTCCATCTACACCTCCCGCTGCCTGGGGAAAGCGGGCAGCATAATCAAAGACCCCTCCCACCCGGCTTACTCACTCTTCCAACTTCTTCCATCGGGCAGGAGATACAGAAGTTTGAGAACACGCACGAACAGACTCAAAAACAGCTTCTTCCCCACTGTCACCAGACTCCTAACTGACCTTCTTGTGGACTGACCTCATTAACACGACACCCTGCATGCTTCATCCGATGCCAGTGCTTATGTAGTTACATTGTATATGTTGTGTTGCCCTATTATGCATTTTCTTTTATTCCCTTTTCCCATGTATTTAATGATCTGTTGAGCTGCTCGCAGAAAAATACTTTTCACTGTACCTCGGTACACGTGACAATAAACAAATCCAATCCAGTCCATTCCAGAGGGCACAGGTTTAATATACCTGGCAAATAAACCAGAGGCGACGTAGATAGAGGAACATAAGTAGGATGGATTGGAAGGGATGTTTTCCTCTTTGTAGAGGAGTCAATAACCAGGGGGCACAGATTTAAGGAAAAGGGCAGAAGATTTAGAGGGGATTTGAGGAAAAGCTTTTTCAACCGGAGGGGGGTGGGAATCTGGAACCCGCTGCCTGAAAGGGTGGTAGAGGTGGGAAGCGCTCACAACATTTAAGAAGTATTTAGATGAGCACTTGAAACTCCACAGCCTACAAGGGGTAAGGACCTAGTGATGGAAAATGGGATTAGAATGGACGGGTGCTTGATGGCCGACGCAGCTGCGGTGGACCAAATGGCCTCTTTTTACCCTGACATGAGGAAAATGGGGTTTACGTCAGGGGTTACGCCACAAGTGGTTAAGATTTGGAGTATCTGATCCGATGGTGGAAATAGAACTACATGGAGATGTGGATTATTTCACGGGATGCCCATCCCTAATTTCCCCTACAATGAGGGGTTTGTTACGCCATTTCAGAGGGCAGTTAAGACAAAGCCACATTGATGTTGGTCTGGAGTTAAATGCAGGCCGGATTTGCTGAGGAAAGCAGCATTATTTTTATGACGAGCAACTAGTTTTGAATACCAGATTTGTCAATTGAGCTGCGTTATACTTTGTGCTCACACTGTGATTTTGTATATCCTGTAGTCAGATTGTGTACTTGAATATTATGTACTCAGACTGTGTGCTTGTATACTATGTACTCAGACTGTGATCTTGTATACTCTCTAATCAGACTTGTATACTATGTACTCAGACTGTGATCTTGCACACTCTGTATTTAGACAGGACTTGTATACTCTGTACTCAGACTATGATCTTGTATACTCTCTAATCAGACTTGTATACTATGTATTCAGACTGTGATCTTGTATACTCTGTAATCAGACTATGATCTTGTATACTCTCTAATCAGACTATGATCTTGTATACTCTCTGTAGCGCACAAAGACTCACGAGAGACGAATAGAGATGAAGTCGATGAGGCTTTATTAAGCGTGACTTGTTCCCCGCAGTTCAGCAACAGACTGGCCTGCGGGGGAGAACTCCTGGTTCTTATACTCCGCCTTCAGGGCGGAGCTAGAGATCAACAGCCAACCAGGACCCGGGATCTGTCAGCCAATGACATCACGGCTTCACAGTCCCACATGACCCCTAATGCATACTACCACATTCACCCCTTGTTAAAAATGAACCCGGCGGGATGGTGCTTCGCATGGTGGTAGGGGTTTACAAGGCTGGTCCTGGGAGGAAAAAAACTTTTGCATGTCATCACAGTGCCCTACACTGGGCTATGTACAGGGTTTTTTGTTTTGAACTATTTACAGTATTCGTAAGAGGGAAAAAGGAAAAAAATTCTCGTTAAAGTCCACAACATTCTAGTGTTACACCGATGCCACGAGTCGGTCGGGTTGTCTGGTCGTCCTTGTCGATCGCCTCAGCCCCGGTGGTGGTGGTGCTTGTTCCAGTGTTGTCGTCTCCGGGAGCTTTATGGTTTCTGCTTCAGCTTCACTTCTGGTCGGACCTGGGAGGAGGACGATCCTCCCGGGAAGGGGGCTGTCGCGGGGTGCGCCGGTGGCAGGGAGGGGGTGATTGGTGTCGAGGGGGTGTGCGTGTTGCCGGCAGGCGCCAGATCTCGCAGGGAGACCGTGTCCTGTCGGCCGTCGGGGTACCCCACGTAGGCGTACTGCGGGTTCGCGTGGAGGAGGTGAACCCTCTCGACCAACGGGTCCGACTTGTGCGCCCGCACATGTTTCCGGAGCAAGATGGGTCCTGGGGCCGCCAGCCAGGTCGGCAGCGACGTTCCAGAGGAGGACTTCCGTGTCGGGGTGGATGAAGCTTTCTGTGCTCCCGGAGTCGACCAGGCATGGTGTCTTGTGCCCGTTGATCAGCACCGTTGTTGTCGTCGTCTGGAGCATCCGGGGCCGTGCTTGGTCCAGCGTCATTGAGGCCAGACGTGGTCGTAGTGCTTCAGCGACTTCCTCGAACCCCGTGGAGCCGTCGATGCTGGGGTCCATTGTTGCCGTCCAAGGTGGCGGCGGGGTGAACACAATGGCCGCCCCCATGCATCGCACATGGCTGGGGGGTCCCAAGATGGCGGCGGGGTGGACAAAATGGCCGCCCCCATGTGTCGCACAGGGCTGGGGGTCCCAAGATGGCGGCGCCCCTCCTCCCCTCGTGGTGGCCGGGACCCAAAATGGCTGCGCCTGCGGGTCGCACATGGGGCGCTGGGGGGGTTGGGGAGCGTTTGAAACGCGCAGGACTCCTTCTCCGGGGACAGCGGTGGCCAGGACCCAAAATGGCTGCGCCTGCGGGTCGCACATGGGGCGCTGGGGGGGGTTGGGGAGCGTTTGAAACGCGCAGGACTCCTTCTTCTCCGGGGACAGCGGCGACCCCCCGGGACCGGCACACAGCCGCGAAATGGCCCTTTTTCCCGCAGCTCTTGCAAATCGCTGCGCGGGCCGGGCAGCGCTGCCGGGGGTGTTTCGCCTGGCCGCAGAAATAGCAGCGGGCCCCCCCGGGACGACTTGGCGTCTGAACCGCGCAAGCCTGTGGGGGGGGGTTTGTCGCGACGGGGGTCCACGGAGCCCAAGGGGCTGCCGCGCGGTCAGGGCCGTAGGCGCGGGCGTTTCGCGCGGCCACATCTAGGGAGGCTGCAAGGGCCCGTGCCTCTGAGAGTCCTAGCGACTCTTTTTCTAAAAGTCTTTGGCGGATTTGGGGAGAGTTCATACCTGCCACAAAAGCATCGCGAATTAACATGTCCGTGTGTTCAATCGCGTTTACCGGCGGGCAGCTGCAGGCCCGTCCCAAAATTAGCAGCGCGGCGTAGAATTCGTCTAGCGATTCTCCGGGACTTTGCCGTCTCATTGCGAGTTGGTAGCGTGCGTAGATCTGGTTCACTGGGCGAACATAGATGCTCTTTAGTGCTGCGAACACCGTCTGGTTTTCCTCTGCGTCTTCTATGAGAGGGTAAATTTCCGGGCTTACCCTCGAGTGCAGGACCTGTAGTTTCTGGTCTTCTGTGACCCGGCCGGGGGCCGTTCTGAGGTAGGCTTCGAAACAAGTCTGCCAGTGTTTAAAAACTGTTGCTGAGTTCACTGTTTGGGCGCTGATCCTCAGGCATTCCGGGACGATCCTGAGCTCCATAGTCCTTTAAGCACGCTTAATAAATTGTAGCGCACAAAGACTCACGAGAGACGAATAGAGATGAAGTCGATGAGGCTTTATTAAGCGTGACTTGTTCCCCGCAGTTCAGCAACAGACTGGCCTGCGGGGGGAGAACTCCTGGTTCTTATACTCCGCCTTCAGGGCGGAGCTAGAGATCAACAGCCAACCAGGACCCGGGATCTGTCAGCCAATGACATCACGGCTTCACAGTCCCACATGACCCCTAATGCATACTACCACACTCTCTAATCAGACTTGTATACTATGTACTCAGACTGTGATCTTGTATACTCTGTAATCAGACTATGATCTTGTATACTCTCTAAGCAGACTTGTATACTATGTACTCAGATTGTGATCTTGTATACTCTGTAATCAGACTATGATCTTGTATACTCTCTAATCAGACTTGTATACTATGTACTCAGACTGTGATCTTGTATACTCTGTAATCAGACTATGATCTTGTATACTCTCTAATCAGACTTGTATACTATGTACTCAGACTGTGATCTTGTATACTCTGTAATCAGACTTGTATACTATGTACTCAGACTGTGATCTTGCACACTCTGTATTTAGACAGGACTTGTATACTCTGTACTCAGACTATGATCTTGTACACTCTCTAATCAGACTTGTATACAATGTACTCAGACTGTGATCTTGTATACTCTGTAATCAGACTATGATCTTGTATACTCTCTAAACAGACTTGTATACTATGTACTCAGACTGTGATCTTGTATACTCTCTAATCAGACTTGTATACTATGTACTCAGACTGTGATCTTGTATACTCTGTAGTCAGACTATGATCTTGTATACTCTCTAATCAGACTTGTATACTATGTACTCAGACTGTGATCTTGCACACTCTGTAATCAGACTTGTATACTATGTACTCAGACTGTGATCTTGCACACTCTGTATTTAGACAGGACTTGTATACTCTGTACTCAGACTATGATCTTGTACACTCTCTAATCAGACTTGTATACAATGTACTCAGACTGTGATCTTGTATACTCTGTAATCAGACTATGATCTTGTATACTCTCTAAACAGACTTGTATACTATGTACTCAGACTGTGATCTTGTATACTCTCTAATCAGACTTGTATACTATGTACTCAGACTGTGATCTTGTATACTCTCTAATCAGACTTGTATACTATGTACTCAGACTGTGATCTTGCACACTCTGTATTTAGACAGGACTTGTATACTCTGTACTCAGACTATGATCTTGTATACTCTCTAATCAGACTTGCATACTATGTACTCAGACTGTGATCTTGTATACTCTGTAATCAGACTATGATCTTGTATACTCTCTAATCAGACTTGTATACAATGTACTCAGACTATGATCTTGTATACTCTCTAATCAGACTTGTATACAATGTACTCAGACTGTGATCTTGTATACTCTGTAATCAGACTATGATCTTGTATACTCTCTAATCAGACTTGTATACTATGTACTCAGACTGTGATCTTGTATACTCTCTAATCAGACTATGCTCTTGTGTACTCTGTACTCAGACTATGTACTTGCATACTCTGTACTCAGACTGTGTTCTTGTACACTTTGCAATCAAACTATGATCTTGAATACTCTAGTCAGACTGTGTTCTTGTATGCTCTGTACTTAAGCTGTATTCTTGTATACTCTGTAGCCAGACTGTGATCTTGTGTACTCTGTAAGCAGACTAGTGGTATTGTCACTGGACTGGTAATCCAGAGACCCAGAGCTGTATGTTTTTCCTTCCTTGTTATTTAATTGGGAATAGAGATAGTAATGATAGGAATTTACTGTATTGAGTAGTTTTGTTGAAGGGGTAATTTCAAGTATTTTCAGGTGTGATATTAAAGAGTTTCGTAGTGTGTTAATAATTAACTTTTATTTTAAAATACCAAATTCCTGTTTCGTCATGTAATCCCTCCTGGAGTGAAGTATTCTTTCCGCACAGTCTTACAAATTAAAATTAAATATTGAGGTTTCGATCCAGTATCCTAGCCACTGTTGGGGTCTGGTCCGGGCTCGGAATAAAATTGGGGGCACTTTACCAGGACAAAGCAGTGACAAACAATTCCTCAAACATGGACAGAAATGGCCTCCAACGCAAGTCAAACCCGTCCACCGACCCCCTGAGGGTGAACCTCATCTCTAATGTGAGGAAGTTGTACAGATCCCCCAACCACACCATGGTGCCGCCAATCTCCAGTTCAACAGTGTCCACGGCCGGGCAAAAAGCGAAGTGAGGCCAATCAAACACTTTCCTCGGTGGTGGAAGAGGTTACTCGGGATGGTTTACAACGGCAGACGAAAGCAACATATTTGGATTTGGCGTAGGAGCCGCAGTTAACCTTATCTAAAGGGATGAGGAAGGTAGAGAAAAAATTACAAGGCTGAACATTTAAATTTGCCCGAGACGCAGCCTGAATCATTGGAATTAGCTAGAATTCAGCTACAAATGATACAATTAAAAATGCGGAAAAAGATAAACAGAAAGAAATAAAACTGAAGAAATTGGTCATGGCAGAGGAAATGGAAAAGAAGAAGCTTAAGGTAGAAATAGAAAGATTAGCAAAGGAAGAAAAAGATAAGGAAAAAGAGAGAATTTGAACTTCGGAGACTGGAACTGTAAAGAGAACATCAATGGAAATGTTGGACTTAAAGGCAGAAGCTGAGGAAGGTCTAGAGGAAGAAGAAATGCTTCCTGGTCAAAAGCTTAGTGGGAATATGTTTAAATATATTTGAGCATCACCAAGATTTGATGAGAAATATGGGGAAGCCTTTTTCATCTTATTTGAGAAAGTGGCTAAACAATTTAATTGACCAAAGACCATGTGGGTACTTTTGGTTCAAAAAGGTAGGGCTAGTGAGGTTTTTGCATCATTGTCAGAGGAGGTATCTAGGGATTACGATGAGGTGCAAAAAAACCATGTTAAGTGCATATTAACTAGTGACAGAAGTGTACAGACAAAGGTTTAGAAATCTAAGGGAAGAACCAGGTCAGACATTATACAATTAAACAAAATAATGCTGTTAGATGGGTAAGAGCATTAAAAATAGACCAAACGTATGACGCTCTTAGTGAATCGATTATTTTGGAGGAATTTAATGATTCACTTCCCGCAGTGGTGAGAACTCATGTGGAAGAGCAAAGAGTTAAAACTGCTGGATTGGCAGCAGAAATGGCAGATGATTTTGAATTGGTTGATAAAGCAAAGTTTGGTTTTCAACATCAATTTCAATCTGTGAAGGATAGAAACTGGGGAAATGAGAAATTCACAGGTGGTGAATGCAAAGGAGGTTTAGTTGGTGATGTTAAGGAGAGTTTGCCTCAGAATAAAAATGAAACCTATGATAGTAGAAGAGCGATAAGGAAAATGAAGTTTTAATAAAGATGGACATGCGAAGATGCAGTATTGGTGGCTGAAGAAATGTGCTGGGAAGACAGAGTCAGTAAGACAGCATGAGCCAGTGGGTTTCATTAAAGTGGGAAGCCAACCCTTGTCCCAGTGGAAGAGAGGCAATAGCGTACAGCCTGTTCAGAGGTTGGTGGACGAGCAGGTACCAGAACTTTTCACAGATTTTATTTGTGAGGATAAAGTTTACTTGTGTACAAGGTGGAGAAGGTAAGGAGATTAAGATCTTAAGTGATACAGGAGCAAGACAATCTTTAATGGTGAGAGATAAGGAGATATGTAGTTTGGAAGAGGTTTTTGCCAGAAAAGGTGGTAATATGTGGAATTCGTGATGAGAGGAGCAGTGTGCTGCTATGTAAGGTGGTCAGGTTAGAGCATCCGGTTAAAAGTGAAGAAGGGGTGGTAGGGGTAATAGAAAAATTACCTTTTTCAAGGGTACAATTTATCCTAGGTAAATGGAACAGTGATTAGCACTGCTACCTCACAGTTCCAGGGTCCCGGGTTCAATTCCAGCCTCGGGTGACTGCCTGTGTGGAGTTTGCACGTCCTCCCTGTGTGTGCGTGGGTTTCCTCCGGGTGCTCTGGTTTCCTCCCACAGTCCAACGATGTGCAGGTTAGGTGGATTGGCCATGATAAATTGCCCCTCAGTGTCAAAAAGGTTGGGTGGGGTTACTGGGTTAGCTGGACAGGGTGGAAGTGTGGGCTTGGGCAGGGTGCTCTTTCCAAGGGCCGATGCAGACTCGATGGGCCAAATGGATACCTTCTGCACTGTAAATTCAATGGTTCCATGGTAATGCTATGGCTGGATCACAGGTGGGAGTGCCGCCTACTGTTGTTGAAAAGCCAGTGGAAAGTCAAACAACTGAGGTGTCACAAGAAATATATCCTGGAGTGTTTCCTTTGTTTAAAAAATTCCCAATTAAGCCAATCCACCTCCCCTGCACATCTTTGGGTTGTGGGGGTGAAACCCATGCAGACACGGGGAGAATGTGCAAACTCCACACGGACAGTGACCTGGGGCCACTTTCGATCCCAGGTCCTCGGCAATTTGAGGCCGCAGTGCTAGCCACTGGCCCACTGCCAGGACAGAGAATCCTGCTACCGGGTGCGGCGGGATGGAGAATCCCGTCCTATGTCTGTAGAACGAGGGAAAGAATTTAATTTGAATGTGTAACGCTTGATGACCGACAGGGTTGGGTGCAGTGGGAGATATTTTAGGTACGATCAATTCTAAGCATAATTCTAAGACTGGAATACCGTTTTATTCCACTTACCAAGACCTCCATAATGAATTTGAACTGAGTCTGGCCTTTTTGGCGGAACGCTTTGTTTGACTCCGTACAAAAAGTTGTCCAGCCATTGTGATCCTGTTGCACATAATGTTCTGCTGCTGGAGGTTGGGGACCGAAGGAAAGGTTGTGGTGGGAGGTCACCAAGTGTCCAGCATTTAGGACATGAGGCCTCCGGGGGTGGCCAGCATGCCAAACCTACTTGGGTTAGGGGTAAGAGTTAGAGGGTTAGGGTTACATCATAAAATCTCGCCGTTTATTTCCGTCACATCGCACTTTTCTTCTCTCCACAGGAGAAACGCCCAATTCCGGAACCATGCCCTGGTGGTAAGCACGTTGTTCTCTAGAAGATTTCCTGAACGAAAGCCTTCCTCATTCCTTTCCAATTACTTCCCCCCCCCCCCCATCCTTTGTCACACACACTGCCAGACTATTTTAGAGACATGCATTGTGCAAAAATGTGTGTGCTACGGCGGCGCAGTGGTTAGCACTGCAGTCTCACGGCGCCGAGATCCCAGGTTCGATCCCGGCTCTGGGTCACTGTCCGTGTGGAGTTTGCACATTCTCCCCGTGTCTGCGTGGGTTTCGCCCCCACAACCCAAAGATGTGCAGGGTAGGAGGATTGGCCACGCTAAATTGCCCCATAATTGGAAAAAATGAATTGGGCACTCTAAATTTATTGATTTTTTAAAAATGTGTGCTACAGTTTTAAGCTAGGGAGCAGAAACGCAGTTCAGACTTTAATGCAAACATATGAAATAGGAGCAGGAGAGGGTCATTCGGCCTCTCATGTCTGCTCTGCTATTCAACAATATCATGGCTGATCTGTGCGTGTTGCAAAGTTCCAAAGTTGCGTAAACCTCCGAGAGAAAAAGCTCCTCCTCAGCTCTGTCCTCTAAGGGCGACCCTTCATTTTGAAGAAGGTGGCTTGCGGTGTTCCCAACTCCCTGAATTGGACTTCCACCGTTATCCATTCTCAAGCATCGCGATTAATTTATCCAATTAGCATTCCGAATCGCACGCGCTCCTGCGAGCAGGGCTCGATACTGGGCAGGGGAAAACCCAATTGGATGCCAAGTCCAACGCCTTCCCTGCTCCGCCAACTCAACCATTGAAGAAGATGCTTTAGGCAAAAGGTCAAGTAAAGCTGGAGTGGAATAACAGCTTTGTCATTACTGGGGCATTTAGATGTTTGTCGTAAGATTTATTACCTTTTCTAATAGTTCTTATTGAATGGGAGGGAAAGGTTTCACTTTCTTATTCCCTGTTAAAAATATGTGCATTGGAATAAGTTTCCCCCAAAACTTTGGTCAGGATGATACGGCTCGATGTAAGTTATTGGAACATGATTTCCTACACTGATGCAGTGCGGGGGAGTGAGGGGCAATGACCGTGAGAAATGAATGTTTGAGCAACGGTGTTCCAAAATCTGTTCTTTTTCTTTAAAAAATCTTTTTTTTTTTCTTTAAAAAATCTTTTTTTTTTCTTTAAAAAATCTTTTTATTCTCCTCATTTTCCACATTTTCATCAAATAGACAAGAGAAAACCAGCAATAACAAATACCGTGCCAATACCCAAACAGCGCCCCCTTCAATATACAAACCCCAACATCACCCGTACTTTCCAAATAAAACGCAAAAGAAAATTAGCAGTCATCCCGTAGACAATGTGCTCAACACCCCCAATAAACCCCCCCCCCCCCGCCAATGTTCGATGGCAATCAATTCTAGAATGTGCATGATAAACAATCCCCATGAATTCTAGAACCCTTCCATCCTCCTCACCCCAGCCCAAACTTCACCTTCTCAAGAGTCAAGAATTCCAGCAGGTCCCCCAGCCACGCCGAGGCAGAGGACGGAGAAGCTGACCTCCACACCAGCAGGAGTCCCGTCTCCGCGCAATCAGCGAGGCGAAGGCTAAAACATCTGCCCCCCCGCACCCGCCTGCAGCCCTGGCCGGTCCGACACCCCGACAATGGTTTTTAGAGGCCCTGGCTCCAAGGTCACCCCCGGGATGACCTTGAAAACCGCTCTACAATATCCCTCCAACTTCGGGCAGGCAAAAATCTGTTCTTGAGTTGCGAAGGAGCGAGCAAGGTTCTTTGCAAATCCCCAGTGAGAGCTTCTTCTCAACTCTGTAAACGAGGAGTTTGCCAACTGCAAGGCGTTGCTCATTCCACCTTTACATGAAGCAGGTCAAAAACTATTCTTCATCAACACAACAACTCTGTCTTTGTGCCTGCGACGTCGTTGTCCAATCACTCCCAGCTCCCACCTATCCTGACCTTCTACTTTGCCCCACCTGCCCCAACCCCTCTTAAACAGCATAAAATCCATTTCATTTCTCCCTCGCTGAAGAGTCGCACGGACTCAACACGTCGGGCTGGATTCTCCGATCCCCCAGCCGCATGTTTCTCGGCAACGGGAGGCGGCGCACAGTTCGCTGGTGGTAGAACTCTCTGGGGCGGCGGTGCTATGTCGGAGGGACCCGAGAATCAAAGCCGCCAGCGAACGGCCGGAATTCTCCGGCCGGCATCCTCCGGCCATTAACTCTGTCCCTGCCTCCGCAAAGTTTGCCACCGCCTGACATTACCCAGCATTTTCTGTTTTTTATTTCAAATTTCCAGCATCCACAGTATTTCGCTTCTATAACAATTCTTTACAGTCACGGTCCTTATTTCCAGAATTTATTTTTGTGTGTTGGTTTATCATAGAATTTACAGTGCAGAAGGAGCCCATTCGGCCCATCGAGTCTGCATCGGCCCTTGGAAAGAGCACCCTATTTAAGCCCTCACCTCCACCCTATCCCCATAATCCAGTAACCCCTGGACACTATGGACAATTTAGCATGGCCAATCCACCTAACCTGCACATCTTTGGACTGTGGGAGGAAACCGGAGCACCCGGAGGAAACCCACGCACACCTGGGGAGAACGTGCAGACTCCGCACAGACAGTGACCCAAGCCAGGAATCAAACCTGGGACCCTGGCGCTGTGAAGCAACAGTGCTAACCACTGCGCTACCGTGCCACCCCCATAGATACGGTTTCCTTCTTTCAATATTCAGTAATGCCCATTTTCTGAGGCACTTTAGGAGCTTTAGAGGTTGGCAACCAGCCAATCTTTGCCCTTTCAGCTACAAGGAGTGGGGGGGGGGGGGGGGGGGTGCCGACTTTGCAGTGGCTTCCCAAATTGCTAACTTGGAGGTTCTCTTAATCAAAAGATCGCCCTTTGGAAGACGCTGAGTCGATCTGTAGACACATAAGGGGCTGGTTTAGCACACTGGGCTAAATCGCTGGCTTTGAAAGCAGACCAAGGCAGGCCAGCAGCACGGTTCAATTCCCGTACCAGCCTCCCCAAACAGGCGCCGGAATGTGGCGACTAGGGGCTTTTCACAGTAACTTCATTGAAGCCTACTCGTGACAATAAGCGATTTTCATTTCATTTCACTTGCTTCCAGATAGATTTTCATTGGTCCACTCCACATCAAAAAATAATTGATAAAGAAAGCAATATCAGCTCTTCACAGAAACCAAATCTGAATAATGTAATCCCATTGCACTACAAATTTACTTATTTTTGTTTAAGTCATGTGTCTTTATCGTAAATGGTCCGCGTGTTCCGAAGTACCTGCGTTCAGTGTGTGAAGCTCTCCTCTGCTGAAGGTTGCGTTGTGGTTTGAAACATTAATTTCCTTGCTGTGCTGTGATTCCAGAGGTCCTGCTGAAGATTCATTCGGTCGGCATCTGTGGCTCTGATGTGCATTACTGGCAACATGGAAGAATCGGCGATTTTATTGTCAAGAAACCAATGGTTTTGGGGCATGAAGCTGCCGGGACTGTGCATAAATTGGGGGAAGGAGTCGAGCACCTGAAAGTAGGTCAGTCCGTTAAAAAACACCTTATCGAACCTATAAAGAAAAGTCTTACGATTGTATCATGCTTTCCACAACTACTGAAAGTCTTATAGAATCATAGAATTCCTACAGTGCAGAAGGAGGTCATTCGGCCCATCGAGTCTGCACCGCCCCTCTGAAACAGCACCCTAGCTAGGCCCACTCCCCCACCCTATCCCTGTAACCCCATCTAACCTGTGCGTCTTTGGACACTAAGAGGCAATTTAGCATGGCCAATCCATCTAACCTGCACATCTTTGGACACAAAGGGGCAGTATAGCATGGCCAATCCACCTAACCTGCATGTCTTTGGACACTAAGGGGCAATTTAGCATGGCCAATCCACCTAACTTGCACAAGTTTGGACACTAAGGGGCAATTTAGCGTGGCCAATCCACCTAACTTGCGCATCCTTGGACTGTGGGAGGAAACCGGAGCACCCGGAGGAAACCCACGCAGCCACGGGGAGAACATGCAAACTCCACGCAGAGTGACCCAAGGACAGAATCGAACCCGGGTCCCCGGCGCTGTGAGGCAGCAATGCTAATCACTGTGCCAATGAGGTACTTTTGAAGTGTAGTCACTGCTGTGACGTAGGAAATGTGGCAGCCAATTTGCCCACAGTAAGTTCCTGGGAAGAACAACGTGCTCACCTGTTTTAAGAATATTGGTTGACAGCTTAACATTGACCAGGGGGCTGAGGAACATTCTCCTCCTGCTGATGAATAGTGGAATTTCTATATTTACCTGAGAGAGCGAGCCAGGTGTAGCCCTCACTCAGTACTATGTGTCGGCCTGGGTTATATGCTCAAAGACTTGACCCCATGATCTTCTGACTCTTAACGTGAGAATGCTACCAATTCAGCCAAGGCTCATGCTAATCTTGTGCTGCCAATTGTTAATGTGCCTGCCATCAGTACGTCATCGAAGTACATTTTATCCAATGAATGTGAGAGCAGGAACTCACTTGCACTCACGTTTGCATAAGTACCAGGGGCGAGATTCTCCACTCCCGCGCCGGTTGGGAGAATCGCCTGGGCCGCCAACATTTCCCGGGACGCCGGTCCGACGCCCTCCCGCGATTCTCCCAAGCGGCGGGAACGGCCCCGTCGAGTTCCGCGGGCCGCAGGCCGGAGAATCGCCGGAGACACCCAAAATGGCGATTCTCCGGCACCCCCGCTATTCTCAAGCCCGGATGGGCCAAGCGGCCAGGCCAAAATGGCGGGTTCCCCCCGGCGCCGTCCACACCTGGGGCGTCATTCTCCGCTGGCGGGAGTCTCCGTTTTGCCGGCGCCCGGGGGTTTCCCGACGGCGTGGGGCTGCCCCACAATGGGAAACCCCATTGACCGGCCGGTGTTACGGAGACTCCCGCCGGCTGGTCTGCGCAGAAATGTGGCGGGGCGGGTAGGAGAATTTCCTACTGCCGTCGGGAACAGCGCAGAAAAGCTGGGGGGATGGCCTGCCGGGGGGGGGGGGGGATCCTGCACCGGGGGTACCTCAAATGTGGCATGGTCCGACGATCGGTGCCCACCGATCGTCGGACCGTCCTCTCTGAAGGAGGGCCTCCTTGCTTCCGCGGCCCCGCAAGATCCATCCGCCATCTTCTTGCGGGGCGGACTCAGAGAGGACGGCAACCACGCAAGCGCGGGTGACGCCAGTTATGCGACGCCGGCCGTGTCATCTATGCGGCGCCGCCTTTACGCGGGCGACAAGGCCTGGCGCGTGTAGATGACGCGGCCCCGATCCTAGCCCATTGTCGGGGCCTGAATCGGTCGGGATAGGGGCCGTTTCGCGCTGTCGTGAACTTCGACGCCGTGAGAATCCCGCCCCCTAAATTTAATAAAATTTAACTGCAGGTTCTTCATTCCGAAGGATTAGAGTTGAATTTCGTTAATTTTAAAAGTTAGATTCAGAGGAACAAAAAAATACCCTCAAAGCCAGCTTGGTGCTCGCGTGCAGGCACATTCTTTGAGAGCATTGATGAATGGTGAAATATGCAGCATGGGGCAGAACTCAAAATGCTCTTCACTGGAGCTCTAGAGCTAAGGCATTCTCTGTGGGTAAAATCTAAGCTGTATTGAATCATAAAATCGTGGAATGATGCTGGAGGAGGCTCTTCGGCCCCTTGTCCTTGTTCTAACTCTTTTTTGAAAGAGCTTGGGCAATTAAACCCGGTGTCCTGAACTTTCCCCGTGACCCTCTTTTACCTCAAGTGTTTTATTCTGCCGTAGGTGACAGAGTTTCTATCGAGCCGGGTGTCCCGAGAGAGAACTGCGAATTTAGCAAAATTGGACGCTACAATCTATCCCCGACAATTTTCTTCTGTGCTACTCCTCCTGACGATGGAACTCTTTGTCGTTACTACGTCCACAATGCCAGCTACTGTTTCAAGTGAGTAACTCTTACATAGACGCAGAGGGTCATAGAGTTTTACAGCAAAATGAGGCCCCACGACCCATCATGTCGTGCTGGCCATCAAGCGCCTGTGTATTCTAATTTCATTTTCCCGCACTTGGTCTGTAGCCTTGTGTGCTGTTGCATTTCAAGTGCTTGCCTAAATGCTTCTTAAATGTGAGGGTTCCCGCCTCCACCACCCTTTCAGACAGCGAGTTCCAGATTCCCACTGCCCTCTGGGTGGAAAGGTTTCCCCTTGAATCTCCTCTAAATCTCCTGCCCCTTACCTTGAATCTATGCCCCCTGGTTATTAACCCTGCCACCAAGGAGAAACTTTTCTTTCTGTCTACTCTGCCCCTCATAATTATGTACACCTCGACCATGTTCTCCCTCAGCCTTCTCTGCTCTAAGGAAAACAGCCCCAGCCTCACCAGCCTCTCTTCATAGCTGAGACGCTCCAGTCCAGGCAGCATCCTAGTGAATCTCCCCTGCACCCTCTCCAGTGCAATCACAGCCTTCCGAAAGTGTTGCGACCAGAACGGCGGACACTACTATGATTGTGACCTAACAAACTTTTCATACAGCTCCATCATAATGTCCCTGCTCTTATATTCTATGCCCTGGTTAATAAACGCAAGTATCTCATATGCCTTCTTAATAACCTTATCTACCGGCGTATGGTAGCACAGTGGTCAGTACTGTTGCTTCACAGCGCCAGGGACCCGGGTTCGATTCCCGGCTTGGCTCACTGTCTGTGCGAAGTCTGCACGTTCTCCCCGTGTGTGCGTGGGTTTCCACCGGGTGCTCCGGTTTCCTCCCACAGTCCCGAGATGTGCAGGTTAGGTGGGGTTACACAGATAGAGCGGGGGAGTGGGACGAGGTGGGGGGCTCTTTCGGAATGTCGGTGCAGACTCGATGGGCCGAATCCCACTGTAGGGATTCAGTCCCTTAGGAAAAAAGATCCGCATGTATATTCCCAATGGCATTGCACAACGGGCTCCAGCAAGACACTCACGAGGCTCTGTTTTCTTTTCTGCCACCATTCTGCAGGCACATCAGCTTGGGCTGACAAGTGGCAAGTTTACATTCATGCCACACGAGTGCCAGGCAACGACCATCTCCTACAGGAGAGGATCTAACCATCGCCCCCTGACATTCAATGGCATTACCATCGCTGAATCCCCACAAACAAAATCCTGGGGGGTTACCATTGATCAGAAACTGAACTGGACTAGCCATATTAATACTGTGGCTACCAGAAATAGTCAAAGGCTAGGAACCCTGCGACGAGTAAGGTGAAGAGCAGCAGATATCTATGAACACCACCACCAGGAGGTTCCCCTAAATGAATAATCATTTACATCCCGTGAATGAATTAAAAAAACATCCCTTCTCATTAATTGACTATTAGTATGTAAATTGTGCAAGTGGGTCGGGCCACGTGTTGAATTTTGTATTCCTTTATGGGATGTGGGCGTCGCTGGTTAGACAGCATTTATTGCCCATCCCTAGTTGCCCTTCAGAAGCTGGTGGTGAGCTGCCTTTTTGAGCCGCTGCAGTCTTGGAGGCGTAGGTACACCCACTGTGCTGTTAGGGAGGGGGTTCCAGGATTTTGACCCAGCGACAGTGAAGGAACGGTGATATATTTCCAAGTCAGGGTGATGAGTGACTTGGAGGGGAACCTCCAGCTGGTGGGGTTCCCAGATACCATCTGCCCTTGTCCTTCTAGATGGTCATGGTCCCTAACGCTGTGATGCAGCAGTGCTAACCCCTATATAGACATATTTAGACAATATTATAGACATTCTGTTTCAGTGGGTCACCATCTGATCCTTACACGCTAAAACATAAGGAACGATGTGAAAATCTTCCCGTCGAACAAAAGGTTATAACAGTTGTGGCGCCTCCTTGTTTTTAGGCTTCCTGAGTGTGTGAGCTACGAGGAAGGAGCGATGATTGAGCCTCTTTCTGTTGGGATACATGCCTGTCGTAGGGGTGGAGTCCACATGGGCCAAAAGGTGCTCATTTTTGGGGCAGGTAGGTGGTTGCGCAGGTGGACTAACCGTCCCTGACGTCAGCAACGAAATGGGTTCATGAGAAATTGTTTTGTGCTGTTTTAAGTTGAGATCAAGAAGGAACAGCACGTCGGTGGGTATCCCCCGTAAAAAATAAGTTGGAATAAATCACCAACAAACACCGGTAAACCAATTTCAGAAAAGCTCAGAGAGCAATCAACATAGCTATGGTCGGAGGCCTAGTAGTGTGCCGAAACCACAGTGTGTCTTAACCCGGATAAATGACTACAAGTCTGTTTCATGAAACAATTCAATGTTTATTTACTGACACAAATTTGTTAAGGTTAATCAATCACACACGCATACAACATCAGTTAAACTGTAAAGCAAGTTCGCACAAGACCTTAACTTAACATCAAGTGACTGACAAGTACCGGACGGGTGAAGGCTTTTATCTGTCACCCTCAGTCTTGCATTTCTCGATGGCTGGTTGGTGGTCTTCCTCGTTCTTGGCTCTTATCTTCCTTCTGCTGGTGGCAAGGGTGGTCTTCCTCTTCGGCCGGGTGTGAAGGGTCACCATTGTTGGCTGCATCTGGACAGCGAGAGATCGAGGGGTTGTGTAGCACCTTTTATCCCTGGGGATTTCGCACCTTTTTTGGTGGGTCCAGGTGGGCTACCAATCAATCGATCAGGGCTCGATCACCCTGATCGATAAAGTCCAATCAAGGTCTGCCACCTTAATGGTGGGACGTGCCCTTACCGGCCATGTCCGTTAGTGTCCGAGGCACCTCGGCCTTTCCATATAATAGACGTCGTTGAGTCTGATACTTAGAAGCAATTTGCATGTTAGCCCATTGCCCCGGGATGGCCTGGAGATGGTCTTTTTCCTGTGCGGTTTGCAAAGTCCGGGCTGCAACTTTTGTTTATTCTGAACTGTACCCTGCTTGTTCTCGAACTTGGCCACTTTTCCCAGCATCCCTTGCCGGACGCCATTTTTGGTGGCCGCACTAACGATGAAGGTGACTGAGGCAATGCATGGACTAAATGGCGTGTGTGCTTAACTCGATTTGATGCTGTGTTTGCAGAGAAACGTTGGTGTATACCATGGATTACACTTTCCTCGTTAATTGAAGATTGCCTCCAGATTTAGTTCAATGTAGATATTTGTGACGTAGATGGATAATAGGGCTGGCTATACACAAACCTTGCTTCCAGTGATCTCTGTGAAGTGAGCCACTTTCACCGCCCTGCAGCCTCCAGAGTTCTGAAGTTAATTTTAATTGTGCCAATTTGCAGAGGGTCTCTGATCGTGTGGTTACAGCAGTGTGACCCAGAGCCAAACAGAAAGGGGGGGATTTTCTGTCTGTTTTTGCTGGCGGCATAGCCTGGCCTTACCCAGTTACTCTTGCTCTCTCTTGTACCTTTGTGGGGAGATGTTGCCGCACTGTGAGAGAAAGCTCTTCTCGCACTGGCCACGCCCGCTGTCTCGGAGGTCGATGTTTACCTGCTCTTTGTCTGTTGGCTGATGCTCAGTGTTGTGGGAGAGCAATGAAGGGAAAGTGGGATCTTCCGTTAGCCGACGCCGAAATCGGGGAATGCGATTGGGCGGAGAATAGCTTCCGTTGCCAAAACTGCAACAGGCGCTGATTTGACGCCAAATCGCCATTCTCCGTCACCTCGAAAATGGAGTCAATGTGTTTCACTCCGCACGTACAGTAGGCACCGTTTGCATATCATTAGCGGGCCAGTCCCGGTATTCTCCGGGGCCTCCGCGATCCTCCGCGTCCGATGGCCCGGGTTCCCCGTGGCGCGGCTCACTTGTGCTTTTGAAAATCGTGAAACCGACATCGTGGCAGCTGAGGGAGAGAGGGGGTACGGAAGGTGTCCAACATTGCCATAGTTTGCTGCCAGTTGTGCCGCTGGCCGGGGTGGGGGGGGAGGAGAAGAGTAGTGGGAGTTGGCCAGGAGGTGGGCTGTGGGGTCGGGGCGGACGGGCATGGAACACCATTGCCGCAGCCGGCCAGGCAGCCACGCAGCTGCGCACACCCATAACACCCCTTTGAGCCTGGCGCCATGGGTCGTATAGGTGACCCCCCCCCACCCCTCCCAGGGCACCCCCCTCTGGCCCCAGCCGACCCATCAGCTGTGTGGGCCCCTCCAGCACAGCCAGTGCCATCTTGGTAGCTGGGATGGTGTGTATGGGGAGTGTAATGTGTATGTGCGGCTGCAACTTACCGGCCTCCTGAGTGTCGATCACGGACCCGGCAAATCCTGCACCGTTTCTCATTAGAATCGACTGTGTTCCACGTAGCGCCGGTGCGAGCCCCTCAACGGTAATGGAATGGGTCTGGGTGCGGCGCCCGTTTTTCTGTCGCAAAACTCCACGGATTCTCCATTGCCGTCTCAGAAATCGAGAATCCCCCCTGGCATGTTTATTAAACAGAAAAATAAGCTGATGTTCACGTGTTAGGTATCTCCATTTGCGTTCATAATGCAGCTCTGCACAGTACTCTGCTTTTGATCTAACTTTCAACCTTTCACTTAGGGACAATCGGGCTCATGAATCTGCTTGTTGCCAAGTCTATGGGAGCCAGCCCAATTGTGGTTGTTGGTAAGTGTATTTTGCGTAATATTTAAAATGGTTGAGATGGCCACATTATGGCCGGGATTCCCCGGTCTCCCAGACGCGTGTTTCTCGGCTGCCCGCCGTTCGCTGGTGGCGGGATCATCTCTTCCCGCCGCCTGTCAATGGGAATTCCCGTTGAAGCCCCTGTACCCCCACCCCGCCCGGGAAACCGGCAGGCGGGGGTGCGCTGCCGGCAGCAAGAGACAATCCCAACGGCCGGAGGATTCCGGCCTACATTGCTTTTGGCTTGTCTTATGGTGTTATTTTTTGGGGGGGAAGGAATGTGGTGCTTTTTTTTATTCATTCATGAGATGGGGCCTTCGCTGGCCGCATGGACCAGCATTTGCTGCCCATCCCTTGAGAAGGAGGGGGTGAGCCCACTTCGTAAACAACTGAAGGTCCGTGTGGTGTAGGTACATCCACAGTGCTGTGGGGGGGGGGGGCGCTCTGCTGACTGCTGACTTTGTAAATACAGTATTGCAGAGGGCAGCTTGTCTACTTGAGGCATGAGTGCTTAAAACAAAGGGCAGGATTATCCAGCCCATCCCACCAGCGGGATCTTCCTGCCCCTCCGATTGTGACCCTTCCCCTCGCCCCGGCCGGTTCCACAGTGGTGAGACTGGAAGATTCTGCTTGCCCCCCAGTGGCGAACTTCCTCCACCAAAAAAGACACCGCGGGGTTGAGTGCAGATCGTCCCTCCCAAAGCTTTTGGGCTTGACCGGGGAGGCAGTGGCATAGTGGTATTGTCACTGGGCTAGTAATCCAGAGACCCGGGCTAATGATCAGGGACCCGAGCTCGAATCCCACCACAGCAGGTAGTGGAATTTAAACTCTATAAAACATCTGGGATTAAAAGTCTAATGATGACCATGAATCGATTGTTACAAAAAAACATCTGGGGCGAAATTCTCCGGAAACGGCGCGATGTCTGCCGACTGGCGCCCAAAACGGCGCAAATCAGACGGGCATTGCGCCGCCCCAAAGGTGCGGAATGCTCCGCATCTTTGGGGGCCGAGCCCCCCAACCTTGAGGGGCTAGGTCGGCGCCGGACGAATTTCCGCCCCGCCAGCTGGCGGAAAAGGCCTTTGGTGCCCCGCCAGCTGGCGCGGAAATTACATCTCCGGGCGGCGCATGCACGGGAGCGTCAGCGGCCGCTGACGGCATTCCCGCGCATGCGCAGTGGAGGGAGTCTCCTCCGCCTCCGCCATGGTGGAACGCCACCCCCCCCCCCTCCCCCAGGACCCCGGAGCCCACCCGCGCCGCCTTGTCCCGCCGGTAAGGTAGGTGGTTTAATCCACGCCGGCGGGACAGGCATTTTAGCGGCGGGACTTCGGCCCATCCGGGCCGGAGAATCGCGCGGGGGGGGGCCGGCCAACCGGCGCGGCGCGATTCCCGCCCCCGCCGAATCTCCGGTGCCGGAGACTTTGGCAACCGGCAGGGGCGGGATTCACGCCAGCCCCCGCCGATTCTCCGACCCGGCGGGGGGGTCGGAGAATCTCGCCCCAGGTTCACTAATGTCCTTTAGGGAAGGAAATCTGCCCTCCATACCTGGTCTGCCCAACATGTGACTCCAGACCCTGTGACTCTGAACTGCCCCCTCAAGGGCTGTTAGGGATGGGCAATAAATGCTGGCACAGCCTGCGACGAACACATTTAAAAAAAATTCAGACTGCAAAGCCCAGCTCAGTTCTGTGCATTTAATTCCCACCTGGATTTGCCTGTTCTGAATTTTGATTTTGCCGGGAGTTTTGGGAAGGGTTACTCTGTTAATATCAGCAGCTGCAAACTGATACAAAGAGATGGAATTCTATATAACGCTCAAATTTTACATTTGACTAGAGACACCATGGTGCGTAACCAAGCGGGTAACAAAGTTGAAAAGATTGGGCGCTGCTATAAAGTTAGGAGTAGGAGAGTAAGACATGGTGCATTATCTCACAGATTCAGTGTCAAAAATGCTTTATTTACTACTAATCCTCCTATCCCCTCAAACCTAACTGACATTGGCCCCTCTAAAGAAATTTTGTATAATTTGCATTTTTAAAAAATGACTAATTGACCTCAGGCATTTCCATAAATGAGGCTTTGTAACTTCCACACCATTGCAGGTGCATGCCCCCAGGATCTATGACTCCATTGTTCTCCCAGGGAGTCCAATCCATGTATCTATCATTCGATGGTTTGGGTCTTGCACCCGCAAAACGGGGCAAGGCTTCATCCCTCACGCTTCCATGAAGTGTGGCATGATGGCATCAGGTTGGCAATCCAACATCAACCCGCCAATCTCTGCCAAATACGAAGGCCAGCAGCCGGCAGAATCGCCAGCTCGCCTGCCCCGTTGGGAAGGGAGATGACTGGCGAGCTCCTGGACTTGTTGAGAAAGCCAGTGGGCTGCAATTTTCCATTTTCCCACTCCATTATCCACTAGTCTCATGGGAAAAACATTGGGAACGAGCTGGGCCGGGTGTGAAAGTGAAAGTCATCACAGTCCCAGGGTGGGGACCAGAGCCTGCTTTCCCCTTTGAGGAGGGGGGCTGACTGGTGGTGATTTAAGCTGAGGATCACCATACCTCAGGCAAGGGGCAAGGTTGAGAAGGCGGAGCCTTCATGGTGACCCCAGCCCGTACGGGATTTAAACTCGCACTGTTGGCACCGCTCCGCAACGCGTATGAGGTGACGCAAGAGTGGGTGGAAAGGTCAGCAAACGTAACCGTGGCCGCGTGTAGCAGTAGAGTCTGCTGATGAAGGTGGCCGTGGTTGAATGTTTGTCTACTTTATTTGTTCAGCTTCATGTACAGCCTGATTAAACAGCTAAGCAGCTGGGGAGAGGGAAGGGACTCTTTAAATCGGTGGTCGGAACGCACTTCCACTTCATGGCCTCTCCCTCCACACATCCCGCCCGAGATTCCAGATTCCTCCCAGAGCCCTCTATCCCAATGTCCCTTAGCCAGCATTCCAATGGGAGGCTGATTGGCCAGACAATGCTAGGTTCAACATGCTGAAATGACGGGGGTAGTGGTACCAAGCGGACCATGCACGTCCCATTCCGCCTCCCCTACCCCGCAGCCCGCCCAACGTGCGATCAGAGTCCCACCGTCTCGGCCTTACATTTGCTGAGTTTGAAAGATTCTTTTTCCGCAAATAGTTTCAAGTAATTTCCCAATTTGGACCTTCAGTTTTGACTTAGTTTGAATGGTGGCAGCTTTTCCAGGCTGAAAAGACATTTCTCTCCAATCTTTCAGCAAAGTCCAGGTTCCAACACCAAGGCTGGAACGATTCAGCAACCCGCCCCTGACAGGCCCCCTGCCATTTTACTTTCGAAGGAGAGTTGACTGGCAGCAGGCGGGACCCGCCGTCCTCCATTGGACGGGAGTCCCGATTAGGAGAGCTGCCGGCCATTCAGGTTGGCCGGTACCGCCCATGCGGGGGGAGGGGAGGGTGGGTGTCACAAGGTAGGCAAGATGGGCAAGGGTGGCACCGTGATTAGCACTGCTGCCTCACAGCGCCAGGGACCTGAGTTCAATTCTGGCCTTGTCTGTGCGGAGTCTGCACATTCTCCCCGCGTGTGCGTGGGTTTCCTCCGGGTGCTCCGGTTTCCTCCCACAGTCCGAAGGTGTGCAGGTTAGGTGGATTGGGCATGCTAAATTATCTCTTGGTGTCCAAAGATGTGCAGGTTAGTTGGATTGGCCATGGTAAATTGCCCCTTAGTGTCCAAAGATGTGCAGGTTAGTTGAAGGTATGGTGATAGGGCGGGTGGGAGAGTGGGCCTGTGTGTGGTGCTCTTTCGGAGGGTCGGTGCAGACTTGACGGGCCCAATGGCCTCCTCCTGCACTGTAGGAACTCTGTGGTTCTAAGTTAGGCCAGCGGGGATGTACCAGCATCCGGGTGCCAGCCTACAGATTGTGGCCACAAAAGAAAAGGCCTTCAAGTGGCCACTTGTGGGCTTTAACTGGGGCAAGGGTGGGCTTCCCATCCGAGGAACCTGCCCAATCCACCGCAGAATTGCTTCCAGGTCAGGGTGAGTGGAATCCCGGTGGGAGTCCCATCCGTGCGAATCCCCCCCCCCCCCCCCCCCCCCCCCCGCCTCCATCCCCACCCCCACCATGGCCGCAAGGAGGAGCCTAGAATTCTGACGCAGGCCGGGGAGTGCAGTTTAAGGCCACAATCAAATCGACCGCGATGCTATTGAATTACAGAGCCGGCTCGAGTTGTTGGATGGCCAACTCCCTCCCACTCCCCTTCCTGAATCAATATCGACTGCTGTTCATTAAATTTAAAGGTAGCTTTATAAATAACTCCTTGATATTTAGGTATCATGGGCAGAATTTTACTTCTTACTGTCTGGCCATCCTTACATTATAAAATTTTAATGTGGTTTATACTATCAGGAAAAATGAATTCAATTTTATTGGCTGAATCAGTGTCTCCAGGGAGAATTCATAGTGTGCGGAAGAATTTTACTGGTCATTATAAATGTTTCCTGTGGTGATATGCATCACTGTAAATATACAAGAGGTTAATGTGAACACACTACACCTAGCTAGACACCAGAGGGAGCATCAGAGACATCATGACACACAGGCAGTCAACCAATAGGTCAGTAAGACAGGACACGACCAATGGGCAGCCACGACACACCCAGACGTGACACCACCACAGGGGGGCATTACACCAACCCATATATAAGGACACAGGGCACATGATCTTCCTCTTTCCAATGGAGACAGTTAGTGAGTACAGACAGGGTTAATTGAAACACATCACACCCACCACGTGGATTGTAGCAGACTGGTTCGTCAGTCTGAGTAGCTATAGCAGGATTAACAGGAGAGTCGAATCCAAAGAAGGAGAATCGTTAATAGTTTAATAACTGTGTTAAAGCTATCTCCAAGTCTGAACCTTCCTTTGTCAGAGTGCACATCAAGGAAGCAGCTTTTATGCTACGACAAGAGCATAACAAAACATTTCCGTGATAATTTAGTTTGAACCTTCTGCTACAGATTTGTCTCTAACCCTCTGCGGTCTTTTTTGGCGCATTAAACTATTTCAGATATGGTGCAAGAACGTTTGGACATGGCAAAATGCATGGGTGCCTCTTGCGTTTGTAAAATGGAAAAAAACACGTGTCCTCGAGAGATGGCATCGAAAGTGAAGACTGCCCTCTGCGGTATGCCAGACGTAACAATTGAATGCACAGGGGCGGAGCAGTGTGTCCAGTCTGGTATCTATGTAAGTATTGAGGCAGTGGTGAATGTTTGGTCAAATGCTTTGCCGTCCGTTACTTTTGCACCACGAGTTAGTCATGGAGCTCCGCCCGTGGTTTTTGGAAGGCTGCATTTTTTGCCCATCTCGAAGCGGATCTGAGGGTCAACATGCGCAGGATTGGACACAGACGTAGCGCATTCAGGGTAGGGTTGGCAAGTTTCCCCCTTGCAAAGGGGATTTGTGAAACCGGCTGGGTTTCTGTGAGAAGTTGCAAGCTCTCCCCCCTCATTGTTCTGGTGGCGGCCTGATAAATCCACAAACGTATTGCACATCCCCACCGACACCTGGGAATCCCTGGTCCAAGACTGCCCCGAAGCAGAGGAAAAGCATCCGGGGAGGAACCGAACACCTGGAGTTCCATCGCCGAGGCCAGCGGGGTGGGGGGTGGGGGGGACGTGTGGCAGCCCGGAGACCCCACCCATCTCCAAACACCATGCCCCCCTCCCCCTCACCATGACAGAGACTGTGACGTTCATCAGACGGAAATCCCGGATCTGGGACTACGTCTCAGGGCGCGGACCGGGTAGGGGAGCATTTCTCACTACGGAAGCCCCAGTTTCATTAATTATACACCGAGGGGTTTAGCACCATCTTCTGTAAGGGGGCAGACCTGATGACGCACACCCAGCCATCATATCTGGCCGCCATATTGAAAAGGAGCCCAACGTCGCTGACTTCCTGTTGAAGAAACATGATGGGCCTCCAGGAACACTCTGAGGCTGGAAGATGGAGCTCCTCGATGATATTACAGGTGGCAGGATCCACCTGTAGGTGCTCTGCCCACCCACCGCAGGTACCCCAGGATCCACAACAGCTGGCGGTTTCCATCCCGCACCCCGGAGGCAGCTGCACGCATCGTCCCTGATTTCTGCACACCAAGTGTGCCCTGGGCCGGCATGTTTTGCCGCCGGCATGGCGGAGAATCGGGCTTGGAGGGAAGATTCTGGTCCGGGCCTTCATCTGCATCCCGTTAGCGGAACGCAAATCAGTTTATCGCCTCTGGTGGAATTCTCCCACCGTCATGGTGGACACCAGCGGAAGATCCCACGGGAACTTAACACCAGCGTAAACCGCTGCTGATCTCTCCCCCCAGCCTGCCCGTACGCCATAGAACCCGTGGGGGGGGGGGGGGGGGGGGGGTGCAGGGACGAATTCCACCCATTGATCTCCGTTACTAACACTAGTCTCTTTTGTTTCTCCAGATTAATTTAATTAACTGAATTCACATCCTCCAGCTGCGATAGTGGAATTTGGCTCTTGTACCCGGATCATTAGTTCAAGGGCACCAATCTTCCACTGACCCCAGCACTGCACTAGCGGATCCATGGAGCTGAAATAGCTGCTCTCAATTGACCAAGTAGATTGCAGGAGAGTAATTCGAATACTTGGCCGGAATTCTCTGGCCATTCTCTTCCCGCCGGCAGTGCACCTCCGCCCGTGGGATTCCCAGCGGCGTGGGTTGGCGTCAATGGGAAATCCGATTGACAAGAGGCGGAAAGATGTAATCCTGCCGCCAGCAAGCGGCACCGAGGAACATGCGGCTAGGAGACTGGAGAATCCAGACCCTTGTTTATTTGTTTGCCTTTGTGTAGTTATTACATGAAGTGCGCGCATGACACACCCTCTCATTTTGAGCGAAGGGGGAAGGTTAAAGGTCTAAATAACGTAATCAGTTATTCCGCCCATGCCGATTCAACGAGGGCACACAATCGTGTCATTGGCGACAGCTATGCCAGTTTAGCATTCAGCCCCATTATGGGACGTATTGCGTTACAGTGTCGCCTGAGGTAGTAGATCAGGCTCAGGGAGCCAAGCAGCCTCGCGCTGTGCCTGTTTCTCATGCGCCTATGTTGCCACTTTGGAAGCAGCTAATTAGATTGAGTTACAAAGAGGAGAATTTGTCTGAATGGAAACGGAAGAAAAGTCAGGTGACCTGCTTGCCCATCGAGGAGGATTATGTGTTGTTGGAGGAGTGGATTTGTTTGGCTTTGTTTCCATGTGATTTTTTAAAAATTCACTCATGCTGGGTGACACTGGCTGGGCGAGCCTTTATTGCCCATTCCTAATTACCCTTGAACGGAGTGTCTTGCTTGGCCATTTCAGAGGGCATTTAACACGGTAGCATGGCAGTTAACGCTGTTGCTTCACAGCGCAAGAGACCCAGGTTCGATTCCCGGCTTGGGTCTCACTGTCTGTGCAGAGTCTGCACGTTCTCCCCGTGTCTGCGTGGGTTTCCTCCGGGCGCTCCGGTTTCCTCTCTCAAGTTCCAAAAGAAGTGCTTGTTAGGTGAATTGGGACATTCTAAATTCCCCCTCTGTGTACCCGAACAGGCGCAGGAATGTGACGACTAGGGGCTTTTCACAGTAACTTCATTGCAGTGTTAATGTAAACCTACTGGTGACAATAATAAAAATTATTATTATGAGTCTGGAGTCACATGTAGGCCAGACCGTAAGGACAGCAGATTTCCCTCCCTCAAGGACGTTAGTTGGGTTTTTTATGACAATCGCCAAAGGTTTCATGGTCATAGAGGCCATTCAGCCCATTGAGTCTGCACCAGCCCTACTTAAGCCCCACGCCTCCACCCTATCCCCTTTTTCCCCGTAACCGACCAAACCTGGGCAATTTAGCGTGGCTAATCCACCTAACCTGCACACCTTTGGACTGTGGGAGGAAACCGGAGCATCCGGAGGAAACCCACGCACACACGGGGAGGATGAGCAGACTCCGCACAGGCAGTGACCCAAGCCGGGAATCGAACCTGGGACCCTGGAGCTGTGAAACAACTGTGCTAACCACTGTGATACCGTGCTGCCCTGTCATCATTAGACTTTTATTCCAGATTTTTATTGAATTCAAATTCCACCATCTGGCATGGTGGGATTCAAACTTGGGTGCACTACCCTCGGTCTCTGAATTGCCAGAACCCCCAGCACCTCCCCATGAGTACAACAAAGCACTAATTCAAATTATTTGGTACTTCAACTTCTTAACACAGAATCAGCGGGAAATTGGTAGATAATGTTTAATCGTCCTTGAAGGTACATTCAGAATTAAGAAATTTGACTTTTTCCTTTTAATCTCCTTTTTTTAAAAGGCTACCAAGTCTGGCGGAGTTTTGGTTCTGATAGGATTGGGTAACACGAATACCACCGCCCCCCTGATAGCTGTCACAACCCGAGAGCTGGACGTCCGTGGGATTTTCCGATACTGTAACACGTAAGTGGCAAAGGCAACGTTGGGGATTTCCAACGATAGGCAACTCGGTTCCACTGAAACATGAGCCAATTCCTGAGGTAGTGTGTTCCACAGTCTCGCCTTTCTTTGTCCACACTATCTGATATTTATGGCCCAGAGTGCAGACATGGGAGGTATTGTGGTGCCCTGGGTAATGTCCTTTACCTCAGGGCCAGAAGCTCCGTGTTCAAGACCCACTGCAGGACTCAGTGGCCGTGGAAGGCGTGGCCAAACAGGTTGGCGGTGGGCCTGTAAATCCTTCCAGTGGTGGACGGTGAGAGTGGGAGAGTTTCCTGGGCAGCCAGACTACAGAAGGCAGCACCAAACTACGGCAGTATTTCTACAGGCAAAACCATGGACCAATCCATTGGAAGTCCATGATTACCAAGGCCCGCCTAGGGTCATGGTAGCTGAAGGAGGGAGGAGTACAGACAGTGGAAAGAAACATCTTTTCTACGCTTAACCACGCAACCAATATGACTCTGGAATTCAAGTCGGATGATACAACAGGACTTATAAGTACCTTAGAATCCTTACAGGGCAGAAGAAGGCCATTCAGCCCATCATATCTGCACCCTACCGAGGCCCACATCCCTGCTCTCCCCGTTACCCCACTTAAACTGCACATCTTTGGGCAATAAAAGGCAATTTGGCGTGGCCAATTCACCTAACCCGCACATCTTTGGGCTGTGGGAGGAAACCGGAGCACCCAGAGGAAACCCACGCAGACACGGGGAGGACGTGCAGACTCCGCACAGACAGTGACCCAAGGCCAGGATTGAACCCGCGTCCCTGGGGCTGTGAAGCAGCAGTGGTAACCACTGTGCTACTGTGCCGCCCTAAGGAATAGCATCAAAGGGCTCGTCCAGGAATTGAACTTGGGGGCCTCTCACAAATTCGCGGGACACAACCCCCGAAGCGAGTATCTCATCCCAAGCCAGTGCTCGTTGCCACGTAGATTCATTTTGAAAATGGTGGGGGGTCCCATCACCATGAATGACAACAAACAAAATTGTGAATGGTAGAACCCTTAAGAGTATTGACAATCAGAGAGATCTAGGAGTACAGGTCCACAGGTCACAGAAAGGGGCAACACAGGTGGAGAAGGTAATCAAGAAGGCATACGGCATGCTTGCCTTCATTGGCCGGGGCATTGAGTATAAGAATTGGCAAGTCATGTTGCAGCTGTATAGAACCTTAGTTAGACCACACTTGGAGTATAGTGTTCAATTCTGGTCACCACACTACCGGAAGGGTGTGGAGGCTTTAGAGAGGGTGCAGAAGAGATTTACCAGGATGTTGCCTGGTATGGAGGGCATTAGCTATGAGGATAGATTGAATAAACTCGGTTTGTTCTCACAGGAATGACGGAGGTTGAGGGGCGACACGATAGAGATCTACAAAATTATGAGGGGCATAGACAGAGTGGATCGTCTGAGGCTTTTTCCCAGGTTAGAGGAGTCAATTACTAGGGGGCATATGTTTAAGGGGCAAGGTTTAGAGGAGATGTACGAGGCAAGTTTTTTACACAGAGGGGAGTGGGTGCCTGGAACCCGCTGCCGGAGGAGGTGGTGGAAGCAGGGACGATAGTGACGTTTAAGGGCATCTTGACAAATACATGAATAGGATGGGAATAGAGGGATATGGACCCCGGAAGTGTAGAATATTTTAGTTTAGAGGGGCTGGTTTAGCACACTGGGCTAAATCGCTGACTTTGGAAGGAGACCAAGGCAGGCCAGCAGCACGGTTCAATTCCCGTACCAGCCTCCCCGAACAGGCGCTGGAATGTGGCAACTAGGGGCTTGTCACAGTAACTTCATTTGTAGCCTACTTGTGGCAATAAGCGATTTTCATTTTTCATTTCATTCAGCATGGTCGGCGCAGGCTTGGAGGGCCGAAGGGCCTGTTCCTGTGCTGTACTTTTCTTTGTTATAGGGCCTTGTCGTGCAATAATATTCAAACTTACACAATCTCAGAATCTCTCAGAAGATAGGACAGAGAAGACAATAAGGCGAGGTGGGGCGAGTGGGGAGGGGGGGCCTGTTTGTCTGCCTTTACACCCATTGAAGTCGAGGGAATATTGAACGCGGTGGCCTCTCCCAAATTCCCTTTCTGCCCTTCATCCAGGCTGTGCCCCAAGTGCAGATAACAACCTTCCCCAAGTCCGATTTCCATCTCATTCTCAGTCACCTGTGTGATTGGAGGACAAGACTGGTTGGATCAGTTGACAATTTAATCCTTCATCTGATTACAAAAGTCGATTGGGCGACCATTGGGAAGTATCAGCGCGAAAATTATTTTTTTTACAGACTTTGATGTGCAAAGGTGTCAATTGTTTGGTCCCCCCTCTACTTTCTTTGCTTCATCATTGCTGGTGTCAGTCCGTTCAATAGAAAGTGGCCAATAAAAGCAAATTACTGCAGAGGCTGGAATCTGAAACCAAAAAGAAAATGCTGGAAAATCTCAGCAGGTCTGGCAGCATCTGTAGGGAGAGAAAAGAGCTAACGTTTCGAGTCCAGGTGACCCTTTGTCAAAGTTAAATGAAATGAAAATCGCTTATTGTCACAAGTAGGCTTCAATGAAGTTACTGTGAAAAGCCCCTAGTCGCCACATTCCGGCGCCTGTTCGGGGAGGCTGGTACGGGAATTGAACCGTGCTGCTGGCCTGCCTTGGTCTGCTTTCAAAGCCAGCTATTTAGCCCAGTGTGCTAAACCAGCCCATACAGACAAAGTAGGAAATGTTTATACTGCGGAGTGAGAATGAAAGATGAGTCATAACCACAGAAAGCAAGGGGAAAGAGTGTTAATGGCAGTCCCCAGAGAGAACAAAAGATGTGAAAGGCCAAACTGCAGAGAAAGTGGTAAATGCCTGCTTTGTAATAACAGTCAGGAGAACATCACATGGACACATAAGGTTGTAGTAATTTCTACTCTCTGGTCAGTTGAAAATGAAAATCGCTTATTGTCACAAGTAGGCTTCAATGAAGTTACTGTGAAAAGCCCCTAGTCTCCACATTCCGGCGCCTGTTCGGGGAGGCTGGTACGGGAATTGAACCGTGCTGCTGGCCTGCCTTGGTCTGCTTTCAAAGCCAGCGATTTAGCCCAGTGTGTTAAACCAGCCTTAATGTGGGATTGTAAATGTGGTGAATGTATCATTTTAATGTGACTGAATTGGTGCGTGCATTTAAAGGGTTCCTGCGTGTGGCAATTGTCAGGGTACTGGGAGGGCTGTGAGGAACGGTAACATCGCTCACCTTATGTTTCTGTCTTTTGCTACTTTAGATGGCCCACGGCAATTAACATGTTGGCTTCACAGATGGTAGACGTGAAACCTATGATCACACATCGCTTCCCCCTGGACCAGGCCATTGAAGCATTCGAGCTGGTGAAGAAAGGTACAGCGCTCAAGGTGATAGTGCAGTGCGAGGAGCCAGAGAAAAAAGAAGATCCTCAGGCAAATGCACTCGAACAGTGCCAGCAGCAGTGCCAACAGTTGCTGCAACAGTGCCAGCAACAGTGCCAACAGATGCAGAAAGACCAGAAGGAACACTGCGGGCGTATCGGTGGCGGTCGCTCCTGAGCTTGTTTGTGTCTCTTGGTTGGCACACAGACCTAACTGTCTCACGCACTGAGTTTTCACTCAACATCTGCCCCAAGTCTGTAATAAACACACTGAATGATTGCCGGTTGTTGCAGTGAGTTTATTAGAGTCATAGCATGGAATCAGGCCCTTCGGCCCAGCTGCTCCATGCTGCCCAGTTTCTATCACTAAGCTAGTCCCACTTGCCCGCTTTTGGCCCATCTCCCTCTATACCCACCCTGCCCATGTAACACTGCTTTTTAAAAGACAAAATCGTACCCGCCTCTACCACTGCCTCTGGCAGCCCGTTCCAGAAGCTCACCACCCTCTCTCTGTGTGAAGAAATTTCCCCTCTGGTCTCTCTTCCCTCTCACCTTAAACCTCTGCCCTCTAGTTTTAGACTCCTCTACCTTTGGGAAAAGATGTTGACTATCTACCTTATCGATACTCCTCATTATTTTACAGACCTCTATAAGATCGGCCCTAAGCCTCCTACGCTCCTGGGAAAAAAGTCCCAGCCTATCCAGCCTCTCCTTATAACTCAGACCATCAAATCCTGGTGGCATCCTCGTAAATCTCTTCTGCACTCTTTCTAGTTTAACAATATCTTTCCTATAATAGGGTGACCAGAACTGAACACGGTATTCCATGTGTGGTCTTACCAATAGGCACACATAGACATAGAAGGAGGCCATTCGGCCCATCAAGTCTGCACCAACCCATTTAAGCTCTCACTTCCACCCTATCCCCATAACCCTCCTAACCTTTTTTGGTCACTCAGGGCAATTTATCATGGCCAATCCACCTAACCTGCACGTCTTTGGACTGTGGGAGGAAACCGGAGCACCCGGAGGAAACCCACGCAGACAACGTGCAGACTCCGCACAGACAGTGACCCAGCGGGGAATCGAACCTGCGACCCTGGCGCTGTGAAGCCACAGTGCTATCCACTTGTGCTACCGTGCTGCCCATACAACGTCTTGTACAACTTCAACAAGACGTCCCAACTCCTGTATTCAATATTCTGACCAATAAAACCTAGCATGCTGAATGCCTTCTTCACCACCCTGTCCACCTGCGACTCCACCTTCAAGGAGCTATGAACCTGTACCCCGAGATCTCTTTGTTCTGTAACTCTCCCCAACTCCCTACCATTAACTGAGTAGGTCCTGCCCTGATTTGATCGACCAAAATGCATCACCTCACATTTGTTTGGTGAAGTTTCATTACTGCTGGGGTTCCTCCAGCTCCCTAGTCCACTCCGTTTGTAGATGCAAGGCACACTGAGGGTCTCTGTGCAGTCCGATTCTCAGCTCTTGGCAACTGAGTTACAGCAACTTGCTTTTAGAAAGTGCCTTTACTGTAAAATTGCCCAGGGCACCTGAACAATGAACAAAAATGAATATTGAAACAAGGAATGAGAAGCAATGTCAGTGCCCGGTTATTTAATTTCCAGTTCAGAAACAAAAATGAAGATTGACAGTAGATAAGATCAAATTACTGCGGATGCTGGAATCTGAAACCAAAGAGAAAATGCTGGAAAATCTCAGCAGGGCTGGCAGCATCTGTAGGGAGAGAAAAGAGCGAACGTTTCGAGTCCAGATGACCCTTTCTCAAAGCTTTGTCAGCCTGCAAAACATATTCGATGATTGAGCACCCACAACCCCTGGGGAGGAGTTTTCCAAAGATTCACAACCCTTTTGAGCGAAGATATTTTTTCCTCACCTCAGCCCTAAATGATCGGCTCCCTTATCCTGAGATCGTGCCCCCCCCCCCCCCACCCTATGTTCTGTGTTTTACATTACCCGACCAGTGGAAACAATCTCTCAGTGTCCACCCCGTCAAAGCCCCTTCGGATTCTCAGACATTTCAATGAGATCACCTCTCATTCATCTAAACCCCAGAGAATATAAACCCAATGTACTCAACCTCTCATCATCGGCCAACCCTCCCTCATCCATGAGACCAAATTAATGAAGCCTCACTGTGACCACTCCAATATTGAGTATAATACTTTCTTGAATACAGAGATCACAAACTGCACACTGTAAGTATGTCTGGGTGGTTATATGGCAAGTAGCCGCTGATTGGGGTGGGATTTAGTGGCCCCGTTGGGCCCGACATGGATCCGGGCGGAACAGGTGAATGTTGCGAGCCCCAACTCGGATTCCGTGCCAGGTGCAAAACCTCGCGCGACTCACCTGACTAGCTCTGTCCGGGATCTCGCCCTCGCCGTCTGAGATCCAGATCTGTTACTCAGCGGGGGCACCTGCTCGACGTGGCCAGGTCGTCAGTTAGTACTAGTCCACACAAACATGGATCAGTTGTAACGGCACCTTGGGGAGTCTCCCAAGCCATTGGAGGTACCCGGGTGGTCAGCGACGAGGCAGGGTGGCACATGGCACCTACCCCTGGTACCGCCAGCCTAGGACACTGGACGCAAGCATTGGCACTGCTTGTGTGCCTGGGGAACTGCTAGCGGGCTAGGCTGGCAGTAGCAGGGTGCCCAGGTGCTAGATTTGCAGTGCCAGGGGCTCAGGCTCAGGGGGGCCTTGCCAGGTAGAGGGGGCATGAGGGGAGGGGGGGTTCCCGGGGCCTCCCCAAGGTTGGGAGATGAGGGGGGGGGTGTCAAAAGTTGAAGAGGGCGGCCTGAAGGGGCCAGGGGGTCACCTCTATCCCTTCTCCACTCTCAGGATCCTAAGTGGTCTGGACTCAGCTCCTGGAAAGTGTCAACTGAGAATCTCATCGAGATTGATCAGTACAAAATATGGGAATGTCAAGTGTGGTGCGTTAGGTAGCGCCTGTGATTTAATACAGTCACAAGACCACCCCACTGGTATCTATTAAAAAAAAAGGCCACCATCCTTGGTGTTCAGAAGGGTGTGCTTTCAACAATGATCAGTTTCCTGAATCCAGTAACATACTTTCCCACTTGGTCACAAACTTTGGCATACTCTCCTCGCCCCAAAGGCCGGGGACACGCACACACGCCAGCTCTGGGACGACCTATAGAGTCCGCAACCACGGTTTCCCAACCATAAGACCTTAAATGAGCAACAAAAGGCCCTCCTGATGTCACATTCTCAGATAACTGTCGATGTGTCTGTGTGACTCAAATTGTGGGGCCAGTTTGAAGGTAACTTTTTAGTAAATAGATAGCGCTCGTCAAAGCACTCCAAATACTCAGCTGTGGTCCTGCAAAATAGTATTGATTACCACCTACTCGACTGAGGGAGCAGAGGAAACTGTGGGAGTGCAGCTTAAAATAGTCGCACAGGACACTGGTAACTTTAGACAGGCTGTATCATCTTTCCTCCGCCATGTCGTTTAACATTATCAACAGCACGTCTAGTACAATATAAATACAACCAAGCTCCAACACACACAGTAACCCCCAGGCAGGGAGGAAGGGGGAACCTCCTTGTTGGCCTGGTCAAGTTGGCTGCTAATGGGTCCAGGCAGCGGGTGATCGAGGGGGTTGTCCATCCCGACTGTCTGCCCCGCTACCGCAGCTATGTTCGCTGCTGGGTGTCCCTGGAAAGGGGGCTTGCAGTGTCTGCCAACACCATTGAGGCCTTCAGTGTCTGGAGGGCACCGTGCAGGAACTGGGGTGGTTTGATGACATTTGGATTTGATGCTTTAAGTTTCCTTTGAGTTTCTGTTAACCTTGATGCAGTGTCCCTTTAAGGAACCGCATCCATCCCTCAGTTTTCCGATCTATTTGGTTAGTGGAAAGAAGCACACAGTACGGCCACATCTCGAATAGACCCTGCCCAGGATCTCGACCTCACTAAACACCCGCACTCAGAACTCAGGCAACTTCAAAGTCCCGGCATCTCAACCCTCCAGCTTTACAATGCAGTCATTCAGAGTGTTTAGATGCGGATTCCTGCCTGGCCTGTGCTGAGAGTGACAACGCCAGCCCCACCCCCCCCCCCCCCCACCCTACCTAAGCAAAACAAAACCCTCAAGAAACACAAAACAAGCCCAAAAATGGCCTCTTTTGCAATCCAGCTCTTGGCCTGTAATATTGTAGGTAGCAGATGAGGACATTTCAGCAATGATAGGATGAACAACAAAGAACAAAGAAATGTACAGCACAGGAACAGGCCCTTCGGCCCTCCAAGCCCGTGCCGACCATGCTGCCCGACTAAACTACAATCTTCTACACTTCCTGGGTCCGTATCCCTCTATTCCCATCCTATTCATGTATTTGTCAAGATGCCCCTTAAATGTCACTATCGTCCCTGCTTCCGCCACCTCCTCCGGTAGCGAGTTCCAGGCACCCACTACCCTCTGTGTAAAAGACTTGCCTCGTACATCTACTCTAAACCTTGCCCCTCTCACCTTAAACCTATGCCCCCTAGTAATTGACCCCTCTACCCTGGGAAAAAGCCTCTGACTATCCACTCTGTCTATGCCCCTCATAATTTTGTAGACCTCTATCAGGTCTCCCCTCAACCTCCTTCGTTCCAGTGAGAACAAACCGAGTTTATTCAACTGCTCCTCATAGCTAATGCCCTCCATACCAGGCAACATTCTGGTAAATCTCTTCTGCACCCACTCTAAAGCCTCCACATCCTTCTGGTAGTGTGGCGACCAGAATTGAACACTATACTCCAAGTGTGGCCTAACTAAGGTTCTATACAGCTGCAACATGACTTGCCAATTCTTATACTCAATGCCCCGGCCAATGAAGGCAAGCATGCCGTATGCCTTCTTGACTACCTTCTCCACCTGTGTTGCCCCTTTCAGTGACCTGTGGACCTGTACTCCTAGATCTCTCGGACTTTCAATACTCTTGAGGGTTCTACCATTCACTGTATATTCCCTACCTGCATTAGACCTTCCAAAATGCATTACCTCACATTTGTCCGGATTAAACTCCATCTGCCATCTCTCCGCCCAAGTCGCCAGACAAACTAAATCCTGCTGTATCCTCCGACAGTCCTCATCGCTATCCGCAATTCCACCAACCTTTGTGTCGTCTGCAAACTTACTAATCAGACCAGTTACATTTTCCTCCAAATCATTTATATATACTACAAACAGCAAAGGTCCCAGCACTGATCCCTGTGGAACACCACTGGTCACAGCCCTCCAATTAGAAAAGCATCCCTCCATTGCTACTCTCTGCCTTCTATGGCCTAGCCAGTTCTGTATCCACCTTGCCAGCTCACCCCTGATCCCGTGTGACTTCACCTTTTGTACTAGTCTACCATGAGGGACCTTGTCAAAGGCCTTACTGAGGTCCATATAGACAACATCTACTGCCCTACCTGCATCAATCATCTTAGTGACCTCCTCGAAAAACTCTATCAAGTTAGTGAGACACGACCTCCCCTTCACAAAACCATGCTGCCTCTCACTAATACGTCCATTTGCTTCCAAATGGGAGTAGATCCTGTCTCGAAGAATTCTCTCCAGTAATTTCCCTACCACTGAAGTAAGGCTCACCGGCCTGTAGTTCCCGGGATTATCCTTGCTACCCTTCTTAAACAGAGGAACAACATTGGCTATTCTCCAGTCCTCCGGGATATCCCCTGAAGACAGCGAGGATCCAAAGATTTCTGTCAAGGCCTCAGCAATTTCCTCTCCAGCCTCCTTCAGTATTCTGGGGTAGATCCCATCAGGCCCTGGGGACTTATCTACCTTAATATTTTTTAAGACACCCAACACCTCGTCTTTTTGGATCACAATGTGACCCAGGCTATCTACACCCCCTTCTCCAGACTCAACATCTACCAATTCCTTCTCTTTGGTGAATACTGATGCAAAGTATTCATTTAGTACCTCGCCCATTTCCTCTGGCTCCACACATAGATTCCCTTGCCTATCCTTCAGTGGGCCAACCCTTTCCCTGGCTACCCTCTTGCTTTTTATGTACGTGTAAAAAGCCTTGGGATTTTCCTTAACCCTATTTGCCAATGACTTTTCGTGACCCGTTCTAGCCCTCCTGACTCCTTGCTTAAGTTCCTTCCTACTTTCCTTATATTCCACGCAGGCTTCGTCTGTTCCCAGCCTTTTAGCCCTGACAAATGCCTCCTTTTTCTTTTTGACGAGGCCTACAATATCACTCGTCAGCCAAGGTTCCCGAAAATTGCCGTATTTATCTTTCTTCCTCACAGGAACATGCCGGTCCTGTATTCCTTTCAACTGCCACTTGAAAGCCTCCCGCATGTCAGATGTTGATTTGCCCTCAAACATCCGCCCCCAATCTAGGTTCTTCAGTTCCCGCCTAATGTTATAATTAGCCTTCCCCCAATTTAGCACATTCATCCTCGGACCACTCTTATCCTTGTCCACCAGTACTTTAAAACTTACTGAATTGTGGTCACTGTTACCGAAATGCTCCCCTACTGAAACATCTACCACCTGGCCGGGCTCATTCCCCAATACCAGGTCCAGTACCGCCCCTTCCTAGTTGGACTGTCTACATATTGTTTTAAGAAGCCCTCCTGGATGCTCCTTACAAACTCCGCCCCGTCTAAGCCCCTGGCACTAAGTGAGTCCCAGTCAATATTGGGGAAGTTGAAGTCTCCCATCACCACAAACCTGTTGTTTTTACTCTTTTCCAAAATCTGTCTACCTATCTGCTCCTCTATCTCCCGCTGGCTGTTGGGAGGCCTGTAGTATACCCCCAACATTGTGACTGCACCCTTCTTATTCCTGATCTCTACCCATATAGCCTCACTGCCCTCTGAGGTGTCCTCTCGCAGTACAGCTGTGATATTCTCCCGAACAAGTAGCGCAACTCCGCCTCCCCTTTTACATCCCCCTCTATCCCGCCTGAAACATCTAAATCCTGGAACGTTTAGCTGCCAATTCTGCCCTTCCCTCAACCAGGTCTCTGTAATGGCAACAACATCATAGTTCCAAGTACTAATCCAAGCTCTAAGTTCATCTGCCTGACCCGTAATGCTCCTTGCATTAAAACATATGCACTTCAGGCCACCAGACCCGCTGTGTTCAGCAACTTCTCCCTGTCTGCTCTGCCTCAGAGCCACACTGTCCCTATTCCCTAGTTCTCCCTCAATGCTCTCACCTTCTGACCTATTGCTCCCGTGCCCACCCCCCTGCCATACTAGTTTAAACCCTCCCATGTGACACTCGCAAACCTCGCGGCCAGGATATTTATGCCTCTCCGGTTTAGATGCAACCCGTCCTTCTTATACAGGTCACACCTGCCCCGGAAGAGCTCCCAGTGGTCCAGATAATGGAAACCCTCCCTCCTACACCAGCTGTTTAGCCACGTGTTTAGCTGCTCTATCTTCCTATTTCTAGCCTCACTGGCACGTGGCACAGGGAGTAATCCCGAGATTACAACCCTCGAGGTCCTGTCTTTTAACTTTCTGCCTAGCTCCCTGAGCTCCTGCTGCAGGACCTCATGCCCCTTCTTGCCTATGTCGTTAGTACCAATATGTACAACGACCTCTGCCTGTTTGCCCTCCCCCTTCAGGATGCCCTCTACCCGTTCGGAGACATCCTGGACCCTGGCACCAGGGAGGCAACATACCATCCTGGAGTCTCTTTCACGTCCACAGAAGCGCCTATCTGTGCCCCTGACTATAGAGTCCCCTATTACTATTACTCTTCTGCGCTTTGACCCTCCCTTCTGAACATCAGAGCCAGCCGTGGTGCCACTGCTCTGGCTGCTGCTGTTTTCCCCTGATAGGCTATCCCCCCCGACAGTATCCAAAGGTGTATATCTGTTCGAGAGGGGGACAACCACAGGGGATTCCTGCACTGACTGCCTGCCCTTTCTGGTGGTCACCCATTTCTCTGCCTGCACCTTGGGTGTGACCACATTTACATAACTGCGATCTATGACGCTTTACGCCACCTGCATGCTCCTAAGTGCATCCAATTGCTGCTCCAACCGAACCATGAGGTCTGTGAGGAGCTCCAGTTGGGTGCACTTTCTGCAGATGAAGCCATCCGGGACGCTGGAAGCCTCCCGGACCTGCCACATCTCACAGTCAGAGCACAGCACCCCTCTAACTGACATTGCATCAATTAATTAAAATTAAAATTTGTCTTTTTTAAAAATATTTTTTTAAAAAATTTCAAAGTTACTGTCAACTATCTGTTTCCTAGCACTAGATTTCTAATAGAAATGCGATAGCTAACTATAGTACTCTCCGATCTCTGGCTTAGATATCCCTCTAAATTATAATTAAGTTATTATGTTTAATTAGTTACCAAATACTAGCCACTCTGGCCACAGCTTTTCTGTGATGTCACTTCAGTTTCCCCCCGACACACACAATTTGAAAAAAGGTATAAAAGTAAAAATAAGTAAAAATCACTTACTTACCTTCTTACCTTCTGAGTGTCTTAGATGTTCTCAGGTTCTCTCGCTGACAGAGACTGCTCCTCCACCTCCGAACCTTGACCTGCACAATGCTAATAATATAATAATAATATAATATGGCACTTACCTCACACCAATGGGTCTTATTATTAGGTTAGAGGAGGAGGGCGGGTGGGAGACACTACACGTGTAGTGTCTCGGGTTTCCTCTCCACCAGAATTTATTGGTTGGGGGGAGGGGGGGGACTTCCCAGAGGTCCGCGGGTCGAACTTCCGGTATCCCGCCTTATATAAAAACAAATAAAACAGAAAAGAAGAACAGACACGGGACCAGGTAAGGGTTTTTAAATTCACTACTCACCTCCCAGAAGGACCCTGCGCACCGCTGCCGCCGAAATCCGAAGGGCTGCTCCTGTAAAGGTAAGGCTTTTAAAGTAAGTACTCACCTCCCAGAAGGACCCTGCGCACCACTGCCGCCAAAATCCAAAGGGCTGCTCCTGTAAAGGTAAGAGTTTTTAAATTCACTACTCACCTCCCAGAAGGCCCCTGCGCACCGCTGCCGCCGAAATCCAAAGGGCTGCTCCTGTAAAGGTAAGAGTTTTTAAATTCACTACTCACCTCCCAGAAGGCCCCTGTGCACCGCTGCCGCCGAAATCCGAATGGTGTAGCAGACTTGATGGGCCGAATGGCCTAATTCTGCTATTATATCTTATGAACTTCTGAACTCTTATTGCGGCTGCAATGTTTCTGTTCCTGCAGCTGCCGCCTTTGTTGTTGACAGCACTGTAGCATTGTGGATAGCACAATTGCTTCACAGCTCCAGGGTCCCAGGTTCGATTCCGGCTTGGGTCACTGTCTGTGTGGAGTCTGCACATCCTCCCCGTGTGTGCATGAGTTTCCTCCGGGTGCTCCGGTTTCCTCCCACAGTCCAAAGATGTGCAGGTTAGGTGGATTGGCCATGATAAATTGCCCTTAGTGTCCAAAATTACCCTTAGTGTTGGGTGGGGTTACTGGGTTACGGGGATAGGGTGGAGGTGTGGACCTTGGGTGGGGTGCTCTTTCCAAGAGCCAGTGCAGACTCGATGGGCCGAATGGCCTCCTTCTGCACTGTAAATTCTATGACTCTGGTCGGCCGGCTCTCCCTGATATTTCTCACACCGCACGGCGTACTTTGAGAGTTCCGGGGCTCGAGAGCGATGTGCGAAAGGTTTCACATCGACACGGCGGCACAGCGGTTAGCACTGCTGCCTCACAGAGCCAGGGATCCGGGTTCAATTCTGGCCTTGGGTGATCGTCTGCGTGGGTTTCCTCCGTGCTAAATTGCCCACTGGTGTCCAAAGGTTAGTGTGGTTATGGGGCTAGGGCTGGGTTGTGGGCCTAGATAGGGTATCCTTTCAGAGTGTCGGTGCAAACATGATGGGCTGAATGGCCTCCTTCTGCTCTATGGGATTCTATGATTCTCGAGCGACAGCAAAAACACACCCCTAGCAACAGCAGCATTTCTCAAAATACTGTAGACCCCCAATTGTGACCATTTTAAATGCATACACCATTTGAATGATCTATTCCCCATTCATTTACCAGGGCCCCAAAATTACCACTGGCCGTATCAGATACCAAACCCCCTGAGGTTTAATAACTGCTGGAAAAATGCAGCAGGTCAGGCAGCATCTGTGAGGAGAAGAACAGGGTTAACGTGCCATATTCTCCTGACTGCTATTTCAAAGCTGGCATCCGCCACAACCAGCGGACTAATGGCAGAACTGGCACAAAGCAGAGAAAGTTGGTACTTCCGAGTAGTTTACACCTTTGAGCAGCAAGTCTGGCGAAGTAATTTCCAGGGCAACACTTCCCCCCCCCCCCCGGCAGCGCGGAGTACTCTTTGTAACAAAATAAATAATTAAAGTATTAACTGACCAACTCAGTCGTGACCTCCCATTACACGGGTGACTGGGGACGAAGATGGAAGTTAGACTTTGGACAAGCTGATTCTTGTCCTGCTGTTTACATCTCCAACCATCCACTGCTGTGTCTCTGCCAAGTAGGGTCAGTTAAGGGTAACTTGTTCAAGGGCAATTAGGGAGATGCCCCTCCAGAACGGTACAGGCACCTGAAGCGCATTTCCAGGACCCCACAGCAACTCTCGACTACACCCCTGGTCGCACATTGTAGCGTGCTTCGCGCCAGTCTGTGGCCTCCGTATAGGCGTCATCAGTCAAGGCAGCAATGGGCAACCCCCGTCGCCCAGCAACCAGCCCCGCAGGTCGGTGGGGGGGGTGTCCCTCGAAGATATCGGGATCACAGATTGTGCCACCACGAAAGAGTCATGTACACTGTCCAGGTACCGGGCGCAGACGTGCAAGATCTTCATCTCCTGGTCACAGGTCACCTGCACCTTCATGGAGTAGGCCCCCTTCCTGGTCATGAACACGGCCCTGTTATCTGCTGGTGGCCGCATGGTGATGTGCACTCCATCGATCACCCCCTGAACCATGGGTATCCTGGCGACGGCAGTGAAACCCGCTGCCCGGCCGTCCTGGTGGGCGCGGTCCATGGGGAACTAATGTACTGGTCCAGAAGGGCACACGTGGTGTCGGTCAGGGGATGGAAGCACCTGTGCAGTGATGCCTGGGAGATGCCGGAAAGGTCTCCACTCGGCGACTGGAATGACCCCGTGGCGTAGACGTTTAGGGTGACCGTAACCTTGACGGCCACCGGGAGAGAGGGTCCTCCCCCCAGTCCCACGCAGTGCCAGGTGTGCCATATGGAGGCCACGGTTTCCTGGCTCCTCCTCAGCCTCCTCCTGCAATCCCTGTCCGGGAGGTCCTGGAAGGACATGTGGCATCGGTACGCACGGGGCCTCATCAGGTGCCTCCGTGACACCACCTCATCGTCATACTCGTCCTGCGGCTCCCCCTCGTCTGGTTCATCCTCCTCGGCCTGTCAGGGAGGCGGACCTGCAGCCTGAGCGGCTGGCAAATGCCCCTGTGCAGCTCGTACCTCTGCTGCGGCCTCTGCCTCCTCTCTGAGCCGCATGTGCTCATGCTGCCATAGGGCGACATGCAAGGCAGCGGCCTCCGCCACGGCGGCCAACATCGCTGGGTGGTGGCCAAACGTTATGATCTGGATGGGGTGAGGGGAAACTAAATGTTATCATGGCGCATACAGCCGTCCACAACCAGGTGCCATGACGTACATGGTTGCCCCATTTGGCACCCTGCGTCGCAGCCACCCCCGCCCTGTCGGTGCCTCCACACCTGTCACCCGTCCCATCTGCCAGGGCCACTGTTCCATGGCACAGCCCAGCTGAGTGGGGTGGCTGGCGAGGGGCCCGGCAAACACCCAAATGGCCGTGATGCCTGCAATATGAGTGCCCATCAACATGGCCGCTGTATTGGCGTCCATAGCATGGGTTTCGCTCTGTCATGGCGAGGGGCTTCCAGCCGCTCAGCCTGTCTCCCCCACCTTCCCCGCAATTCCCCCGACCCTTGAGGGCTTACCCCCGCAGCAGCCAGCGGCCGGTGTGGGTGCCCATCAACATGGCGAACATGTTAGCGTCAGTAGCGTGGGCATCGCCCTGTCATGCCAGTGGGCTGCCGGGCACTCGGCCTGTCTCCCCCACCTCCCCCGACACTCCCCCAACCTTTGAAGGCTTCCCCCCCCTTCTCCGTTTTGGGAGCCCGAAGTCTCCACCACGCCGACCCCTACCTCCTCTGGACGCCTCATCAGCTAGCACGCCTGGCTAACGATATTTTAAAGGTGGCAGGAACCACACCGTCGGGATTTCGGACCACAGATTCGTTAGGGGCCCGAAGAATCAGTCGTCAGGCCAACTCCCGCGATTCTCTGGGCCGTGGGGCGCCGCTGTGATCGCGAAATCTTTTGTGAGGTGTGGAGAATCAAAATTCAGCACCGAACCGGCGTCGCAGGCCGTTTCGGCGTAAACGCCGATTCTCCAGCCCCTCGCGGACTCGGAGAATCCAGCTCCTCAGTCCTTAATTGGGTAATTTAGCTGTTTAGGTTGGGAAATTAAAAGTTGAATCCCTGAAACCGGAGTCAGCGGAGTTTCATTTCAATTGTTCCCTTTGGTTGGTTAACGATGTGGAGTCTGTATCGGTAGAGTTGATAAATACCAAGGGACAAAAAGCATCAGTGAATGTCATATATCGACCCCCAAACTGCAGTAGTGATGTTGGGAATGGCATTAAATACGAAATTAGAGGGGCATATAATAAGGGAATATCGGTGATCGTGGGTGATTTTAATCTGCGCATAGATTGGGCCAATCATGTTAGCCACAATGCAGTAACGGAGAAATTCCTGGAGTGTATCTGGGGTGGTTTTCTTGACCAATATGTGGTGGAACCAACTAGCGAGCAGGCCATCTTAGACTGGGTACTGTGTAATCAGAAGGGAACCATTGCCAATCTGGCTGTGCGGGGCCCCTTGGGGATGAGCGACCATAACATGATAGAATTTTTTATCAAGATGCAGAGTGAGGTAGTTGATTCGGAGACTAGGGTGCTGAATCTTAATAAAGGAAACTGTGAAGATATGAGGCGTGAGTTGGCCTTGATAGATTGAGGGGAACTGCAACAACTATTCATTCCTGTCTGACACAAAAACAAAATGAGTAAGAGGGCCAATCCATGGCTTACAAAGGAAATTAGAAATAGTATCCGATCCAAGGAAGAAGCATAGAGATTGGCCAAGAAAAATAATAGGTCTGAGAATTGGGAGCAGTTTAGAATTCAGCAAAGAAGGACAAAGGGATTGATTAAGAAGGGGAAAATACTGTATGAAAGTAAACTTGCAGGGAACATAAAGACTGACACTGAGAGTTTCTATAGATATATAAAGAGAAAGAGATTGGTAAAGACAAATGTGGGGCCCCCTACAGACAGAAATAGGGAATGTATAATAAGGGACAAAGAAATGGCTGAGCAATTAAATACATACTTTGGTTCTGTCTTCACAAATGAGGACACAAATCTGATACCAGAAATATTGGAGAATGAAAAGTTTAGTGAGAGGGAAGAACTGAGGGAGATCAATATTAGTAGAGAAATGGTGCTGGGAAATTTTTTGGGATTGAAGGTGGATAAATCCCCAGGGCCTGAGAATCTGCATCCCGGAGTGCTTAAGGAGGTGGCTCTGGAAATAGTGGATGCATTGGTGGTCATCTTCCGGGATTCTATGGACTCTGGAATAGTCCCTGCAGATTGGAGGGAAGTTAATGTCACTCCAATATTCAAAAAGGGAAGTAGAGAGAAAACAGGGAATTATAGACCAGGAGACCTAACATCGGTAATGGGAAAAATAACAAGGACTTTACAGTGGAACATTTAGAAAGCAGTGGCAAGATCAGTCAGAGTCAGTGTTGGGGGACATTTTCTGATACTGGACTATGATATAAATTATAGGTGGCTCTGTAACTACATTTTTGCCCCTATATTACTTTTGAATAGTTCTGTTGAGACAAGAGGTACTCATTGGCTTAGATGTCTGTTTGGAGATGCAATTTGTAGAAATAGATAGTTTATACACAATGCTTGTTAATATCAGAAAGGATACAAAATGGCTGTTGGCTATTTTAGCAAAAGACACAAAATGGCTGAACTAGCCACATTCTGAACAATAAGTGACAAACTGTGTAAACTACCTCATGAGAACCAGGCGTGGGTATGTATAGGGAGTATTTTAACAGCCGTTGATAACAGCTTCACAGAACAAGGAATGCAACCTACAGTTCTGAAAAATGAGGAGGGGATCTCTGAGAGACTTATGAAATTCTAACAGGACTAGACAGGGTAGATGTAGGGAAGATGTTCCCGATGGTGGGTGTGTCCAGAACCAGTCTGAGGATTCAGGGTGAATCATTTCGGACAGAGATGAAGAGATATTTCTTCACCCAAAGAGTGGTGAGCCTGTGGAATTCATTACCACAGGAAGTAGTTGATGTTAAAACATTGAATATATTCAAGAGGCGGCTAGATATGGCACTTGGGCCGAATGGGATCAAAGGTTACGGGGAGAAAGCAGGATTAGGTTATTGAGTTAGATGATCAGCCATGATCGTGATGAATGGCGGAGCAGGCTTGAAGGGCCAAAAGGCCTCCTCCTGCTCCTAACTCTATGTATCTATGGTTGGCCCACTCAAGGACAGGGGAGGGAATCTATGCATGGAGCCAGAGGAAAGGGGTGAGGTATGTCATGTGTGGGTACCTTTAAGAAATGGGTGTTTATAAATGTAGGACCTCATCCTGTTTTTTTACCTATATTGATGTTGCCTATATGCATCACGGCAGCTGGCTGTTCATCCTTCCTCTTTAGAATGTCCTGCAGCCGTTCTGTGACATCCAGAACCATTGCACCCAGGAGGCAACATACCATTTTGGTAGGAATAACAGCAAAAGGGATTATTATTTAAATGATTAAATATTAAAACATGCTGCTGTGCAGAGAGACCTCAGTGTGCTAGTGCATGAGCCAGAAAAAGGTGCAACAGGTGATTAAGAAGGCGTATGGAATTTTGTCCTTCATTGCTGGAGGGATGGAGTTTAAGACTAGGGAGGTTATGCCGCAATTGTATACGGTGTTAATGAGGCCACATCTGGAGTATTGTGTTCAGTTTTGGTCTCCTTACTTGAGAAAGGGGGTACTGGCACTGGAGGGTGTGCAGAGGAGCTTCACTAGGTTAATCCCAGAGCTGAAGGGGTTGGATTACGAGGAGAGGTTGAGTAGACTGGGACTGTACTCGTTGGAATTTAGAAGGATGAGGGGGGATCTTATAGAAACATATAAAATTATGAAGGGATTAGATAGGATAGATGCGGGCAGGTTGTTTTCACTGGCGGGTGAAAGCAGAGCTAGGGGGCATATCCTCAAAATAAGGGGAAGTAGATTTAGGACTGAGTTTAGGAGGAACTTCTTCACCCAAAGGGTTGTGAATCTATGGAATTCCTTGCCCAGTGAAGCAGTAGAGGCTCCTTCATTAAATGTTTTTAAGATAAAGATAGATAGTTTTTTGAAGAATAAAGGGATTAAGGATTATGGTGTTCGGGCCGGAAAGTGGAGCTGAGTCCACAAAAGGTCAGCCATGATCTCATTGAATGTCGGAGCAGGCTCGAGGGGCCAGATGGCCTACTCCTGCTCCTAGTTCTTATGTTCTTAATAAGCTTAAGGTTCCCAGCTGCAGACAGGACATATCCTTATGTTAGTCTTGAGTGACTTTTGCATGAAGTTAGGGGCAAGTAAGACAACACCCACTTTAACCATATATGTGATAACTGGGATGCTAAGAAAATTGATTGACTGCATGTAATGAATTGTGACGCAAATATAGTTGATTGAGTGTATGTAAATGAGAATACAACTAATTCCACCCCTGGAATCTGTATATTAACCCCGTGTGAACCTTAGCTCAAGTGAGAAAGAGGATTGCGAGACTGCGTAGTCTCCAAATCTTTCTCCCAGATCTGAAATAATAAATTGCTTCTTTACTTACTCAACAGGCCTATGTGTGAATATTTTCACCTCTAACAGTCAGCATGGTTTATGAAGGGGAAATCATGCTTGACAAATCTGTTGGAATTCTTTGAAGATGTAATTAGTACAGTTGAGAAGAGGGAGCCAGTCGATGTGGTATATTTGGACTTTCAGAAGACGTTGGACAAAGTCCTGCATAAGAGATCATTGTGCAAGATTAAAGTGCATGGGATTGGGAAGTGTATTGAAAAGTGGATAGAAAACTGTTTAGTAGAGAGGAAACAAAAAGTAGGAATTAATGGGTCCTTTTCAAATTGGCAGCAGTATTGCTACAGGGATCGGTGCTGGGACCCCAGCTATTCACAATATATATGTGAATGATTTGGATGAGGGAACAAAATGTAACATCTCAAAGTTTGCAGATGATACCAAATTGGGTGGGAGGGTGAACGGTGACGAGGATGCAGGGATCCTACAGCATGATCTGGACAGGTTGGGCACGTGGGCAAATCATTGGCAGATGCAGAATAATTTGGGTAAGTGTGAGGTTATTCATTTTGGAAGCATACACAGGAAGGCAAATTAGTACCTGAATGGTTATAAATTGGGAGGGAGGAGTGTACAGCGGGACCTGGACACCAATCCTTATGCACCAGTTGCTGAAAGTAAGCATGCAGGTGCAGCAGATGGTAAAGAAGGCTAATGGTATGTTGGCCTTCATTGCGAGAGGTTCTGAGTACAGGAGCAGGGATGTTTTGTTGCAATTATACAGGGCCTTGGTGAGGCCACACCTTGAATATTATGTGCAATTTTGGTCTCCTTCTCTGAGGAAGGATGTTCTTGCTCTCGAGGGAGTGCAGCGAAGGTTTACCAGACTGATTCCAGGGATGGCGGAGCTGACATATGAGGAGAGATTGACTAGGTTAGGATTGTTCTCATTGAAGTTCTGAAAAATAAGGGGGGGATCTCATAGAGACTTATGAAATTCTAACAGGAGTAGACAGGGTAGATGTAGGGAAGATGTTCCCGATGGTGGGTGTGTCCAGAACCAGTCTGAGGATTCAGGGTGAATCATTTCAGACAGAGATGAAGAGATATTTCTTCACCCAAAGAGTGGTGAGCCTGTGGAATTCATTACCACAGGAAATAGTTGATGTTAAAACATTGAATATATTCAAGAGGCGGCTGGATATAGCACTTGGGCCGAATGGGATCAAAGGCTATGGGGAGAAAGCAGGATTAGGCTATTGAGTTAGATGATCAGCCATGATCGTGATGAATGGCGGAGCAGGCTCGAAGGGCCAAAAGGCCTCCTCTTGCTCCTATCTCTATGTATCTATGGTTGGCCCACTCAAGGACAGGGGAGGGAATCTATGCATGGAGCCAGAGGAAACGGGTGAGGTATGTCATGTGAGAGTACCTTTAAGAAATGGGTGTTTATAAATGAGTGTGTATATAAATATCTGTAGAGTACCTTTAAGAAATGGCTGTTTATAAATGGGTGTGTATATAAATATCTGTAGTGAGAGTACCTTTAAGAAATGGGTGTTTATTACTACAGTGATGTCAGAGAGTGGGTGGAGCTGGGCTGTCTGTCAGCTTTTTACTTTCGTTTTGGGCTGTTTGCTGCATGGTGTGTTTTAGTTTCGTTTTCAGAGCTGGATAGCTGCAGTCACAGCCAGAAGGTGTATGAGTCTCTCTCTCTGTTGCCTAAAGAATGTAAATCGATCCTTTGGTGATTTAATAACTGCTCTCAATAGTGACTTTAACATAATGTGTTTCTGTTAAAGGTTTTGTTTTTAAGTCTTATGGATGTTAAAAGGAAAGCTTGAAGGATTACTTAGTGTTGTATTCTTTGGGGGTTGTATTTGAATTGATGGTTGCTAAGATGTTCACTGTATGTTTTAAAACGGTTAACTTCAGTTCATAGAATAAACATTGTTTTGCTTTTTAAAAATACTTTTCCATTCTGCTGGACCACACCTGTAGAGTGGGCCGTGTGCTCCCCATACCACAATCTATTAAAAGTTGTGGGTCAGGTGAACTCCATGATACACTTTGAGGTTCTCTAAACCCTGGCCCACAACAGGTATTTAATGAGTACTTTGCGCCAGAATTCACCAAAGAGAAGGACTTGGTGGATGATGAGTCTGGGGAAGGGTGTGTAGCTATTTTGGGTCATGTTGAGATCAACAGGGGGAGGTATTAGGGGTCTTGAAAAACATTAAGGTGGACACGTCCCTCGGGCCTGATGGGATATACCCCAGAATACTGCGAGAGGTAAGGGAGGAACTTGCTGGGGCCTGAAGAGACATCTTTGTGTCCTCACTGACTACAGGGGGGGGGGGGGGGGGGTCCCAGAGGATTGGAGAATAGCCAATGTTGTTCCTATGTTTAAGAAGGGTAGCAAGGATAATCCAGGAAATTATTGGAAAGGATTCTTCGAGACAGAATTTACTCCCACTTGGAAATAAGTGGACATATTAGTGAGAGGCAACATGGTTTTATGAAGGAGAGATTGTGTCTCACTACCTTGATCACGTTTTTCGAGGAAGTGACAAAGATGATTGATGAGGGTAGGATGGTGGATGTTGTCTACATGGACTTTGTTGGGAATTTGTACTGGATATTGTATGAGCTAGGTATGAAATTCAGAATCATAGGTTTTAGTGAAAGGATAAAGCAGATTTAGGTGAGTAGTGAAATGGGTATGTAACCTATGTGACCTAGAGTAACCTTGTGTAACCTAACGTAATCAAACATAGAATAGATGACCTAATGTAATCAAGTATAATTGATATGATCAAAGCAGAAGACCCAGAGAAGTACTATAGCAGTCACTAACCAACGAATGCAAACAAGAGTCACTTGGGGGAACGATGAATACTGCTCAGTGATTCAATCTAATAGTTGACCATAATAAAAAAGAGAGAATAAAGTGAGCAGGTGTTTCCTACACATTCGGCCTAAGTCAGCTAAACCACGATTATTGCACAAGCAGAGAAGTTTAGATAAGGGCAAGAGTTATAACCACCATGGTTTAAGAGACAAAGAGAGGAAACAGGAAGCGACCAATCTTGAATAAGACAGATAAAGAGTCAACTAAAAACAATGGTGGCCAAAGCAAGGTCCGGCTGTAAAGTAAGATAAGAAAGATAAGAATCTTGAGATATGGAGCTGAAATGTACATAAAAAGACTGTAAGCCTGAGGGCTCATCGGATTGTTCCGGACATCCCGATTTTATTCTCTTGTGCTAGGTGAATAAAGTCTACTGCTTGGAAGATTGCTGCTCAGACTCTCTGTTTTAATCGGTGTGAACGAATTGTCGTCCTGGGGAACCACGACAAAATTGGCGCAGCGAGCAGGGTTGGTGAGAGATCGCCCAGAAAAGCATCTGGAAGGTGTGGCGGAGGCGGAGGTCCGACCGGGGCTGGACATCCCAAAGCCGGCATTCTGACAGCAAGGTGAGCAGATTTGTATTGCATGTAAATCCTTGTTGTCGGAAAAGGGATCGCGAGGCCCGGCGCACCCGGCTCTCTGCTGGTCCTGGATCTCCCCAACCCAAAAGATATCCTGCATAGGTAAAACTAAATTGTGTAAAATATTTTGAGAGACTGAGTCTGATCTGAAGAGTAGAGCTTTGCATGCAAAAGCGCGCTGAGAATACTGTATTGTCTGTGAATGGGTAAAAAGTGAGACGGGAAAAAGGCCGAACGCTAAAGTAATGCAATTAGGTTAAGTCAAGTGGTTTGGAGCGGGTTTTCAGGTTACGACTTGCCCAGAAGAGAGTAAGTGTGGGAAAATCTGCCAGTCCAAACCTACCCAGGGCCTCGGGTAAGGGACGTCAACCGAGAGGGAGAGAGATCAGTGAGAGATCGCTCTCTGACCTAATACGGTAGTCAAAAGCACAGGAGTGGAATCTAACCCAGAGAAGGGGATTAGCAGCTAGAATAGAGGAAGTAAAAGACCAATTTGAACAAACTGATCTGAGGTAGCGGCGTGGAGGACAGAAATAAGAGGGAGAGTCGGAACACAGGTAGGGTAATAACTAACAACTTGGAAAGATTACACTGACAAAACCGCCTAGTGGCGAGATTGGTGCAATCGGCTGAGAAGGAAGAAAAGTCAGGGGATTAAAAAGGATAATAACAAAAACGGAGGCAACACTGGATTGGAAAAAGATTACACATATAACTAACTTAGAGGAGATAAAGAATGAGTGGCCGTATGTAAACTGGGAAGGAATAGCCGATAGGAATTGGATAGACGAAATAAAATTGGAAACTCTAGAGAAATTAATAAAGGAATCTGACCGATACAGGGTTTCTGTACACATAGACGAGCAAGTGAAAACCTACTACCCTATAGCCCGGGAGAGGAGGATAGTGCCGGGACAGGGGACTACGGGGAAGTGGATATCGGGACCCCGGTTAGAGTTACAGATATTGGCAAGGGAAACCCAAAAGAAAGGTAAACAGGGGACTGAGCACGGAAAAGCAATACAGCGAGTAATAATCACTGTGATACCTAACTCTGACAGATTAAGTGATAAAAATTGTGACAGTAGTCCGAAAAGACGAGTAATGGCACACAAAGTTAAAACACCAGTGGAGATATTAGGGGATAAGTTCCCAGCCCTCAGGGGAGATATAGAACACGTCTCTAAAAAGTGGGCCAAAAGAACAAGTAAGACCAATACACAGTGGCCGGAGGAAGGCACATGGGACATAGAGAGATGTGGGGACCAGAAGGGAATGATAAAGAACTATAAAATTAAGGATAGGTCGAGCAAAAGAAGGGAGAAACGAGAAAAGGAGTTAGAGATACTAGCACTATTCGAACGAGAGGGGAAAGAGAGAAGAAGGGTATGGAGGGGAGGTAGGATGCAGATGCCAGTGCAACTTCAGGAAAAAGCAGAATTGGAAGATCCAAACGTAGCCCCGCCCCCATACTTAGGGGAACAGAGCTACACGGGACTGTACCCAGTTATATCAGGCACAATGAATTTTGAGGGAGAATGTAACATAGAACAAATGACGAAGGAGGAATGGGCACAGAGGGAGAGAGAAAAGAGACAAGGTATAGAAGAAGCGGCTAGGAAAACGGAAGAGGATTTGGATGGGCTGAGTCAAAGGAGAAAGGAGTTGGAGGAAGAAGTAAATGTGGTAGAACTTTTGAAATGGGCAAAGACGGTAATGAAAGTGGATAAGGAACGAGAGGGGAAAGGAAAGAATGTTAGAAAAGAATATGAGTGGAGAACAGAAGATGATCCCTCCGAGTGTGGAAGTGAGACATCACAGGGAAAAATAGAAGGAAAGAGAGTCGGAGTGAACAGAGAGGAAAAAGAAAGAGAGGAAATATGCTGGGAAGTGCACAAAGGGGCAGACAGACGAAGATTGGGGAAAACATGGATGTGGAAGCACCCAGAGAAAAATAGAATAGAGGGAAAGATGGAAGGAGAGACAGAAGAAAGTAGTGAAGACGAAGGGGGACAATCAGTGTTAGGGGAACAAAGAAAATCAACGCGGAAAAAACACAAACCTGTGAAGTTTCCAGCTGAGGATAGGAGAGAGAAAAGGATGCTCCCGGTGATTCTGAAGGGTGGCAGACTGCAGTATATCCCTTGGTCAGGTCAGGATTTGCCTAGTTTAGTTAATGAATTACCCAGTATTTTGGATGGAGCTGGAAGGTGGATTGGACAGTTGGAGGCAGGAATGGTGGGAAAAAGGATGGCATTGGGCGACATCAAAGCTCTCCTGACAAAGGTGCTAGGAATGGACCAAATGGCGGAAGTAATGAGACGTGCTGGCATCCCGACCGCAGCTTATGACCCAGAGGTAGATGGGACACTCATGGACCCGTATCGCCACGACATCTGGCAGGCACTGCGGGATATGTACCCCAACCGAATGGATGTAAAAACCCTAAGGGGAGAGCCATTGGGTGAGGAGGAGAATGCAGCTGTGTATGTGGAAAAGCAATTTAAAAAATGGAGAAGGGACACGGAAAGGGACATTCTAATAGACCCGCTGACCAACTCCATGTTCCGGGCTGCAATCCTAGAGGGCTTGCCAGTCTCAGCTAAGACAAGACTGGAGGAAGTAGTGGGCTTGGACTCAAAAAGCTACCGAGAGTTTGTGGATTATGTTGCCCATGCAGTAGAAAGACATCGCAAAGATGAAAAGAATGCAGACAAACAGCTGAAGGAGATACAACGTAAACTCCTTCAGGCACAGTTGGAGGAGATCAAAAGCAAGGATAAGATAAAGGCAAAAGAGGATCTCGTACCCAGAAAAATAGCACCGATGATGGTGGAGCAAAAGTCAGAGGAAATACCTGCACCAATAATAGGGGGGAGCGGAGATGGAGGCCGGCCCATCATAACCTATAACATTTCTGCCTTCCCACTGTCCATGAACCCAGAAGCCTATGGCCTAAATTATCAAAACCCATACGCCCTGCAAAGTCAGACTGACTGGAATAGAAATGGGAAAGGACAGGGAGGTGGTAGGCCACCCTATCAGAATCAGAGAGGACAGGGACAGGTTAATCATCAGACTCCGAGACAGGGACCATTGCCTGGCCCTTCAGGTGTGTGCTGGGGGTGCGGGGAGGCAGGGCACATAAAAAGGAATTGCCCGCGAAATTCCCACAGGCAGGGGGAAAACCAGCAGCAGACAGGCCAGCAACTGATCCAAGTGTCGCCGAACAGCATCCCGATGTTTCAAGGGCCGGTAAACCATCAGAGTTCCCCATAGGGAGGCCCAGAGAACCCCAAAATGGTAGGACAGTACGTACAAATAACAGAAACCGCAGAGCAGGAACCTATAGTTAACGTTAGAGTAGGAGGGATCGAGGTCCCCATGATGATAGACACCGGCGCCACATGTACGTGCATACAAACGAAATATGCGGATCACTTACCATTGTCAAACCAGTTTGTAAAAACTGTGGGGTTCTCGGGGAAAGTAACATTAGCTCGAATGACGACGCCGGTGCCTGTTACCATTGGAAATAAGACTACCCATGTACCTATTTTAGTATGTGATAAAACTCCTTTAAATCTGTTGGGAAGGGATGCAATCCTAGGTCTAGGACTGAAATTAGAATGCACTGAACAAGGAATTGATTTGATGGGAATGTATCCACTTGAAATACCAGGAAAGGAAAGGGTTAATGTATATTGGTTGGGAGATATAGAGGAACAAGTTAAAAAGCAGATATGGGAAGTTTGGGGAAAACTTATGGACGCCTGGGTTCCACAAGCCAAATGGCCAAGAACAGAATTACACAGTACAATGATATTTGATGAAAAGCAGGAACCTGAGGTACAGGAGAAATGGGAAAGGGAGGCGGGACGAGAACAGGAAATAAAGTCAGGAAGTATTTTAATCGGACTAGAGGGAGCGGCCCTCACAATCGTTAGGAATGAATGGGTTGACAAATGGTTCTCTGTATCTGGAGCGGAGCCACATGTCACATTGAAAGTGAATCCGGGATATAGATCAAAAGACCTAGGACCAATGGTGTTGAGAGCACAAGACTTAGAATTTGTCCAGACAGACAATGTAGATATTTGGACGTCCAGCGATGGACAAATGATGAAAATAATTTTGGATGTTAAGATGCTTGGGAAACCAAAGCAAATAACAATAGGAGTGCAAATTGAGAAACAGGAACTGGAGTGGAGAGAGAGTTTAGAGCAGGATTTGAACTCCCTCCCGCAGGAGTTGTGGTCCAGACAGGACACGGATGTAGGGAGGGTCAAAACCGCTAATCCAGTTGAAGTCAGATTAAAGACAGGACGCCAGGGGCCTTATAGGCCGCAATACCCAATCAAGACAGAAGCAATTGAAGGAATTAGAGGAACGATTAAGGGATTGATAGAAGCAGGGGTATTAAAAGAGACCCGGAGCAGGTGTAATACACCGCTGCTACCGGTAAAGAAGGCGGACGGAGAAAAATGGAGATTGGTGCATGACCTCAGAGCAATTAATGAGGTAGTGGAAGATATGCCAGTAGAGGTTCCAAACCCTTACACCTTGTTGACAAATATACCACCTGAAAGTAGATGGTTTACTGTGATAGACCTATGTTCGGCATTTTTTAGTGTGCCGTTAGCTCAAGAAAGTCAGTATCTCTTTGCATTTACGTTCGAGGGGAAACAATACACATACAATAGGATGCCCCAAGGATTTAAACACTCCCCACATGTATTCAATCAGGTGTTGAGAGCAGATTTAAAAGGAGTGCAGTTGGAAGGAACACTGATACAATATGTGGATGATTTATTATTATGCACAGAAACACAAGAACAATGCAGGAAGGATAGTTTAAAACTATTGGAAAGACTAGCAGAAGGGGGCCATAAAGTATCCAGGAAAAAGCTGCAGCTGTGCCAGAAAAAAGTAGAGTACTTGGGAAGAGAAATATCAGCAGGGCAGAAGGGGATAGCTTCTCAGCAGATAGAAGCTGTACTAAAAGTTCCGAAACCACAGACGGTGGGACAAATGATGACATTTTTGGGAATGACAGGATTCAGTTCAGAATGGGTGGAAAGCTATGCGGAAAAAACGCAGGCACTACGAAAGGTAATGAAGGAGGCAGGGTGCGAAGAATTAAGAACCAAACTAAGATGGGATAAAGATGCTTCAGACGCATTTGAGAATATAAAGAAAGAAATGGCACAGGCACCAGCATTGGCTTTACCGACCTATGACAAACCCTTTGACTTATTTGTGAGTAACAGAGAAGCCGGATTTGCTACAGCAGTGTTAACGCAGGAAAATTGCAAGGGTAGACGAAGGCAGGCTGTAGCATATTACAGTACCAAGCTAGACGACGTAGCAATGGGATATCCTCCGTGCTATCAAGGCCTGGCAGCAGCTTGGTGGGCGTACGAAAAGGCAGCTACAGTCACAATGGGATATCCGATAAACATACATGTGTACCATAAGGTAGCTGAATTGATTGAAAAAGGGAAGTTTGTTCTGACGCCGGCTAGAATTCATCATTTTCAAATGCTGACCACATTCCCGGACATTACGATAGTGAAGTGTAATAGGGCCAACCCAGCTGACTATATGCCATTACCACATGAGGGAGAGGAGCATGAGTGTGTAAGAGAGACAAGAGTGTTTATGAAACTGAGGAAAGACTTGAAGGCAGATAGATTAAGCACAGAAGAGAAGAGGACGTTGTACGTTGATGGTTCGTGTTATAGGGATCATAGGGGAAATCATGCTGGCTATGCAGTAGTTGAACAGAGAGGGGAATCATTTGAGGTAATAGAGGCAAAAGAATGTGAGCAGCCATGCTCAGCCCAGTTAGCGGAGCTTGAAGCACTGACCAGAGCATGCGAGTTAGCAAACGGGGAAGCGGTGGAAATTTATACTGATTCGGCCTATGCCCACGGGGTCTGCCACCTGTTTGGGGCAATATGGAAGCAAAGGGGATTTATGAAAAGTGGAGGAGGACCAATACACCACGAAGGTCAAATCAGGGCTTTAATAAGGGCCATGATGGGTCCAAGGGAATTAGCCATAATTAAGTGTCAGGCGCATAAAAAGGGAACGGATAGCATCACACAGGGAAACACCAAAGCCGACAAGGCAGCTAAAGAAGCGTCAGGATGCATTGAGGCTACGATAGCCCCAGTAGAAATAGCAAGGCCACACCCAGGGCCAGGTGTGGGGAATATCGAACCTCAAATCACATTAGACGATGTGGCACAGTTACAGGAGGAAGCCCCTGTAGCTGAAAAGACAATGTGGAAAGATAGAGGAGCAATACAGGGACAACATGACAAAATATGGAGAAATGGGGAGGGATTGGTCATAGCACCCACATCATTACTAACCATACTAATCAGCGAAGCACATGGAGTGGACCACTGTGCAAGAGGAGAGGTGGCTAGAAAGATCAAGAAGGAAGGATTCTGGTCACCATACCTGCAAAACTCAATTGACTACATACTAAGTCAGTGTGAGGTGTGTGCTCAGAATAATATCAGGAAGGGCATTACTGCCCCAATAGGGCATATACCCATTCCCGAAGGACCATTTAAACATCTATGCATGGACTATGTGGATATGGGAAAGGTGGTGAGGGGGAAAAGATACATGCTAGTGATTATTGATAGATTCAGCAGATGGATAGAAGCAACACCATCCAAAGATCAAGGATCTGGAACGGTGATTAACTTCCTGTCAAAAGAAATTATCCCAAGATTTGGCATACCCATGCAATTAAGTTCAGATAATGGATCTGCTTTTATAGGAAGGGCACTGAGAGAGACGCTCTCAGCGCTCCGAATAAAGCAGAAGTTTGGATGTGTGTATCATCCTCAATCCCAAGGAATGGTGGAGAGAGCAAACGGGACCCTTAAGGCTAAAATAAGCAAAATTTGCAGCGAGACAGGGAAAAACTGGATGGATGCTCTGCCATTGGCTCTAATGCAATACAGGAGTCAGGAAAACAGAATCACACATTTGAGCCCACATGAAATGATGACAGGAAGAGTAATGCCGGTGCCAAAGATCAGGGGAGCAGGGGGCCCCGCGCTGGAATGTTTAGATCAGGACGCAAGGGAGTATGTACGACAATTAACTATTATACATAGAACTATATTTGAACAGGAAAAGGCCAAGGAGGAGGAGAGCCCTGCAACGGAACACCAGATCAAACTTGGAGATCAAGTATACATCAGGAAGTTCCGGAGACGTTGGAACGAACCGAGACGAGAAGGACCGTTTGAAGTCACCAAAGTGTCTCCCACGGCGTTGCAAGTAGAAGGCAGTACACTGTGGTATCACTTGAACCATTGTACCAGAACGATACCAGGGGTAGGGGAGAGAAGGGAGATTGAAGACAGTGGCAGTGCGGATAGAAGTAGCAGCGAGGAAGAGATAGAACTACACGGGGAGAATCGTGGGGAGGAGGAACAGAGCCAAAGTAGAACAGAAAGAGTAGAGGATGATGAAAGTAGTTCTGTGCATGAGCTGGCTGATGATACAAATGCCCAGCCTGGGCCTGTTAGTCAAGGTGCCGGGGGAGGTGAGAACAGGGAGGGGGCCTCGTTCCCCACCTGGGACTTGGAAACTATTTCCTTCGAGGACTTCCTTGACCCGTAACAAAGGAAAGTGGGATGCAGAGGACATAGGGGTGCAGAATCAGGAAGGTGGAGTATTAAGACAAGCAAGACGTAAACGATCAGTGAGCACAGATACTATTTGGGAGAAAGCACAGAAAAACAACTGGTGGAAATGGGCTGAGTATACAGGTAAGAAAAACAGTGATGGGAAAGACTGTGTGATATGTGCGGCAGAAAGACCACGCACCCAAGTAACTGATATACCGTGGGGATCAGGAGACTGTAGAACCATGCTGCAAAACTGGAAAAAGGAAAATTGCCGTACATATAACACATATACACAGACGTATACGTATAAGAATCAGACATACACGTATGAGACGATAAACTGTTCAGGATCCGCATGTGATAACCTTTGTTAGGGGAAAGTGCCGAGGTGTCAATACCAATGCATCCTGCTTGCTGGGGCAAAAAAGGGCATCTACAATGTGGCCCACAATTGTCCAATATGGCCAAAGACGGCAATGGACGCGGCCCCAAAGGAATGGAGGGTGGAGCCCAACTTACAAATCCAAGATTGCTATTGGAGGGAAAGCAGCACGGGAAGTAGTTTGGGAAACTACACAGGACAGTGTGAAAGGATTTGGGATATATCCGACGTCCGTAGTCTGATCATCCCTGGTGTTTCCGCCCGGACAGGGGGAATGCCACCCTCTCCTTATGTATTAGAATATCAAGTAAATCAACTGGCCGATCTCTGGTGGCTTTGTGGCCCGGAAAAAGGGCTGCTGGCTCGATTACCACTGGATTGGAAGGGACTATGTGCCCGAGTTATGCTGGCCCAGAGCACTGTGATACTGCCGGTGGAAAACGGCATTAAATCACAAAGAGTTAAGAGGGCATATGCCCTTGACCCTAACGTACAAATGGATGCAATTGGACAGCCCCGAGGCATCCCGAATGAGTTCAAAGCTAGGAGTGAAATAGCCGCGGGGTTTGAATCCATCTTTGTTTGGATCACACCCAACAAGAATACTGAGTGGATCAATTACATCTATTATAATCAGCAGAGGTTTATTAATTATTCAAATGCTGCCCTGGAGGCCTTGGGAGAGCAGTTGGATGCGACCAGCAAAATGGCGTGGCAAAATCGACAGGCATTAGATTGGCTCCTGGCAGAAAAAGGAGGTGTGTGTGTTATGTTTGGGGATCAGTGTTGCACATTTATCCCTAATAACACTAGTCCAGAGGGGTCATTTACACAAGCCATGAATAAGTTAAAGAATCTTGCGAAAGAAATGAAAGAAAATGCTGGGTTTGGGCATGGGGTATGGAGTTGGCTGGACAGAATGTTCGGAAGATGGGGGGCATGGTTTGCCAAGGCTGGAGCTGTAGCAATCACAACAATAATCATTCTGGGATTAATATTTTGTTGCTTTCTACCCGTCCTGAGATCCTTCCTTACCAGAGTGGCAGCACGGCAGATGGTGACTCGGGTGATAAGCAACTCACGCTCAAGAGGAAAAACAGAGGAATGGGGAAACTTTGAGCCGCCCCCGCTGAGTGAATTTACCATGACCTTGGTCGAAGTTGAAACTCGTCACTCTGTAAACTAACTACGATAGTGGAAGATCGTCTTGTGACAACGATAAGCACCTTGCTGAAGTCCGCGGGGGACCAAGAGAACTTAGTCTGTACACAGGAATCAGTCTTTTTCCCTTCCCTCGACAAGGGTGGGAAGGTTTTTGGCTGATGACTGTCAGGAGCAGGCAATCTGGGGGAGCAACCCAAGAATCAGAACCTGGATAGACACATTATGATAAAGTTAGAATAGGGGCATTGATCCCTGACCAAAGTATTCGGCTCCTCCACATTGCCTGCAAAGAGTGATTAAAATAAAAATGCAAATGGGATCGAGCGAGGGGGTTATTTGAGCTTGGTAATTGAGATGAGGCTAGGAAATAGCCTCAAAGGGGGGACATGTTGGGAATTTGTACTGGATATTGTATGAGCTAGGTATGAAATTCAGAATCATAGGTTTTAGTGAAAGGATAAAGCAGATTTAGGTGAGTAGTGAAATGGGTATGTAACCTATGTGACCTAGAGTAACCTTGTGTGACCTAACGTAATCAAACATAGAATAGATGACCTAATGTAATCAAGTATAATTGATATGATCAAAGCAGAAGACCCAGAGAAGTAGTATAGCAGTCACTAACCAACGAATGCAAACAAGAGTCACTTGGGGGAACGATGAATACTGCTCAGTGATTCAATCTAATAGTTGACCATAATAAAAAAGAGAGAATAAAGTGAGCAGGTGTTTCCTACACATTCGGCCTAAGTCAGCTAAACCACGATTATTGCACAAGCAGAGAAGTTTAGATAAGGGCAAGAGTTATAACCACCATGGTTTAAGAGACAAAGAGAGGAAACAGGAAGCGACCAATCTTGAATAAGACAGATAAAGAGTCAACTAAAAACAATGGTGGCCAAAGCAAGGTCCGGCTGTAAAGTAAGATAAGAAAGATAAGAATCTTGAGATATGGAGCTGAAATGTACATAAAAAGACTGTAAGCCTGAGGGCTCATCGGATTGTTCCGGACATCCCGATTTTATTCTCTTGTGCTAGGTGAATAAAGTCTACTGCTTGGAAGATTGCTGCTCAGACTCTCTGTTTTAATCGGTGTGAACGAATTGTCGTCCTGGGGAACCACGACAACTTCAGTAAGACCTTTGACAAGGTCTCTCTCGGCAGACTGGTACAGAAGTTGAAGTTGCACAGGATCAGGGGTGAGCTGGCAAGATGGATACGGAACCGGCTCGGTCATAGAGACAGAGGGTAACGGTGGAAGGGTGCGATTCTGGAGGAGGGCTGTGACTAGTGGCGTTCCTCAGGGATTAGTGCTGGGACATTTGCTGTTTGCAATATGTAGAAATGATTTGGAGGAAAATGTAACTAGTTTGATTAGTAAGTTTGCAGACTCACAAAGGTTGGTGGAATTGCAGACAGAGATGAGGACCTTCCCTGGAAGGATAGGGAGTTTTAGTTCAGAGGAGCACCATGGTCGGTGCAGGCTTGAAGGGCAAGTTTCTGTGCTACAATTTTCTTTGTTGGAAGGTGGTGGAGACAGTCAGGCAGGTTCCTCTAGGTGGTGCCACCCTCATTGTCACTCTCGCCTGTGCACATTTGGTGCCATCATTCGCAGGGTGGCAGCTGAATCTGGTCGGTCAGAGTTTTAATTTGAGGGAGCGGGGAGGGGGAGAGGGGGCTGCAAACCGAGATGTAGACATCAATGAGGCTGGAAGCCCCGGGGGCACGGGCGCCAGGGGGTTCCTGTGGGGAAGCCCCGGGCAGTGAGCGCAATGTAACAACCTGAACAAAATGCGACTGTTGCAATTCCTCTGATTGACAGCGAGCTCGTCCTGGGGGCGGGAGCCGGAGCTGCCCTGCCCGTTGGTGCAGGGGTCGGTACGGTGGCAGCAGCAATACTGCCCAGAGAGAGAGGGACAGAGAGCTCTCCCGGTAAAGGAATTGCTGTGATCACTAACTGAGCGGACTTCCTACTTTATCCCGCCCCCCTTCGCGGTTCATTTTCCCTGTTCAGGACTTGTATTGCTGGCTCCATATGGGTCAGTGACTGTGCCCAGTGCGGGTGAGGGACTCCCTTCTCCTCTGGACTGTGCCCAGTGTGGGCCAGTGACTCCCCTGACGGTGCCCAGTGTGGGCCAGTGACTCCCCTGACGGTGCCCAGTGTGGGCCAGTGGGCCCCCAAGACTTTGCTCGCTGTGAGTCAGTGGGTCGACCCTGTGCTGAATCACTGCGGCAATTCTGTTGGAGCTTCTCAAATTAAATTTCGGGGTCCATCTAGACTGTAAATTTGACCTGACGATTATAATTCCTTCCCATGAAGTCTCACCGGTTCAATTGTTTGCAGCATTTTCTCCAGTCTCAGTTGATGCTCTTCTTGACCGTTGGAAATGTCCAGCTTCTTATATTATTCGCTCTTGAGATGTGAACATCAGTGACAAGGCCACCTGAGGTATAGCCCATTAGTGAATGGCTTGGTCGGCCTTTTCACAGGGCAGTCAGCTGGGGTAGTCAGGGCAGTTAGGTGACTTTATTCAAACATATAATATGGCTGAGGGACTTGAGGCTGTTTTCGTTAGAGAGAAGAAGGTTAAGAGGTGACTTAATTGAGGCATACAAGATGATCAGAGGATTGGATAGGGTAGACAGTGAGAGCCTTTTTCCTCGGATGGTGATGTCCAGCACGAGGGGACATAGCTTTAAATTGAGGGGAGCTAGATATAGGACAGATGTCAGAGGTAGGTTCTTTGCTCAGAGAGTAGTAAGGGCGTGGAATGCCCTGCCTGCAACAGCAGTGGACTCGCCAACACTAAGGGCATTCAAATGGTCATTGGATAGACATATGGACGATAAGGGAATAGTGTAGATGGGCTTTAGATTGGTTTCACAGGTCGGCGCAACATCGAGGGCCGAAGGGCCTGTACTGCGCTGTAATGTTCTATGTTCTAATATCCTGAGGGGGCCTGACAGGGTAGATGGTGAGATGTATCCACAAGTGGGAGGGTCTCGAACAAGGGGACATAGCTACAAGATAAAGGGCCGGTCATTTAAAACTAGATGCTTTGGAATTCCTTCTCCCAGAGGGCGGTGAATCTCTGGAACTCTCTGCTCCGGAGGTTGGATCATTAGAAGTGTTTAAAGTGGAGGTGGATAAATATTTGACAGATCGAGGGATAGAGGGCTAAGGGGAAATGGGGCAGGAAAGGAGTTGAGGCTGGCATTGATCAGCCAGGATCATGCTGAATGGTGGGGCAGGCTTGACAGGCCTGGTGGCCTACTCCTGATTCTATTTCTTGTGTTTTTGTGACTGAGACAGACCCGGTAAGGATGGCAGATTTCCTTACTGGAGGGTTCGATGGGTTTTAAAACATGGTCACCTTTACTGCTATTAGCTTTGTAATCTCAGATTGAATTAAATTAATTGCATTCAAGTTTACCTACTGCTATGCCGGACTTTGAACCCATGATTTCAGGTCATTAATTCAGGTCATTAATTTTACAAGATGATCAGAGGATTAGATAGGGTGGACAGTGAGAGCCTTTTTCCTCGGATGGTGATGTCTAGCACGAGGGGACATAGCTTTAAATTGAGGGGCGATCGATATAAGACAGATGTCAGAGGTAGGTTCTTTACTCAGAGAGTAGTAAGGGTGTGGAATGCCCTGCCTGCAACAGTAGTGGACCCGCCAACACTAAGGGCATTCAAATGGTCATTGGATAGACATATGGATGATGAGGGAATAGTGTAGATGGGCGTTAGAGTGGTTTCACAGGTCGGCGCAACATCGAGGGCCGAAGGGCCAGTACTGCGCTGTAATGTTCTATGTTCAGGTCCCTGGATTACTGATCCAGCAGCGTTACACTCTGCTCCCAGTCCCTTCATCAGTAAGAATGTCATTGCATTTCATGTCTGTCACCTGAAGGGGGAACTAGCCTGGTGGGGGGTACAACCCAAACATGAAAACAAAGTGAAGTTTATAATCCTCAATCATATTATTATTCATTCTGGCCTTTGCGTCCCTAGTAGCCCGGCGAAGGATCTTGCTGATGTGGAAGGAGGCGAAGCCCCCCAGCGTGGAGGCCTGGATAAATGATATGGCAGGGTTTATCAAGTTGGAGAGGATAAAGTTTGCCTTGAGAGGGTCTACAGGTGGTGGCAACCGTTCCTAGACTATCTCACGGAGCGTTAGATGAAGGTCGGTCAGCAGCAGCAGCAACCCAGGGGGGGGAGGGAGGGAGGGAGGGGGAAGGGGGGTTTATTTGGGGGGTATTTGAGTCAGAAAATACATGAAGGATCTGGAAAACTGACATGTACAGGAGGAATCCAATGTACAAAGCTCTGTATCATATCGATTTACCATGTTCATGCCTTGCTATGTGTGCTTTTTTTTTCTTTTTGTTACGGGGGGGGCGGGGGGGGGGGTTGTTTGTAAGGATGAAAAACTGTGTTAAAATTCTTAATAAATATATATTTTTAAAAAATCATATTATTATTATCTGTGCCTAGCTGATATTTTATTCATGGCAATATCCACCAGTCTTAGAGGCCCAGGTACAAAGCCCCCCGACATAGGCCCTATTTGGCCTGGACCTGTGAGTGGCTGCTTTTGCCAGGCAGGGAAGACACACTAACCTGTCCACTTCGCTCTGCACAGTGAGTGGTCAAAGATCAGATCGAAAACATGCCCAAGAGATTGAGGAGCAGTCCCCTTAAAATAACCAGATGGGTGCTGCAGCATCTCTCACTCCACATTATTTTAAAAATTCATCCGAGGGATGAGGCCTAGCATTTATTTCCCATCCCTAATTGCCCCTTGAGGAGGTGGTGGTGAGCTGCCTTCTCGAAGCACTGGAGTCCGTGTTGTGTAGGTGCACCCACTGTGCTGTTAGGGAGGGAGTTCCACGATTATGACCCAGCGATACTCAGGGAACGGCTGATAAATTTCCAAGTCAGGATAATAATAATCTTTATTATTGTCACAAGTAGGCTTACATTAACACTGCAATGAAGTTGCTGTGAAAAGCCCCTAGTCGCCACACTCCGGTGCCTTTTCGGGTACACAGAGGAGAATTCAGAATGTCCACATTTCCTAACAGCATGTCTTTCGAGACTTGTGGGAGGAAACCGGAGCACCCGGAGGAAACCCTCGCAGACACGGGGAAAACGTGCAGACTCCGCACAGACAGTGACCCAGCGGGGAATCGAACCTGGGACCCTGGCACTGTGAAGCAACAGTAGGATGGGAGGGGAACCTCCAGGTGGTGGCGTTTCCATGCATTCGCTGCCCTTGTCCTTCTATGATGTGGAGGTGCCGGTGTAGGACAGGGGTGAGCACAGTAAGAAGTCTTACAACACCAGGTTAAAGTCCAGCAGGTTTGTTTCGAATCTCAAACTTTAGGAGTGCAGCTCCTTCATCAGGTGAACGAGGAACTAGCTGTGCTCCGAAAGCTAGTGATTCGAAAAAAACCTGTTGGATTTTAACCTGGTTTGTAAGACTTCTTACTGTGCTTGTCCTTCTAGGTGGTAGAGGTTGTGGGTTTGGAAGGTGCAGTGGAAGGATTACGAAGGTGAAAAACAGTCTGAGCCATGTTAAAGGCAGCCTAGCTAACTGTGAAGTGACTGTAAAAACTAACTCTTCCGCCCCAAATCTCCGGAGGTGCAGAGGAGGATGTGAGCATCGAAATGTCCTTTTAGATTTGCCGATTAACCATTCTCCTGAATTTTCTTTGCCTCCTGGTTCTTCCCTTGGATTCAAATAACTATATTTTTGAGCAATGCACTGTTATTACATAGTTCACTCTGTATGTGCGAGTACACTATGTACACTTCTGGTGTTCCTGCCGTGATAAGATATGGAAAGTGTGTGAAATCAGGATTGTGACATTGCATAGTGCTCTCGACTGCTTCAGCTCAACTGAACTGGGTTGTTCCGAGACCTTTCAAAGAGGCTTTTGACTGGGGGTTAACGCGCGAGGAAGTAAATTGGGGAAGACTTTTTTTGGGTGGAAGAAATGAGGAATTTCCAGTCCTAAAGTGGGTGGCCGCTGGGACAATTGAATCTTCGAAGACCACGAGGATAACTGGCTACATAGACAAAATAGTCAAAAGCAAGTTAGAGGAGATAATGATTTCAGTCTTCCATCCAGGCCACACCGTGACTCCTACATTCCATTCTGCTCTCCCAGCGACACTGAAGGCTGTGCAGAGAAAAGGCAGATCCCAGCAAAGCAGCAGTGAATAAATCCCAGCTGTAAGTATTGGTACGGTCCATCTTTATCTATTTGACTGAGTTTTGCTGAGTGCGGGCCGTGGCAGAAACCAGGATACTGGAAGAGGCCCAGCCTGTGAAATTAGCTTGGCACCCCTGACATAACCCGTGATTGAGGGTCAGAAAACGGTCAACTTTTGAACTTCTGTGAGGGCGTTGGGAGACTTGTACTGATCAATGAAATGTACAGTAGGGACATCCTGATTGTGTCAGCTTGTGCTCATGCCGTTTCATGTTATATCTAGGCTTTCCCATTGTACCCTCCATGTCCCCCACTCGTGCCGAGCAAAATTCAGTCCCTTTAAGTTACCATGTGCGTGTGGCCTTGCAAATAAACTTAAAGGGTCCGCTCACTTGACCCCGTCACCTGCGCACTGGAAACAAAAATTGAGAGAATAATAATCATCTTTATTAGTGTGACAAGTAGGCTTTCATTAACACCGCAATGAAGTTATTGTTAAAATCCCTTAGTCGCCACACTCCGGCACCTGTTCAGGTACACAGAGGGAGAATTCAGAATGTCCAATTCACCTAACAAGCACGTCTTTCGGGACTTGTGGGAGGAAACCGGAGCACCCGGAGGAAACCCATGCAGACACAGGTTGGAGAGGTTAGGTTTGTGTCCACTAGAGCTTAGAAGAGTAGGAGGCGACTTGATCGAAACCTTTTAAGATCCTCAGGGGTGTTGACAGGGTGGATGTGGAGAGGATGTTTCCTCTTGTGGGAGAATCTAGAATGAGGGGGTCACTGTTTAAAAATAAGGGGTTGCCCATTTAATGCGGAGAGGAGGAGAAATAATTTCTCTTGAAGGTCGTGAGTCTCTGGAACTCTCTTCCTCAAAAGTAGAAGTAGAGTCTTTGAATATTTTTAAGGCAGAGCCGTATAAGATTCTTAAGGGGTTACCAGGGGATAGGTTGGAATGTGGGGGTGAGGTTCCAATCAGAGCAGCCATCATCTTATTGAATGGTGGAGCAAGCTCAAGGGGCTGAGTGGCCTTTTCCTGCTTCTAATGCGTGTGTATGTCTGTGCATGATATTCATTCCGTATCAACCATACGGCTCGAGGCCATTGAGTCGTTTCTCCCCCAGGGCTTTAGTTTGTCCCTCAGAACGTAGCCCCAGACCTCGGGATGTGCCAGTCTCTGACTCTTGATCGTCAGCAGCTTTTTTCCAGTAGGTTTCGGGCGGACCAAAGAGCTTCTGTCAGCGAGTTTATTGAACTCCAGCAGAAGTCCTTATGCTGTGGGACGCCCTTGTTCACAGAGGCCTGTGTTATGGAGCTTATTATAACCCCCCCCCCCCATTGAGGATCGTGGGGAAACCATTGTTGATCTCCCCGTCGGACCTGGGAGTACGAGCTTCCCAGAGGCCACCCGGCTGGAGCTCATTACGAACAAACATGAAAGCCGGCCCAAAGCAGTGCCTTGGTGCCATTTGGTTCTCCCAGCAAGGAGTGTACTGAGAGCGTTTTGCTGCTTTGTGCAGAATATTGTAAATAGTTAAATAAACCTCTGTGCGTTTACCGCTGGCTCCCTCCACTTACTAAAGAGATGCTCAGGATGAACCTCGACAAAAATTCTCAGCATTTCTTTCCAGACCTGCTTTGCAAAGCCACGTTCCGGGAGGAGGTGCGGACAGCCTTTCCCCCACTGCCTCGGGGGGGAAACACGTGGAGGGGGTGCGACTCGGATCAGCCAGGGAGGGTCCCATTTCCCCCCCCAGCCAAGCTACACCTTGATTGAACGTTCTGGTGATGAGGCATTCTGCTGAATGACACTGCCAAGTATGCTCGGTCAACCATCGGAGAAGAATCCACAGGAGCCTCACCATAGGTGTGATAATAATATTTATTAGTGTCACAAGTAGGCTTACATTAACACTGCAATGAGGTTACTGTGGAAATCCCCTAGTCGCCACATTCCGGCGCCTGTTCGGGTACACAGAGGGAGAATTCAGAATGTCCAATTCACCTAACAGCACATCTTTTGGGACTTGCGGGAGGAAACCGGAGCACCCGGAGGAAACCCACGCAGACACGGGTAGAATGTGCAAACTCTGCACAGACAGTGACCCAAGCCGGGAATTGAACCTGGAACTCTGGCGCTTTGAAGCAACAGTGCTAACCACTGTGCAATCGTGCCACCTATGATATCTCCAGCAGTTGCTGCCAGGCAATCAACAGTTCAGCAACTTTCTTTCTTTATTCTTCCATGGGATTTGGGTGTCGCTGGCCAGGCCAGTATTTGTTGCCCATCCCTAATTGCTCTTGAAGTGCGGGACATGCCAGGCCATTTCAGAGGGAAGTTAGAAGTCATCCACATTGCGCCGGGGCTGGAGTCACATGTAGTCCAGGGTGTTGCGAGGACAACAAATTTCCTTCCGCATGTTAGTAAATGTTAGCACTGTTGCTTCACAGCGCCAGGGTCCCAGGTTCGATTCCCGGCTTGGTTGGCTGTCTGTGCGGAGTCTGCACGAGTCTGCGTGGGTTTCCTCCGGGTGCTCCGGTTTCCTCGCACAAATCCTGAAAGACGTGCTTGTTAGGTGAATTGGACATTCTGAATTCTCCCGCCGTGTACCCGAACAGGCGCCGGAGTGTGGCGACTGGGAGATTTTCACAGTAACTTCATTGCAGTGTCCATGTAAGCCTACTTGTGACACTAATAAAGATTATTATTACGCTGCCGGCGAAACAGAGGATCCCAGCAACGGAGAATCACCCTATATCTGTGACCTGCGTGTGACACTATCGAATGCCTTTACAAAGCCCACGTACACCGCATCATCAGCATTACCCTCATCGACCCTTTCTGTTACCCCTCCAAAAAACTCCAGCAAGTTGACTAAACACGGATTGTCCCTTTTGAAATACACACTGGCTTCTACTCAAGCCCTCAATCTATTGTCTGTAACTTGTAAGGATTGATTTCAGTTACGACTGAAATATTAATCATGTGTGCAGATTGTTATCCTAACAAAGCTTCCACTTCTGCTGTTTCTCAGTGAGCTACTTTAAAAGCAAGCGATTGAAGTTTCAGCTGAAAAGACTCCGTCAGCGGCCGAACAGGACCTTTGGACCTCTTCAGAACGGGTCGACAGCAAAACCGAGTGAAAGCCACGCACTGTTAGCCTGGAAGAATTTGGAAGATGGCAGAGCACGAAAATCTGTCTGTGGTGCTCCACAAGAAACATGATCTGAGACTGGTAAGCAATTCTGATCTCCCTTGTCTAACTTTGCATCTGATCGGTGCGGGAAGTGAGAGAGCCTGCTGAACAATAGGAGATCTTGCCCGGGGGTGGGGTGGAGAGAGCAGGTTAACAGGCGCCAGCACCTCAGCGTGTTTTATTAAAGCCAAGTACGGAGCAGTTAGCTGGTGAATCTTGGGGGGGGGATTGTGAAATCCCTGTAAACGTTAAAGGGATTTATTTAAATTCAGCTGTCATTCCTGGAAGATTGACATATTTATCTCAGATCGTCGTTTTACCAGATTTAGAAAAAAACCCACTGTGGATAAAAAAATCTTTTCCGCCTGGATTAGGAGTAAACGTTTAAGATCGGGCCAGGGGTGGTTGTGGACGGAAGTACAGTTGTGCGGTGTAGGGCTAGAAATCCTGAGACGAGAGTTTGAATCCCACTGTGGCAGTGTGGGGGAATTGTATAATGTGTATAAATGTATAATTGTATAAATTTGGAATAAAAAGCCAGCATCAGTAAGGGTGATCATGAAACTACTGGATTGTGGTTAAAACCCCGCCTGGTTCACTAATTTTGTTAGGTGAATTAGACATTCTAAATTCTCCCTCCGTGTACCCGAACAGGCACCGTAGTGTGGCGACTAGGGGCTTTTCACAGTAACTTCATTGCAGTGTTAATGTAAGCCTACTTGTGACAATAATAAAGATTATTATAATTTCCACCCTTTCTGGGAAGGAAATCGATGTCATGTACTAACCAGTAGCACAGTTAGCACAGTTCTCTATGGGTTTGACGCTCTGCTAACCGAAGTGTGGTTACTCTGTCTGACTGAACCAGACTAGCTCTTAGCCACGTACTGGAGGTGTGATACTGTAATACACCCTGACTCACTCTGTAGATGTTCATCAGTGGAAAGAGGTGGAGTGTGAGTGCCTCGTGCCTTTTATAGTGAGATGACACCCCTGAGTGTCCTGCCTGCTCATTGGTCATGTCCTGTTCTCTGTGTTCATTAGCTGCCTGTCTGTGCCTGTCTGTATATCATTATGCATTGGGGCAGCACGGTAGCATGGTGGTTAGCACAATTGCTTCACAGCTCCAGGGTCCCAGGTTCGATTCCCCACTGGGTCACTGTCTGTGCGGAGTTTGCACGTTCTCCCCGTGTCTGCGTGGGTTTCCTCCGGGTGCTCCGGTTTCCTCCCACAGTCCAAAGATGTGCAGGTTAGGTGGATTGGCCACGCTAAATTGCCCTTAGTGTCCAAAACTGCCCTTAGTGCTGGGTGCGGTTACTGGGTTATGGGGATGGGGTGGAGGTGTGGACTTGGGTAGGGTGCTCTTTCCAAGAGCCGGTGCAGACTCGATGGGCCGAATGGCCTCCTTCTGCACTGTAAATTCTATGATCTGCATGTCTGCACATCGTGACAGAAATCTGCCAACTTTACTGTGTGGCTCGTGTTAAATGGATCCCAAGCCAGATGTTGGAGTCGAATCTAGACACGGAACGTATTTATCGATTGTCGGTTTATTTACGGATTGCAGCGTTACATTTCTCGGCCTCCTGCTCCACTAACCAAACCAGTGTCCCCTTCGTTATACTCTTCCAGTAAAACAAATTAATAATTAATCAATAAAAGCGACTCCGTAACCAAACAAAAACAGACACAACTTTCAAACGAAACTCATCAGATTCAGTTAAAAGAGGGTTGTCGGGGGCGGTATTGCACTCCAGCCCCTGGGGCACCCGCCGGTTGCCGAAGCCACCGATGGACATCATTCCTGGTGCTCATTCTCCAGGCTGCAAACCCAGTTATGAGAGAGGGGCAGGGGGGTCAGGTCTGACTACCCCCCTCCATGGCCATCGTGGTGAGACCCAGGCTTAGGAGGAGGCCCTCCGCTTTGCCTCCACTCCCACCCCAGTGCAGTCAAAACCCCGTTCAATTAACCAGACATGAGGCACAACCTCTCACTATCTATATACGCGTGGAATATTTACTCCCCAAGGCCGCATTAAAGGCAAGCGGACTGGGAGTCAATGACCCACCCTAACAGGCCCTCTTTTTGAAACTAATAAAATAAACAAATCAGCTGCCCCTTTAAAGGGCCACTGTAACAAAAGACAAAACTTTAAAGGAAACTTATAAAACTAAAGTAAAATAAGACCATAAGACATAGGAGCAGAATTAGGCCACTCGGCCCATCGAGTCTGCTCCGCCATTCAATCATGGCTGGTATTTTTCTCATCCCCATTCTCCTACCTTCTCCCCATAACCCCTGATCCCCTTATTAATCAAGAACCTATCGATCTCTGTCTTAAAAGACACTCAGTGGTTTGGCCTCCACAGCCTTCTGCGGCAAAGAGTTCCACAGATTCACCAGCCTCTGGCTGAAGAAATTCCTCCTCATCTCTGTTTTGATATTGTCTGAGATTGTGTCCTCTGCTTCTAGTTTTTCTGACAAGTGGAAACATCCTCTCCACGTCCACTCTATCCAGGCCTCGCAGTATCCTGCAAGTTTCAATAAGATTCCCCCTCATCCTTCTAAACTCCAATGAGTACAGACCCAGAGTCCTCACCGTTGCTCATACGACAAGTTCTTCATTCCGAGGAATCATTCTTGTGAACCTCCTCTGGACCCTTACTAAGGCCAGCACATCCTTCCTTAGATACGGGGCCCAAAACTGCTCACAATACCCCAAATGGGGTCTGACCAGAGCCTTATACAGCATCCCCAGGGCTCATCATGGACTCCAGCCCCTGTGGTGCCCATCGGTCATGGAAGGTTTCTAAACCCCCTGCACCTGGTATTTCAGGTGGTCTCCTAGCCAAGCACTTACCAGGCCCGAGTCTGCTTATCCTCCGAGATCGGACACAATTGGACATCTTCAGACCATTTGGCCAGAGGCTAATTCCTCTTAATCTGCTCTTTTGATAACCCATAAAACTAATTGACAAATAAACTCATTAACAGTCCTTTGAAAGAAGCGGCGTAACAAAAAAAAAACATTTAAAAGAAAACGTAATAAATTAAATTGTGTTCCGGGGGGGCCGATGAAGCATTCCCGCCCCCGTGTTGCCCACCTGCTGCGGAAGGCCTCCAGCGCCCCGATGGACGTCACGTGCTCTGTCTGCAGGGGCACCGGGGCACAGAAGTGGCAGCAGGATGGGGAAGACGGTCGTGTCTAACCACCCGTCCCTTGGGCAGCACGGTCGCACAAGTGATTAGCACTGTGGCTTCACAGCGCCAAGGTCCCAGGTTCGATTCCCCGCTGGGTCACTGTCTGTGCGGAGTCTGCACGTTCTCCCCCTGTCTGCGTGGGTTTCCTCCGGGTCGTCCGGTTTCCTCCCACAGTCCAAAGACGTGCAGGTTAGGTGGATTGGCCACGCTAAATTGCCCTTAGTGACCAAAAAAGGTTCTGAGGGGTTATTGGGTTACGGGGATAGGGTGGAACATAAGAACATAAGAATTAGGAACAGGAGTAGGCCATCTGGCCCCTCGAGCCTGCTCCGCCATTTAATGAGATCATGGCTGATCTTTGTGGACTCAGCTCCACTCTCCGGCCCATACACCATATCCCCGAATCCCTTTATTCTTTAGAAAGGCATCTATCTTTTTCTTAAAAACGTTTAAAGAAGGAGCCTCAACTGCTTCACTGGGCAAGGAATTCCAGAGATTCACAACCCTTTGGGTGAAGACTTAAGTGGGTCGGTGTAGACTCGATGGGCCAAATGGCCTCCTTCTGCACTATATGTTCTATGTTCTATGGCCCGCTGTCTGGACTTGCCACCATGGCTGGGCCCAGCAACAGACCCAAGAGGAGTTCTTCCGATCTGTCCACTCCCCCTCCCCCCACTCTGGGTTTGGGTATTTAAATGAGCCGTACGCTCATTTAAATACCTGGACCCAGATTCACCCGGCGTGCCAGGGAGACCTCGCCAGGGCATCGTTTAGCACTGGTCCGCACAAACGTGGACCTGTCGTAACGGTGCCTGGGGGGGGTGGGGATCTCCCAGGCCATTGGAGAGTGCCGGGTGGTCGGAGACAGGGCAGGGTGGCACCCTAGCACTCCCTCTGGCACTTGGGCACCTTGGCGCTGCCAGCCAGGCACCCTGGCAGTGCCACCCGTTGCCAGGGTGCCTAAGGGGCACTGCCAGGATACTAGGTTGTCAATGCCAGGTGCCAGGTTGGCACTGCCAGGGGTTGGGCCCTGTGGCCCTTGCCTGGTAGAGGGGGGGGGGGGGCTGAAAGTGAGGGGAGGAGAGGGGAAGATCGGGGCTGCCGGACAAATTGGCGCCCTAATCTGTGAGGAGCCAGGCTCACCAGCAGGAAACTGCCCTAAGTGCGGCCTCCCTGGGGAGAAACCCCCCTAGGCCAAAACAAGAGGGCAAATTACCGTTGGATAGCTGGGTGATTCTCGTCACGGCAGTCGTTGGGAAATACCTCGCTAAACGTGACATTCAGCGGACTTTAACTAGTCAGCTGAATCGCTCCGAAAACTTTAAAGGGAAAAAGTATCAATTAGATTAAAATAGTGTTTCCGGGGCGAACGATGCCCTTCAGTCCTTGCGATGCCCACCTGTCGCGGAAGGTTTACAATCCTCCTGGCAGTGCCCAGTTGCCCAAGTGCCAGGGGGAGTCCTATCCAAGCACCAACCAGTTCCGACTCTGCCCAGTTTCCGAGATCAGGCGTTTTCAGGCCAGTATTGTCATAGGCCCGTCCCCCTTCAGATGTGCTGTAGATACTTAATCAATCACTCCCTCCCCTCCCCCACCTTGTTCATCGTTAACCGCCACAATACAATTACCGGAATATGACTCCAGACCCACAGCGATGTGTTAACTCTTCACTCCGAAATGCAAGCCACTCAGTTGTCAAGAAATGTTTTGAGAGTAAGGGTAGATTGGATGGGAGCCTGTACTGAGCACACGCTGGGGCTCTGTGTGAATTTTAGCCAAAGGAATTTTGGCAGCGAAAGCTTTCACGTGTTCAGGGCGATGTTCGACAAGCTTGCTCAATGCTGTTTACCTGAGTATGTTGTCAAGAGTAAAATTACATATTAACATTGCAGATATTTCTCAAAACTGCAAAGGTTGGTGACAATAATGGCACAGGAAGGAGACACCTTGTTGAGAAAGAATAATCACAGTGTTGTTATTTCCTATTTTCACTGTTTTTGGCCACACCTTTCTGCCAAAGTTCACCATTGGAAATTTGCGTTTCAACATCTGCTCAATTTTACTGTCGCGACGTACTGGCCTCCAACTAGTATTGCGGAATAGGTTAGTGAAGCGAGGACCAATTGTATCTCTCCCCACCGCCCCCAACACCACCACCGCACTCACCCCAATCTATCTACTTAATGCCATGGATGATTTATTATTGCACAGGTATATTTAACTGGAGCTGAAGTGGTGCAGCGCCCCTGCCCCTAAGCCACAAGCTCCAGGTCTGAGTCGCACTCCAGGACGTGATGGTCAAGGAAGGTGCGTTCACAGAGGTCCTTCCGACACATTCCAATGGCAAGAGCGGGAGGTATTCCTGGTCGGCCATGAGGTAGAAAGACGGCGGGAGCCTCTGTCATCACTCCAGACTGCAACACGCATGTAAAAGTACGTGTTGCTACGGCAACTAGGAACCAAAATGTACATTTTGTACTTTATACAGTTTATAAGAGATTATGGGCGCGATCTAACTAAAAAATAGTCCGTTCTGGGTGGGATTAGAGGGGCTGTACCCAGCACTTGTAGCTCCAGGAACTATCCCACTGTCGCTCAGCACTCCGAGTGTTTTTCGGGCCTCGATGGGGAACGCCCCGCTGAGGCCACACTTCAAGTGCTGAGGAGCTCCGACAAGCTCGCCCTCTGGAAAAAACACCCTACCGAGGCCCACTCCCCGCTCTATCCCCGTAACCCCGCCTAACCTGCACATCCCAGGACACTGAGGGGGAATTTTAGCGCGGCCAATCCACCTAACCTGCACATCTTGTGGCCTGTGGAAGGAAACCGGGGGCACCCGGAGGAAGCCCACGCAGACACGGCGGCAAGGCTGGAATTGAACCCGGGTCTCTGGATATGTGAGGCAGCAGTGCTAACCACTGTGCCACCTTGCCGCCCATGGTGTGGATGGTGAAAGAAAGTTCTCCCTCACGGAGCCAGTCCCCCAAAATGGCCGTCATTGTCCCAAAATGGCACCGGCTGTAGGTGACATACCCATGATTAAAACAGAGGAGGGGTGAGTGGACCATGCCTTAAGGATGTTGAACTTCAGAGAGGTTTCGGCAAGTTAAATTAGGAATGCGAGTTCCACTGATTTGGTGAATTAGTCACCAGAGGTCATAAGATTACAGTCATCACTAAAAGAAGAAGAAAAATATTAAGAAAAATGTTTCCTGTTGGAAGTTGTTAGGACAGTGGATAAATATTTGAAAAAAGTTAAGAGCAGAGGAGAAGAGCAGGGGTTCAGGGCTAACTGGATGTGGCACAGATGCCGGAGAAAGACTAGTTACCTTTTCATTTACTTCTGGATGGGATATGGTTGTCACTGACAAGGTCAACATTACCAATTTACGGTAAAATGATATAGTGTAGATTTATTTGTTCTTAAGGGCAGCACGGTAGCATTGTGGATAGCACAATTGCTTCACAGCTCCAGGGTCCCAGATTCGATTCCGGCTTGGGTCACTGTCTGTGCGGAGTCTGCACGTCCTCCCCGTGTCTGCGTGGGTTTCCTCCGGGTGCTCCGGTTTCCCCCCCACAGTCCAAAGATGTGCAGGGTAGGTGGATTGGCCATGATAAATTGCCCTTAGTGTCCAAAATTGCCCTTGGTGTTGGGTGGAGGTGTTGAGTTTGGGTGGGGTGCTCTTTCCAAGAGCCGGTGCAGACTCAGGGGGCCGAATGGCCTCCTTCTGCACTGTAAATTCAATGATAATCTATGATTAATCTAGGACAAAGGTTCGGCACAACATCGTGGGCCAAAGGGCCTGTTCTGTGCTGTATTTTCTATGTTCTATGTTCTATGCCCTTTGACGGCAGTTGCTGTGAGTCTGGAGTCACGTGTAGGCCAGACCGGGTAAGGACGGCGGATTTCCTTCTCAAATGGAACATTAGTGAACCGGATAGGTTTTTACATTGATGAATGATAGTTTCATAGTCACCATTATCAAAACCATTTTTTAATGTATTATTCCAGGTTCATTAATTGATTGAATTCAAATTCAGCCAGCAGCCATGGTGGGATTTGGACCCATGGCCTGGGAGCATTAGCCTGGCTCGCCACATTCTTTGTCCAGTGCCATTCCCCCTGCACCTGCTGTGTTTACATTTGTACGATTTATTTACACTATATATTAATGCCTTGGACGAGGGATGGGCAGGCAAGTAGTGAGGATGGCACAAAGAGTCTACACACAGTTATAGACAGATTAAGTGAAAAAATTTGGCAGATGGAATATAATGTTGGAAAATGTGAAATTATGCACTTTGGTAGGAAGAATAAAGGATCAGAATATTATTTAAATGGAGAGAGACTGCAGAAAGGCACAGCACCGTGGGATTTGGAGGTCCTTGTACGTAAATCACAAAAAGCCAGCACGCAAGTAATAGGGAAATGGAATGCTGGCCTTTTATTTCAAACGGAACGGAGCATGCAAATGGGAAAGTCTTGGTAGCTCCGTACAAAACACTAGTTAGACCACACCTGGAATACTGTGAACATTTTGGTCCCCTTATCGAAGGAAAGATATCTCGGCATTGGAGGGGGTCCAGAGAAGGTTCACTAGTTTGACCCCGGGTCTGGAGGGATTTTCTTTATGAGGGGAGGTTGAGTAGGTTGGGCCTGTGCCCATTGGAGTTTAGCAGAACGAGAGGCGACCTCATTGAGACATCAGGATTCTCAGGGGGTTTGACAGGGGAGATGCTGAGAGGGTGTTTCCCCTTTTGGGAGAGTCCAGGACCAGAGGGCATCATCTCAGAGTGAGGGGGTCACCCATTTAAGTCAGATGGGGAGGAATTTCTTGTCTCAGAGGGTAGTGAATCTGTGGAATTCCTTACCGCAGAGAGCTGTAGAGGCTGGGTCGTTAAGTATGCTCAAGGCTGAGACAGACAGATTTTTTTAATCAGTGAGGGAGTCAAGGGTTACGGGGACAAGGTGAGAAAGAGGAGCTGAGGATTATATCAGATCAGATCAGTCATGATCTCAAACAAACAAAGAACAAAGAAATGTACAGCACAGGAACAGGCCCTTCGCCCCTCCAAGCCCGTGCCGACCATACTGCCCGACTAAACTACAATCTTCTACACTTCCTGGGTCCGTATCCTTCTATTCCCATCCTATTCATATATTTGTCAAGATGCCCCTTAAATGTCCCTATCGTCCCTGCCTCCACTACCTCCTCCGGTAGTGAGTTCCAGGCACCCACTACCCTCTGCGTAAAAAACTTGCCTCGTACATCTACTCTAAACTTTGCCCCTCTCACCTTAAACCTATGCCCCCTAGTAATTGACCCCTCTACCCTGGGGAAAAGCCTCTGACTATCCACTCTGTCTATGCCCCTCATAATTTTGTATACCTCTATCAGGTCGCCCCTCAACCTCCTTCGTTCCAGTGAGAACAAACCGAGTTTATTCAATCGCTCCTCATAGCTAATGCCCTCCATACCAGGCAACATTCTGGTAAATCTCTTCTGCACCCTCTCTAAAGCCTCCACATCCTTCTGGTAGTGTGGCGACCAGAATTGAACACTATACTCCAAGTGTGGCCTAACTAAGGTTCTATACAGCTGCAACATGACTTGCCAATTCTTATACTCAATGCCCCGGCCAATGAAGGCAAGCATGCCGTATGCCTTCTTGACTACCTTCTCCACCTGTGTAGCCCCTTTCAGTGATCTGTGGACCTGTACTCCTAGATCTCTTTGACTTTCAATACTCTTGAGGGTTCTACCATTCACTGTATATTCCCTACCTGCATTAGCCCTTCCAAAATGCATTACCTCACATTTGTCCAGGTTAAACTCCATCTGCCATCTCTCCGCCCAAGTCTCCAGACAATCTAAATCCTGCTGTATCCTCAGACAGTCCTCATCGCTATCCGCAATTCCACCAACCTTTGTGTCGTCTGCAAACTTACTAATCAGACCAGTTACATTTTCCTCCAAATCATTTATATATACTACAAAGAGCAAAGGTCCCAGCACTGATCCCTGTGGAACACCACTGGTCACAGCCCTCCAATTAGAAAAGCATCCCTCCATTGCTACCCTCTGCCTTCTATGGCCTAGCCAGTTCTGTATCCACCTTGCCAGTTCACCCCTGATCCCGTGTGACTTCACCTTTTGTACTAGTCTACCATGAGGGACCTTGTCAAAGGCCTTACTGAAGTCCATATAGACAACATCTACTGCCCTACCTGCATCAATCATCTTAGTGACCTCCTCGAAAAACTCTATCAAGTTAGTGAGACACGACCTCCCCTTCACAAAACCGTGCTGCCTC